>NC_142763.1:12852614-13178686 GCF_054948205.1 Urtica dioica subsp. dioica
GGCCTCTGATCTCCAAAGCTTCTTCACGGCGACGACGCTGCTCGATCGCGGAATCTCTGCCTTGAAAACCGTCCCTGTCGCTCCGACGCCGATGACGTTCGATTCCTTGACACAGGCGAGGATGTCGGAGCTCGTGAAGCTAAGCCTCTGAAACGCCATCAATCTCCACGGCCATTCTCCTCCGACCCCGCTGCTCATCCGAAACCCGTCCCCGAAGCAAACCCCGTTCGAGTACCACTTCTTGTAGAGCGATACGACCCCGAAAACCGCGACCAAGAGGGCTATGACCGAAGATATCCCGATGAGGAAGCTCGCGAGAACGTGCCTCGCGTGAACGTTCGTACTTCTCGGGGAAAATCGATCGGAGATTTGAGAGCACGGAAGGAGTGATCCGCCGCAGAGGGCAGCGTTTCCGACGAGGTCGCTGGGGTTTATTGTGCGAAGAACTCCGTTCTCCGGGACGGGACCTTCGAGCCTGTTGTAGGAGACGTTGAGAGTCTCCAAAGCCGGAGAGAGACCGAAGTTGGAAGGGATTTTCCCGGTGAGAGAGTTGTTCGAGAGGTCTAGGATCGCGAGCAGCGACATTGTCGCAATCTGTTTCGGGATTTCTCCGGTCAGCCTGTTGTTCCTGAGGTTGAGACTCACCAGCCTCTCGCACGAGGCTATGCTCTCGGGAATTTCTCCGGAGAATCGGTTCGACGAGAGGTCGAGGACCGAGAGCGAAGGACAGTCTTGGAATTTCCCCGGGACCGTTCCTTCCAGGTCGTTTTTCGAGACGATGAAGTTTTGAAGGGTCGGGATTGAGAGGATCGCGGAGGGAAGGGAAGAGCGAAGCCGATTCGAGGCTAGATCGATGTAGCCTAGAGATAAAGAAGAAGTTAAGTCGTACGGGATTTGACCGGTTAGACTGTTGTGGGAAAGCTCAAGCCTCTCGAGATTCTCGAGCTTTCCGAACCCTATCGGGATTGGCCCGGAGATGAGGTTGTTGTGGATCCGGACGCGGACGAGCGAAGAACACTTGGACAAACCCTCCGGGATCGGTCCCGTGAAGGCGTTGTTGAAGAGGATGAGCTTGGTGAGATTGCCTCTCTCGCACAGCGCCGGTGGAATTCGGCCGGAGAGCGAGTTCGAAGACACGTCGAGCCACTGAAGTGGAGAATTTTTGCCGAGATCTCCGGGCAAATCACCGGAGAGAGAGTTGTTCCACAGAGCAAGGACTTCTAAATTCGGCAAGCTTCCAATCGAGCTTGGAACCGGACCGGACAACCGATTGCTCATCAGATTCAGGAGCTGGAGATTCTTGAGGTTTGAGATTTCGTCAGGGATTTTCCCCGACAAAGCATTGTCGGAGAGATCGAGGAGTCTGAGCGAAGTGAGGTCGCCGATCTCCGGCGGAATTTCGCCGCTGAAATTGTTCTTGTACAAGTACATAGTCTCCAAGTTTCCGAGCCTCCCGATTTCTCCGGGAATGTCGTTGCAGAGATTCCCGAACGACAAATCGAGGTACTTCAGGGCGGTTAGGTTACCGAACTCCACCGGAACGCCTCCGTCGAACTCGTTGTAGCCGAGGATGAGTGTCTCAAGCGAGGAAAGCTCTCCGATCTCCGGCGGGATAACTCCGGTGAGGCTGTTCCCTGACAAGCCGAGAAACTTGAGCTTCTTCAGATTCTTCAGTGAACTAGGAATCGCTCCGTGGAAAAAGCTACCTCGCAGATCGAGAGTCTCCAGGGAGGTCAAATTGCCGAAATCCGCCGGGATTGGACCGGAAAAGTCG
The DNA here is from genome assembly GCF_054948205.1 of Urtica dioica subsp. dioica. Taxonomy (NCBI): domain Eukaryota; kingdom Viridiplantae; phylum Streptophyta; class Magnoliopsida; order Rosales; family Urticaceae; genus Urtica; species Urtica dioica. The sequence goes on from NC_142763.1 coordinate 12,854,389, forward strand.
TTGCTTGAGGCGTTGAGGTACACAAGCCCCGACGCTCCACCGAGGCCGGAAGGAAAAGCTCCGGCGAACAAGTTCTGACTGACATCGAGGCTCCGGAGCGAGCTGAGATTTCCGACCAAGCTTGGAAGCGAAGAAGAGAAGGCATTGCAACAGAGGTTGAGGTGATTCAGGCCGCCGAGCCTCTGGATATCTTCGGGGACTTTTCCGGTGAGATTCTTCCGAGATAGGTCAAGCCGGTCAACGATTCCTTCGCCGTTGCACGAAACTCCGGTCCATTCACAATAGTGACGGCCTGAGAAGTTTCTCTCCAGCGATTTCCAGTCTTCGAGAGAGTTCGATTTGTCGACGAGACCGGCTTTTATCGAAAGCAATACAGAGACTTCGTCGGAAAAAGCACTGCCTGAAAAAGCAATCGAACAGAAGAAGAAGAAGAGCACTGAGTGATGATTTATCTTCAGTTTCATATTTTGTGTTTTTTCGTAATATTGACTCTCCCTCATAATCACTCTGAAACATCACATTTTCAGAACACTATTCTATCTAGTGAGGAAGAAGAAAAAAAAGAATTTGCGAGTGAGAGATCAAATATCAAAGCATAGATAGTTGTTGTGAAATGGTTGACGGACTGGATTTTATTAAAGTAAATGGTGGGATTAGTTTTTCGGTGGATCGCTGACACAGCTGTTAATCTGAGATTAATGACGAGGAAGCTTTTGGAGTTATTGGAAGTTTCTCCGACATTAAACATGGGGAAGAATGTGTTTTAATTACTAGTATTTACTCGTCTCAGTGTATTTTTTATTTTATATATTATAATTATTGCATATCATGTTCTACGTATCATCGTCAACTTGGAGTGGTGCGCCGAATATAATAATATACTTATAATCTACATTATTCATCCCATTATGGAGTTTTGTCTTATTTTATTGCAATTATTTTTCGATCAGTTTCTATGCTTCATAATTACCCATGTTTCTACTTCTTCTGGTAAGTACGTCAATAACTGTCAAAACAGAAAACGGAATGTTAGTTACTTGGACACTGAAAAAAGGAAAAAGCTCTAAACCCAAAATCTCAGCGAAATACAAGCTACAAAACTATACAAGTGATACTAAATGGTACATAATTACAAATGATACCAATTGTCATAATTAGAATTTGTATAGTTCGATTAAGTGTAGTATGTTGCATTTACTTTTTTGTATCATCAATAATTATCAAGTGAAAACCAGAAGGCATCATAATTGTCATATAAAAGTCTTTATTAAGTTTCTAAAAAAAAAAAAGTCTTTATTAAGTTTCTAAAAAAAAAAGTCTTTATTAAGTTTCTCAAAAAAAAAGTCTTTATTAAGTTTCTAAAAAAAAAAGTCTTTATTAAGTGTTAATGTTCCTATTACTCGATGAAAACCTATTAGTGCATCAAAGAGATTTTTGTCAAAAATTCCCTAGGGATTAGTAAAAAAAAAAAAAAAAAAAAACCCGGGCAAGCGTGTGACATGATTCGGTTTTAATCCCAAGAATAAAACTTTCCACGTTGGTAAAGGGTAACTTCTAAGAATGACAAAGATTCAGAAATAATAAATGCCTAAAGTGGACCCCTTGATAAATTTTTACACTATATGGTTTGTGTAGAGATTAGAGAAAGAGCTATATGTTTTATTCGAGTAAAAAGAAATCCATAATGTTCTATCTAAAATCTAATCAATATTATAAAAGAAGTACAAGCAGAAACACTAGCATAACATGCCCATTATCCGAATGTAGCTAATTAGGTTAGACAAACACAACACTACTTTTGGCTACTAGTTATGATTGATTGAGAGGCGATAGAATCTTTCCATGTTATGTTCACTTCGTGAACTCAAAGCATTACTTAAAATTACATTTATTGACTTTCAGTTCCCAAAATTTGCATTGCCTTATAAAAATGACAGTTTTCGAAGTGTATGCTATAAAATGGGCTCAAAGTTAAGAAAAATATGGCGTTGGACATGATAATCGATGAGAAATCTAATCTTACAAATGATCTCTAAAGCCAAAAAATAATTGTGAAATAATAGCTGATAATAAGACACTAACTTTATACATGTTTTTCCAATGATGAACACGCATGGTTTATATTATTGTTATTAGATTGATGATGAATTCAAGCTAATCTAAATATCACCCAAAGTGCTTAATGTCTCTTACAGTTGTGTCTTCTATTTATGTGTTTTTCATAATTTTCTCAGTGTCCGAAATAGAAAAATTTAAGTTCTATTTACATGTAAAAAATAAAAATAAAAAATGAGTCTTCTTCGGAAAATAATGCTTGGTGTTTTTTGCATTCTAAAGTTTTGTTATATTTTGGGTAACACAGGGCGCTCATTCTATATATAACTAAAGGAGAGTTTGCAAACTTGAATAACTATTTTGCCCTTATTATTTTTATTTAAAAAAGTTGTACAATGTTTATTAAAAGAGAATTTGAGAAATTGCTCAAACTACCACCTTCTCACTAACTTTTTCCAATAATCCACCAAAACATAATTTTGGCCAAAAATACAAGTTGGCTCATTGTGAAAAACCAATTTTACCCTCCACTTAAAATTTTCTTTCAATCTCACACCTACCTCTCCAAACTAATTAATAACATCATTTAATACCATTTTATTATATCTATAATTAATAACCTCATTTAATATCATTTGTTCATTTATAATTTAATATAACTTGTTCATCTCATCTCTCTCTCTCGTTCTCTCTGCAGCTAAGAAAAAAAAAAAAAAAAAAAAAAAAAACCTCAAAACCAAAACCCTAGATTTGAGCTCACCCAATCCTTACCAAAGTTGAGCTGACCCAAACCCTTGGATTTGAGCTCCGACACGCTCAAGGAAGCACGACCAAAGCTCATAGATCCGGTCACGACGAAGAACGTAGCTCCGACCAAGCACGTAGCTCCGATCCTCGTCCAATGTTAGTTTTTTTTTTTTTTTTCAAACTTTTCCTTGGTTTTTGGGTATGTTTATTATGGGTGTGTTTGAGATTGGCCAAAAAAATGAGACTCTTTTTGTTCTGGGCAATTTTCATTGTTTTTAGGCGAAGTTCATCAGTTGTTGACATCAGATGTCAACAGTTGACGCAACTGTTGACATCTGATGTCAACAACTGATGAACTTCGTTGATAGTAATGTCATCAAAGTTCATGAGTTTTAGATGTCAACAGTTGACGTCAACTGTTGACGTCTGATGTCAATTGTTGACGTCAACTGTTGACATCTAATGTTAACAATTGACATCAATTATTGACATTGGAAGGCAACTGTTGACATTAGTGCCAACAATTGACGTCTACTGTTGACATTGTTGACATTGGAAGGCAACTGTTGACATTAGACGTCAACAATTGCATTTGAAATTGTGATATGTGTGCATTATGGTATCTTAGGATGAATTGTGGTATGTGTGCATTTGAAATTGTGAAATTGCACACCGATTAAACCTGAAATTGTGTGAATTTGTTGTTGAGATGGTCTATAATTGCCATCAACAGTTGACATTGAAGTCAACAGTTGACATCAACTGTTGACATTGAAGTCAATTGTTGACGTCAACTGTTGACATTGGAAGAAAACTGTTGATATTAGACGTCAACAATTAACGTCTATTGTTGATATCTGAAGTCAACATTTACTAACTATGCCTTTGTTTCTCTTTTTTTTTTACGCAGTGATGGCAGATATTTATTTATTATTCAAGTATAGTGATACTTGGGTTGAACCTGGTCGGGATATTCCCCCAGAGGTAGAAAATATCATAGTTGGTTCGTCGGAACACACAGCGCGTGCCGCCGGTAGGCCAAAAAAGAGAAGAATACCCTCTCAAGGGTAGGAAGTTAGGAGGCGCAAGTGTGCGCGTTGTGGAGTACTAGACCACAATCGTCAAACATGCAGTAGTGCTACTCGATTGTCCACGGATCATTTTTTTTTTATTTCGGACCAGTTTATGCATTTCAAACTTCTTTTCTTTAATTCCACACTTTTTAATGTATGATGCTTTTTGAATTCATTACACTTTTGTTTAAACTGTGAGTTCTTAGTTCTTTATAGTGTATGACTCTTATTGAATTCATTACTCTTTTGTTCAGACTGTGAGTTCTCCTTTTGTCTATACTTGATGTCTATTGTTGACATTGATGTCAACTGTTGACATCAATGTCAACAGTAGACATCAACTGTTGACATTGCTGTCCATAAAATTCATTCAAAAGGTTGTCTAAAATTCAAGTTTAAAGAATATCATGAAATGCAATGTCAAACGTGGAAAAAGATAAAGAGTACGTGAACAAACCAAAAGAATAAGACATAAAGACAAAATTGTTCCTAATTGTCATCCATCTCCATGTTTGATCCAACATATGTCGCTAACTTCACCGCCCCGTATCGGTATAAATAGATTGCGAACTTTTGTCGGTACATGTTATGATCCACAACCTTCTCTTCTGGAATATACCTCTTTCAGCCATGAAAACCACAAAAATAGAACTAAAATCAGGGAGGGAACAATAATAATAAAAAAAATCTTTAAAATAGCAACAATTGACATAAACTATTGACATTCGAATCAACAGTTGATATCAATTGTTGACTTAAATGTCAACAGTTTATGTCAATTGTTGACATTGAAGTCAACAATTAAGATCAACTGTTGACATTGACGTCACAATAGACATCAATTGTTGACTTCAATGTCAACAGTTGATGTCAACTGTTGACTTCAATGTCAACAGTTGATGGCAATTATAGACCATCTCAACAATAAATTCACACAATTTCAGGTTTAATCGATGTGCAATTCCACAATTTCAAATGCACACATACCACAATTCATCCTAAGATACCATAATGCACACATATCACAATTTCAAATGCAATTGTTGACGTCTAATGTCAACAGTTGCCTTCCAATGTCAACAATGTCAACAGTAGACGTCAATTGTTGGCACTAATGTCAACAGTTGCCTTCCAATGTCAATAATTGATGTCAATTGTTAACATTAGATGTCAACAGTTGACGTCAACAGTTGACATCAGACGTCAACAGTTGACGTCAACTGTTGACATCTAAAACTCATGAACTTTGATGACATTACTATCAACGAAGTTCATCAGTTGTTGACATCAGATGTCAACAGTTGCGTCAACTGTTGACATCTGATGTCAACAACTGATGAACTTCGCCTAAAACAATGAAAATTGCCCAGAACAAAAAGAGTCTCATTTTTTTGGCCAATCTCAAACACACCCATAATAAACATACTCAAAAACCAAGGAAAAGTTTGAAAAAAAAAAAAAACTAACCTTGGACGAGGATCGGAGCTACGTGCTTGGTCGGAGCTACGTTCTTCGTCGTGACCGGATCTATGAGCTTTGATCGTGCTTCCTTGAGCGTGTCGGAGCTCAAATCCAAGGGTTTGAGTCAGCTCAACTTTGGTAAGGATTGGGTGAGCTCAAATCTAGGGTTTTGGTTTTGAGGTTTTTTTTTTTTTTCTTAGGTGCAGAGAGAACGAGAGAGAGAGAGATGAGATGAACAAATTATATTAAATTATAAATGAACAAATGATATTAAATGAGGTTATTAATTATAGATATAATAAAATGGTATTAAATGATGTTATTAATTAGTTTGGAGAGGTAGGTGTGAGATTGAAAGAAAATTTTAAGTGGAGGGTAAAATTGGTTTTTCACAATGAGCCAACTTGTATTTTTGGCCAAAATTATGTTTTGGTGGATTATTGGAAAAAGTTAGTGAGAAGGTGGTAGTTTGAGCAATTTCTCTTATTAAAATGCATCTAATTTGGTCATGTTAATATATAACTTCGGTTATTAATCATAGAGTTTAGTTTTGTATATGTATAATTCAATTTATACAGAATGATTGTATAATATATATATATATATATATATATATATATATATATATATTATACAATCATTCTGTATAAATTGAATTATACATAAATTTTAAAATTTCTGCTATGATTTCACTTTATATAAAAAAAAAATCAATTTCTAATTTCATTAGATGAATAAAAAAATAAGTCGTAAAGTTTATTGATATAAATAAAATAAATTAGAGGAATATAGTAATATTTATGCATCAATTTTTTATTCATCGTTTTTATTCTGTAGATTATTAATTAGGATGTAAAATTGTGTACATACATCAAAATGACAATGAGTATGTGTATTAATGAATATTGAATATACTTCTATATATTACCCTACAATTTAAACAAAAATGCTATAATTTATATTTTATTTTGCAATCTACTCACACTACAAAATTTATAACTCATCATTATGATCTTTTAATTAGTTGGAATGTATATTTAATCCTTCAACCAATTCTTTTTCCTGTATTATTATTTATGATGAGATACACACAATGATATTAAATACAAAATATTAACTATATATTAGTTGAAATTTAATATATATATATATATGTATAAAAAATATAATAAATAAATATATTTTACATAATATTTATTAATTATTGTAGAACTCAATATTATACATCTACATCTGTATAACTTTTAAACATTCTCAATACGATTTAGATTTTCTCGGAAAAATGAATCGTAAACACTATATACTAGAATTATTTAAATGAAGCTTCACACTCACATAGCTCAACAATCATGTCTAGACATTTTGTATTTGTTTGAGATCTGTTGTAATAAATTTATTGACGAATCATGGTTTGAGCTATTGAACCCCACCAACCGCCATTTTCTCTAAAAACATCTTATAAATATTCTTTGTGCTTCACTTTCTCATTCGATGGACACCGTTGGACTGCCAAGTTTCACATGCAATCATGTGGTACTGAGGCCTTAAATAAATAAATTAGCACTTAAATTAGTGGCTTGCTTTGGTACATTTGTGAAAGTAGAGCCGATGGAAGCCATGTGACACAGCAGCTTCCTAAGGAAGTCCCTCATTCCCAATTATTTGAGAGAGAGAGAGAGAGAGAGAGAGAGAGTTTGATATGCGTTTTACTTTGTTTTATTCGTATCTATATCATACAATGGATTTGTGTAGCTGTAATGTAAATCTCCCATTTTGGAACGAATATGATAGTTTAGGGGCTTGAAAAAGCTTAATTCAAAAGCGCACTTTTTTTTTTTTGAATCTTAAAAGCGCACGTACTAATGAACTAAAACTTTTACTATTAAAAAAAAAAATAAAAAAAATTCATCTTAGAGTATCTCCAATGTTAGAAGTAGTCCATTTTTGCCGGCTCTTTATTATAATAATATTTAATTATAATACTTTTTCACATCATTTATTTGATAACTTAAAAAAAATACTCAAATGATAACAATTTTAAAGGCACCAATTACAATCTTATTTTATTTTTCTCTTTATTGAAAATTGGAAAACAAATGATAAAATTAATGTTCATTATATTTTTTATTAAAAAAAAGGTCTTCAGTCGACATCATCAGTGCAAAAAAAAAAAAGCACTGCCCAATTTTTTTTTTTTTTTTTAACACCTCCAATGGGGGTAGGCTACATTGAGTGCCGTCCATAGTATCTTCATGCAACTCAAGTTACCATCAATTGAAGATACTCTTATATCCTCTTGTTTTTGCACGAGCCACATGCAAGGTATTGGAAATGGTTCTATGATAGAGTTTTCCTGAGGCTTTCTTAGGAAACAAGTTTTTTTTATTTGTCGTTTATTTTTCTTTTTAAGTGTTTAGCTAAAACGACGTGTCGTTGTTATTAGCTGGACTTGTTGAATTCTATATTTAAGGATTTCAAATCCTTCTTCGATGATTAATGAAATAAAATGAGTCTTTTCTCTTCATTCCTTTCTCTCTCTAGAACTACTTTCTCTCTCGATCTCTGAATTCAATATGGTATCAGAGCTATTTTCCGCAAAATCTGAGATCGACTAAATCTTTTTCTCTGATTCTCATCTTCTCGATTTCGTTTTCTCGGATATGGCACGATAATGACGGACGCAGAAATCTCATCAACGGAGAATCCTCTCGCCGGAGAGCACGCCGGCAATTCACGACCTAGATCTACCATCGAAGACCAATTCTCTCCATATTACCTTCATCATTCCGATTCTTCTGGAGGAAGCCTCGTCTCCAATGTTCTTACTGGCACTAATTACATGCCTTGGAGTCGATCTATGTTGATTGTTCTTGAAGCCAAGAATAAATTGGGATTCATCGATGGTAGCATCAAGAAGCCTTCAACTGATGATCAAGATTTGCTTCGTCTTTGGAGTCGGAACAACAACACCATTATTGCGTGGATTATGAATTCCGTAAGCAAAGAAATCGCAGCCAGTCTTCTTCTTGGAGGTACCGCCATGGACATTTGGAATGATCTGAAAGATCGCTTCCAACAGAGCAATGGACCGAGGATTTTCCAGTTACGACGCGAATTCATAAATCTGACTCAAGATCAGCAATCTATTGGTGTGTTTTTTACTAAACTCAAGTCTGTATACCAAGATCTCTGTGAATTCAAGCCAGAATGCACTTGTAGCTGTTCTTGTGGTGAAAAAGCGAAGTTAAGCCAATTTGCCGAGTCAGAATATGTGATGCAGTTTCTCATGGGCCTCAATGAGAATTGCACTCATGCTCGTGGCCAAGTGCTTCTTATCGAGCCTATTCCTCCCATTAGCAAAGTGTATGCAATGCTCAGCCAAGAAGAAACACAAAGATCAATTGGTCTCGACACTAGCCTACAGACTGACCAGTCCAACTCTCTTGCGATGTCTGTTCGTGAAGATCAAAAGAAGCAGCAAGGCAAGGAGAGACCTCTTTGCACACATTGCAAATTGCTAGGTCATACTGTGGACAAATGCTACAAACTACACGGCTATCCACCAGGCTACAAGCCAAAGATGAAAACTCAAGTCAACACTGTGGAATGATCATACAATGGCACCGGTGGTGATCACTCTTCAACAGTTGCTTCCTCTACAAGTTTGTCAGCGGATCAGATTCATCAGCTGATCTCTCATCTCTCAAGCCAACTCTCTTCACCTACTCATATCACTCCTACAAGTTCCAATGATGTCAACATGACTACGTTCCAAAAGGGTTTTTGTGGTTTGGTAAATTTTTCTGGTAGTTTGAATTTTGCTCATGCTTCTTGGATCCTAGACTCCGGTGCATCTAAACATATTTGTGCACATAAAAGTTTGTTTTCAGAATTGAAGCATTTACAAAATTCAACTGTTATCTTACCAAATCATACTATTATACCTGTTGACTACATAGGAATTGTTAGGATCAATGATGATTTTATTTTACATGATGTTCTTTATGTTCCTAGTTTTAAATTCAACCTCATTTATGTACATGCTTTGACCAAAGATTCTAATCTCAGTGTTTGTTTTGCATATAATTCTTTTGTGATTCAGGACACCAAGCATTTGAAGATGATTGGGTCGGGTAACTCATCCAATGGTCTCTATGCACTGTCCAACAATAATTTCATCAGCAATACTACATATGGGAATAAGATTTCTGCTTCCATATGGCACCAAAGACTCGGACACTTGTCTACTAAAAGACTAGATGTACTTAAACATCGGTTAGCTTTTACTCTCAATGATTTAGATAAGATACCTTGCCATGTGTGTCCAATGGCAAAGCAGCATAGGTTACCTTTTCATTCTGCAAATAATCTATCTGTTTCTTGTTTTGATTTGATCCACTGTGATGTCTGGGGACCTTATAAGGTACCTTCCAGACTAGGACATAGATTCTTTGAGACTCTTGTCGATGATTCTTCTCGTGTTTGTTGGATTTTCTTAATGCACATGAAATCAGATGTTCATGCTATTATACCTCGTTTTTGTGCCTATGTCTTGACTCATTTTGCGGTCTCTATTAAGAGTTTTAGATCTGATAATGCTCATGAATTAGTCTTTGCATATTATTTTGCAAAGAATGGCATCATTCATCAATTTTCTTGTGTTGAAACTCCACAACAAAATTCACTTGTGGAGCGTAAACATCAACATCTTTTAAACGTTGCACGAGCTCTTCTTTTCCAGTCTAAAATTCCTATCCGATTTTGGAGTGATTGTGTCTTAACTGCCACATATATTATTAATCGGTTACCTGCTCCTTTATTATCTAACAAGAGTCCTTTTGAGTTACTCTACAAACAGGTTCCAACATATCATCATATGCGTGTGTTTGGTTGTCTATGTTTTGCATCAACCTTGCAAGCACATAGAACAAAGTTTGATGCACGTGCGAGGCAGTGCATTTTTATTGGCTATCCTCAAGGGATTAAAGGATATAAACTTTTGGATTTGGCTTCAAGAGACATTTTTGTTTCACGGGATGTGGTTTTTCATGAAAAATTCTTCCCTTTTCATGATCCCAAATACAAAGATATACAGATTGATCATTTTGAGCATATTACCATTCCAAAACCTGTTCCCAATCATATCCCTGCCTATCCACCTGTGCCTGCCCATGATTCAGGTCCAGTTGTGTCATTACCACCAATTGAAGAGACAGTCAACCCATCAAGTGTTCCAGTTGACATTTCCTCTTCCTTACCTGTTGCACAAGAACTGATTCCCAGAAGATCATCAAGACAAAGTGTTCAACCTCATTACTTAAAAGAGTATCATTGTCATCTCTTTTAGTCAGGTGATACATGTTCCTCTAAGCATACTCTGGATAAAGTTCTTGATTATGATAATCTATCCTCTTCTTTCAAACTTTTTTGTCTCTCTGTTTCAGCTCAATCTGCCCCCCAGTTTTATCACATTGCAGTCAAAGATAGGGATTGGAGGTTGGCAATGGCTGAAGAAATTGATGCTATGCATAACAATCACACCTGGACAGTCATGCCTCTCCCACCAAACAAAATTGTCATTGGGTGTAGATGGGTTTATACAAATAAATTCCATTCTGATGGTACCCTGGCTAGGAAAAAGGCTAGATTAGTCGCCAAGGGTTACACTCAGAAAGAGGGAGTTGACTTCCTCGATACTTTCTCTCCTGTTGCTAAACTAACATCTGTTAAAGTTCTTCTTAGTTTAGCATCTTCTCAAAATTGGCATTTATCACAGCTAGACATTAGCAATGCCTTTCTTATTTGTGATCTCTATGAAGAGGTTTTTATGGATTTACCTTTGGGATACCATGTGCAGGGTGAGCATACAGGTACCAAGATGGTTTGCAAGCTTCATAAATCAATCTATGGGCTTAAACAAGCATCAAGGCAATGGAATCTAAAATTCACTGAATGAGTGCTACAAGCAGGTTTTATCCAGTCTAAGAGTGATTATTCAATGTATACTCGTGGGTCAGGACAAACATACATTGTGATTTTACTCTATGTTGATGATATTATTTTGTCTGGCCCTAGTATGAGTGCTATTTCTGAGGTCAAAGATTTTTTGAGTAAGGCTTTTAGGCTGAAGGATTTGGGTGATCTTAAGTACTTTTTGGGGCTTAAGATTTCTAGATCACAACATGGTATCAATGTCAATCAAAGAAATTATGCTTTACAGATTCTTGACACTGCAGGTTTCTTACACTCTAAGCCAGTCAAGACTCCTATGAATCCACGGATCACTCTCAATCAAGAGGATGGTGACCCGGTTTATGATCCTGTTTTGTATAGACGTCTTGTTGGAAAATTGTTATATTTGACCATAACAAGGCCTGACATTACCTTTGCTGTGCATTGCCTTAGTCGTTTTGTGCAGACTCCTCGTTTCCCTCATCTACATGCTATGCATCACTTACTTCGTTATTTGAAGTCAAGTCCAGGATTTGGCCTTTTTTACCCTTCTTCTTCTTCTGTGGCCCTTAAAGGCTTTTCTGAAGCTGATTGGGGCACTTGTGTCGATACTAGACGTTCGGTAACTGGCTACTGTATTTTTGTAGGAGACTCACTTGTTGCTTGGAAGTCCAAGAAACAAACCACCGTTTCCAGGAGTTCTGCAGAGGCGGAGTATCGTTCTTTGGCATCAACTGTGAGTGAGGTGGTGTGGATGCAGCAGCTGCGACGTGATTTCCAAGTCAAGTCAGTGGTTCCAGCCGTGATCTATTGTGACAATCAGGCAGCTCTTCATATTGCCTCGAATCCAATTTATCACGAAAGGACAAAGCACATAGAGATTGATCTACATTTTGTTAGAGATCATCTTCAGCGTGGCTATGTCAAATTATTGCCAGTTCGGACACAACACCAGTTAGCCGATATCTTCACAAAGCCATTGGCCTCACCAGCGCTACTACATCTTATTTCCAAGATGAACATGAAGAATATCTTCTGTTCAGCTTGAGGGGGTGTATTGGAAATGGTTCTATGATAGAGTTTTCCTGAGGCTTTCTTAGGAAACAAGTTTTTTTTATTTGTCGTTTATTTTTCTTTTTAAGTGTTTAGCTAAAACGACGTGTCGTTGTTATTAGCTGGACTTGTTGAATTCTATATTTAAGGATTTCAAATCCTTCTTCGATGATTAATGAAATAAAATGAGTCTTTTCTCTTCATTCCTTTCTCTCTCTAGAATTACTTTCTCTCTCGATCTCTGAATTCAATACAAGGCTTGTAGAACTCACAATTATTATGGAACCCACATTCGGTTCAAATTAAAAACATCTGTGTGTACTACTACTACTACTACTACTACTAAGTTTCATGAGTTGCGTCCTGCAATCGATTGGTATATTGAGAAATAACTCATAATTTTTTTTATACATTCATTAGTTTCTATTTATTTTTAATGTGTGATTTTTAACTCGTCGTCTTAAAATTATAGTTTTTTGCTTTTACTTATTTTCGATCGAATTTCAACGAATAGACTATATTTTTATTTTCATTTCAGCTATATATCTCTCATTTTTACTCTCTAGATCACTTTAAAAGGTGCAATAATCACATTTAAAATCATTTTCAGTACTAAAAATATGATTTTTTTTTTCTTCATATTTTTATATTTTTTTTTTTACGTATATTGAAAAAAAAAATACACCATTAGATTTCAGCACCCGCAAAAAAAAAAAAAAAAAAAAAACTGAAACGACGACTACAAAATGAGTTGTATTTATTTACTATACATTCTACCGAACCAACGATAGGCCATGAAATCTTATGGTGGCCGATGAATATCATAGAATTTCATAAAATTCTTAAAATTATGGTTTTTTGCTTTTACTTATTTTGGATCGAATTTCAACGAATAGATAAGTTACTCGTGTAGCTTTTGTAGGTTTTGTATTTTGTGGTTCTAGCTCAAAATCAATTGAGAATGACAAATATAATTTACGACATTGATAAAAGGAAAATGATAAACGTAGTTCGAATCAGCGTATCAGCATAGAAAAATTATAAGCAAATACGTGGGACTCATAGTCCACAATGGTGGGACCCACCAATATATATATATATATATATATATATATTTTTTGTCTTGCGCTGATGCGCTAGTAGACTATGAACATCACTTTTTTTAGATTGATCTGTACAGATTATATTTGTCAATAAAAATAAACCTGGAAACTAAACAGATTTGGCATGTTCTAAAGATTGATCTGTATAAATCAATATTCGAGGATCATTTTGCTTTACAACCAAACTGTAACAATGCATGGCAAATTATTTTGGCATCGCCGCTTTCGATCTCAGCACGGCGTGCTTAGAGCTAGCTAAATGTTCAAAAAGATTAGAAGCCAAGAAAACTACTTCAAAAGGAAAGCTTCATGACATCTTTGTATATCTATCTCGTCTACAAAGAACCAATAAATTCTCATGTCCCTACAGGAATTTTGACTCAACACTGTACAAAGGCTAATCACACTCTAGACACTACCACTAATCAGAAGCCCAAAATGAAAGCTTCAATCTCAGCCCAACAAGAGACGGTGTAGAGAGTACCCGAGCGGGGTCGCCAGGTGTCGATGCAGTCCAATGAAATCTCCTTGCTCTTCTTTACCAACCCGTGAAGAAGCGGAACAAACTCGACCCCGAAACGACGGCCCAGCCTCTCGAGGCTCTTGCTCGAACCCGTGACGAGGCCTATGTCCGCTTCAAGCAAGCACAGCAAGTCTCCCACGTCCCCGCCGATGCACACCGTCAATTGCCTGGCTCGGTCCCCGTCGCGTTCCCTCAGAACTTCGAAGAAATAGTCGAGCTTCTCCTCCGGAGACTCGACCTTCCTCACGATCTCGCCCGTCGTCACGGATTCCTTGTACGCCAAGTCATTCGCGTGAACGTTCAGCGTGCTCAGTTCTGTCCAAAATGTTAGACTGAGCTCAGAATAATGGTGATCGTTGATGATCCGATAGAAGCGTTTCAGCTTAATTATTACCGGAGGAGAGCGCTTCTCTGATGAGATCGCTGCACCAACAGTACGAGATGATGTGAACGTCGACGTTGGAAACTCCGTTCTTGACGATCTTCCGGAAGAATTTTTTGCAGCCGTCGCGGAGGACGAGACCTTTTCCGGCGAGCTTTATGTTCCTTTCGCTTATGCCCTTCAACACCCCCGATTCCACAACCCTCTCGTTCGCTCGTTTCTCGAAATCCGAGACTTCCTTGAGCGCCGAACTCAACCCTTCGTAGTCGAAATCTTCCCCTGCACACACATTTGCCTCTAAAAATACGAGGGAAAAAGAAAATGAAACAGAAAATTAAATTTATATGTTGTGTTTGGAAGTCAGAGAAATAAAATAGACAGAAACGCGGGCCCCAAGTTTAGAAAATTTGGATGAATTTCATTTTTTTTTCCCTTCATCCAAACAACACAAAAAGTAAATACGAGAGGGATTCAATTTTTCGGGGATTCGAAACAGACCTGGCCAACCATTGTCGATGCTCATCACGCACTTTTCGAACTCCTCGGCGTATCTATTCGACACGAGGTTCCACCGTCTTCTCATATCTTGCGTCTCGATCTGAATCTGGGACGCCTCGGAGAATTTTCCACGAACCGTTGCGATGGACATCTCCGCCAGCGTGGCGCCCGAGTCAACGGAAGTGCAAGTCAAGTCAAAGTCGCAGAATATGAGCAGCTTCGCCTTGCTAATTTCCTTAACCTGAGACAGAGGGACCAATGGCAACGGAGAAACGCGTTGAGAGCTCAAAAATTCCACTCCGAGGCTCAACCCTTTCTTGTAGAGCTTCTCCACAAGCCCGAGCTCGCTTCCCGTTAAAGCGACGCATAGTCTCTCCAACGCGTCTTCGATCTTCCTGCTCGCAGCCTGATCACAGGAACACTAAATTAAAAAATAAATAAAGGATGGATCAAATTTGTTATGAATGGTGACCTTGAAGTCTTGAGAATTGTAGTATTGAGTCCATTTCTTGCAGAGGAGAGAGCTACGGAGAGGATCTAGAAAGGTCTTTGCCGTGTGAAAGACGCGATCGTAGAGTCTCGTTAGAGGAGCGAAAACGCCGATTGTGTAAGCGGAAACTTTTGTTCTCTCGAAAGGAGTCGCGATCTTGCACGGAACTTGCTCTCCTTCGACTGTTCCCGAGGCAGTTAAGAGCAAAAAATCTGTGAATTCGGTGGTCGCAGTATCGGGATTGTTGTTCTCTTTGGGAGTTTTCAAGCCACATTCCTGAATTGTTTAAATCATTTATGAGAATACGCGGATGAAAAAAGAAAAATCATGGCAAAAAAAAAAAAAAAAAAAGATATGGAAAGACAATTTTAATAAATCCACACAATGAAACATCCGAGGGGGAAAAAAAAAAAGACTAAGAATTTGTTGGATGTCAAATGAAACGATCAAACAGGGAATTTTTTTTTAAAAAATCCTCAAATTCAGTTGATTTTCCTTGGAATCCAAATGACAAAAATATATTCGGAATCTCAGTAGTAGGAAGAGAGAAAAAAAAAAAATCTAAAGAAATAGATAGAAAAGACGAAGAGTTATGATGAACCTTACTTGGAGAAGTAAGTTCTGACTTTGAATCTTCAGATCCGTAGAATCCCTCACTTCTTGTATTGCTTTCTTCTCATCGTCATCGTCCACGAATCGCTTGATCAACTCACACCTGAAATATTATATATATATATATGCATGAATGTATTACCTTACGTTCCTTCAATGCGTACACAAATTTGACAAAAGAAAACTAAAAAAGAAGAAAGAAAGAAAATCTTTCATACGCTCGAGCAATCGATTTCAGCAAAATGATGTCTTGCGATACAAAATGGCTGAAGCTGAGGGAGTCCGGATCCCCTGCGGCCAAGCTCAGGCAGAACGGCGAGTACACAGCGTACACCGAATCATTGCCGAGCTTTTTCCAGAGCCGACTCGCCGTTGTTTCTTCTTCCGTGGGCTCTGTGATTCTTTTCATCTTTACTAACTAAAAGTATTTAGAATCTTTCTTTCGTTTTCTTGAGCAAAACTGGGATGACTGTTTCCCGGAAGATAATCTTGGTTGCGGTTGTGATTACGTTAGAGAAATCTCTATGATAATCAGAGAGAGAGAGAGGTTTTCGTTGGAGTTTGGGTGAGAGAGGTAGAGAAATATTATGCGGGAAAATTAAAGATGGAGTGTTTATAAAGAAAGAGAAGCAAGATACAGAGATCCCTGAACCGGCGGTTATTTTCTCTCTGGACCCGGCTCAGTTGGATTATGTGTCAATTTGCTATAAAAAAAAAAACTAACCGAAATCTTTTTAAGCAACAAGTGAACCAATTCGGTGGTATATTAGCAAAACAAAAATCAATTCCGTTTAATCGTTTAAAAAATATTAAAGTAAATGTTAAAATTTAAAAATAGTCCTCATCTCTCGATATTAAGTTAGTAATAAACTAATAATAATATATAAAAAATTGGCCATAACAAAAATAAACAGTAAAAAAATAAATAGTATTTGAGTGATATATGACTGATTTTTTTTTTTAATTTACTCAAGTCATAAATATTGTATAATTTAATATTCTTTTGTTAAAAAAATAATATTTTTATTGACAAGCTCATCAATATATGTATTTAGATCTACATATATTACAAAGGGGGGAAAAACTAAATACTAAAAGGAATCGAACATAGACACCATGTCTAATACCAAATAAAAAGCGAACAATACCATATAAGTTCGTATTTAATAGCTTTCTAAATGGAATCAAAACAATTAGAGAAGTTGACAATTACACTAAGACTTATCAAATCGATTTAAAATGGTCATGTACATAGTAAATAGCCATTTAAGACCTATGAATAGTTATCAAAATAACTTCCACACCAATATATGATTTAACGGTTATTAGAGCAATCGGATTTGATCAATCCACGATTTAATCTCACTTAACAATACAAAAATAAATCATAGGTACCAAGACTCTAGACATTCAAGCACATGACAAAGTCGAGAAATAATTATTGTACTTTTACCTATTTTTAGCACTCTCGTTTATTTGATTTGATATTTCTTGTATTGAGATCCGTAAAAAATAGAACAATCCAGCTTAGATATTTGTTGTATCAATCATTGTAGAGAAATTGTCTAATTTGCCACCAATTTCATAACATTTTCCACTTTTCACCAAAATGCTAATTTTTCCTAAAATGCCACCATCTATGTTTATAACAATGTTGACATCTATGTTTACCCTTCACTATAAGATGTCAACATTGTTGACATAGATGTCAACATTGTTGACATAGAGCAGGTGACATTTTGGAAAAAATTAGTGTTTTGATGGAAAGTGAGAAAATGTTATGAAATTGGTGACAAATTAGACAATTTCTCATCATTGTATCTATACTCTATAGGTCCCTCGCTAAGACCATTGTTGTAATTATTTTGTTATCATCAACTATTAATTAATGTTTCAATAAACTTTGATTGGTAAAATTGATTATCAAATGAATATAAAATATATTTAACTTATACCCGAGTATCAATATTAGTAACGTTCGTTCTTGGTATTTGACCCTTGTCCCCGGCTAGCGGTTAAAATTTAACAACCATTTTTTAAACGTATTAAGTAACTATTTATAATAATGACTTTATTTATAAATCTGGCCATTTTTTTTGCCCAAAATAGATCGTGACATTATTTTTTAGAGAAACTTGATTTAAAAAAAATACATCCACAGAGTCCCGTCTAAACCTGACATTCGAAATGGTACCACACGGAAAGAAGACCTTCCGACTGTCATGGTGTGCCCGACAGAAGTGTCGATTTTCGACTAACTCGGAAATGGAAAAAGAACTTCCGTGGATTGTCGGAAATTGCCAAGCGTTATGTTACCGCTTGGACATTTATTGCTGAGAATATTTGTCCGCTTATTACTATTTGAGCTAAAAAATTAACAATATTTTTACATTTTCATCCCTTCCTCAATTTACACTATAAGTACACTCGACTGTCACTCAATTTTCACATTATGAACCCTCTCAAATCTCTCTACAATTTTACATTTCTCTCTATAAACTTTCTATGCACAAAATATTTAGATGTATATTTTACATACTCGAGTTTATATCATATAAATTTTTATCATAAGTTTAATCTATATTATATAGTTTTGATTTAAAAAATATAATATATAGTTAAATTATAAAAATTATAGTTATAAAATTATAGTTTTATAGTTATTATCAGTGGGAGTGGGATTTGACCATATCCCCTAAATCCATCTTCTAGACCTCAGCCCAGAGAATTGGGCTCGATCAAAAGCCCAGCCCGCTGAGAAGCCCGGATCGATCAAAAGCCTAGTCCTTTTAGAAGTCCAGCTCTCTCGCCTTACCTTGCCAATCAGGAGAACAAGTCAAGACGTTTGCTTGGTCAGCCCGGAGGAAGCGGTCTTCATGCAAATCTTTCACCAGTATAGAAGAGTCCACCCCGCATGAGGCACTCTAAGAAAATCCAGGCCGACTACGTGGACAATAGATCAAAGAGGGAGGAAGAGTTCGACTTCGCCTATAAATAGAAGCTGAAGAAGACTTATCGACATTTTTTTATTTTTATGAGATCTTTGGCGTAGTTATTTTTCTTCATCTTGATTAAGCCGAAGTTCTCTGTATTCGAGTTTAATCATTTCTTTGTATTCAGTCCGACTCATTTTCAATAAAACGTATATATATGTTTACATTTATTTTCATATTAATTCAATTATATTTACGACGAATTCTGAGATCCACATTATATAAATATAAAAAAAACGATACATTATCCATAATATATGTTCGTGATTGTTGAAGGACGATTCCTACATCAACATTATCTATAAAAAAAATGTATGTTCTTTATAGTTGTATTTTATATATTAGTAACTTATTTTAAAATTTTAACATATTTGAGTCTCTTTCATTTACCATTTAAATTTAATTTTTAATTTTTTTTATTTAATGGAAATTTACGGAAATGCCAACTTCCATTAAGTTTAACGGAACTTCCACTTCCGTTTAGCAACGATTTTCCCGAAATTACCTGGAAATCACGCTTTCCGGTGATAACCAGCCGACAGAAGGCACGTCGTAGTTTGTAGACGGTTTTTTATAACATCACATTGAGAGTCCTGAATCTCTTTCATCTCTCTTCTGCCAATCTCAGCCACATAAATCACCATGACCACTTATCTTCTTGCGATTCCCAACCCCGAAAATACCAACTCAGAACCCCATCAACCTTTCAACAAGCTGACCTCCACAAAGTATGAATACTTCACATTATGGCTTTGAACTCATTTGTATGAGCACAAGAAAAATAGAAAATCTTATAGATACAAACTAGGGAAAAGTATATACATATATATAGCTTGCTCACTTATCTGCAAGCTATTATGAAATCGTATTATACCTTACTAACCCTACATATATATGATTACGACACGGGTTGATTCACCAAGACACTCTTTATTTCTGATAGCCCGTCAACTTGTTCATGGTTATGGAAGCGAAGGGGTGAGGGAGGTAGGGCTGGGTGCGAGCCGATAGCTCATAGGCCACGAACCGCATGGCAATCTCCCATCTTCGTCACCCCCAACACCGCCTCCTTGGCTCCCCCACTGCTGCCCTCCCCTCGTATGTACTCTACTGCCATGCGGTGCAGCTGTATCTCCTACCGATGGCCGCGCCGCGCCAGCCCCAACCTCACCAGCTCCCGCGCCCCTTCCTCTGCCTCCTCCTTCCTCCCCTACCCTCACCTCCTCCTCTACCGCATCAGCCTTGCCGGTGCCGGCGAGGGAGCCAGCCATGCCCCCACCTCCGCCATCATGGCTGCCACCCGCCCCGCCTCCCCCCAGACACATGGACACCAGCTTATTCACCGCCGTCTCATCCTCGTCCAGCCGTTGCAGGAGTTGGGAGAGGGTGAGCACCGACAGCAGCGAGCGTGGGAGAACGAGGTCCAACGGGAGGCTGCCCAGCCGGCGGTCCAGCGAGGACGAGGACTCACAGTCATGGCTGGAGGGAGTGAGGAGAGCGAGGGAGTGGGGGAGCATGAGGGGCTGGAGGTGGATGGCTGCGGGGAAGGCGAGGGTCGAGGTGGTCACGATGACGCTGCTGTTGCTGCCGCCGTTGTGGGGAGGCAAGAAGTCGTTAGGGTTGGCGGCGGAGTCGAGGTTGTCAACCACAATCAGGTAAGGGATGTCTCGGAAGAGCTCACGCTTGACATGCCTCAGGGCCTCCCTCTCATGCTCATCGGACCCGACTCTGCCTCGGTCCCTGTCCTTGTCGGAGCTGCTGCTGACGTCAACCCCCAGGCGCAGGGCCAGCTGGAGCATGTTGTGGTGCAGGTGGCGGCCCTCACCGCCCATCCACACCACGGCCGCGAACCGCTGCCAGTGCCGGTAAGCGAACTCCAGAGCCAGCTCCGTCTTCCCAACGCCGCCCGCGCCACTAGATTCAAACAAGATAGTCAACCAGATTCAACCGAGACAACAACAGCCAAACAAGATAGTCAACCAGATTCAACTGAGATAGCAACAACCAAACAAGATAGTCAGCCAAACTTAAACAAATACGTTCACGGCCAACAGGCTCTCGGGACAAACTCCCATGGAGTATCGAATCATCATAGAAATTAACCGACACCAAACCACGTCCACTTAAATTTATAATCAAAACTTCTGAGTTTAAATCCACATATCAGATTCAGGATAAAAACACACCAATCTCACAAACTATTTTCGGATTTAACCTTAAAAAATTCGAAATCACAATTTCTCAGAAATTAAACCACAGTTCGAATTTACGAATTCCATCGGAGGAAATGTCCCGAATCCTTACCTCTAACAGCTTCTGCGGATAATTTCCGGTGACCTAGCTTCGTCCTCCGTCTGAAATGTCCGCCGTAGACTCTAAAATTGAAGAAAAGAAAAAGGGATCTCAAACCCTAATTCTTGCGTGAACGGGAATGGGAGAAAGAGAGAAAGAATCTCCTGAATACTTACCTCTAGAATCGGATAGGAGGGAACGGGCTCGGATTTCTTGGGTTCGGTGGTCCGGTGGCGAAATTGTGATTTTGAATTTTTTGAGGTTAAATCCGAAAATAGTTTGTGAGATTGGTGTGTTTTTATCCAAGGAAAAAAATGCCGTTTTCGTTGTCGTTTCGAGCCTCCTGATTTACGGAAATTCGTCGTGCCGATGGAATTTCCAACGGAAAAATTGTGGAAATGGGCAAGTAAAATGCCGTTTTCAAATGCCGATTTCCATGGAAATTCGACGTGCCGACGGAAAACCGAACGGAAATAATGTTGCATAATATGTTATTTATATATATATATATATTCAATTTTTAACTATATTTTATAATATTTAATATTTAATTTATTTTGCACAATTATAATGTCAAATACATTTATTAAATTCAATCTCAACGTAATTATATTTAATTATTTATATCAAATACATATATAAATATAATTGTATAAATATGTATATACATATTTATATCTCTCTATAATTTGTAATTATATTTATATCAAATATATATAGTTGTATCAAATTTTAAAATTTATACTAACTACATTATAATTTTTAATATTTAATATTTTTACACAAACATAATATCAAAAACTCTCATTAATATTAATTTCAACGTATTTATATTTTATACCAATATATATAATTATATAAATGTTTATATACATATGTATAATTATCTCTAATATATAGATACATATTATATATTAAATATGCATAATATAAGCAAAGTTGTTGTTTGGTGTGGTGGTAAACGTAACTCAAAAGTTTTGATTAAAAATTTAAGTGGTGTCGGTTAATTTCTATGATGATTCGATACTCCATGGGAGTTTGTCCCGAGAACCTGTTGGCGGTGAATGTATTTGTTTGAGTTTGGCTGACTATCTTCTTTGTTGTTGCTGTCTCGGTTGAATCTGGTTGACTATAGCTTTGCGGAAGCGATGGCGAAGATGGGGAAGATTCAGGTCCTGATTGGGAAAGCTGGGAGATTAGGACTAAGTGTGGAGCTTTTAATCCTCGCAAGGCCTCTCCTTCTCGGACTGGTTGATTACGAAAAATAAAAAACGTAAAATAATTATGTTAAAAAAGTTTAAATTGTATTTGGGCCGTTCATTTCAGCGGGCCTATTTACAATTTGAAGCTTTAACATTAAATAAAATTCCCTTCTTTATTTATAATGCCCAAAACTAAGATAACTCATATACACAAACGATGTGGGACCTTTTTTTGCTCTACAAACTGCATATCAAAGTGAATGTGTGAGATAAAAGTTGGGAAAATATCAGGAGTATCCCTTGTGTTTAATCGAAATGCGAGATTTATCCCCTCTATTTCTAGAAATATCAGATATATCCCTTCAGTTTAATATAAATGACATATACCTCCCCTAAAAAAATGTTATATTACAAATTTCACCATTTTTCGTTTATTTTTTACAAAAAAATAATTTGAACTCCCCATAATACCCTTAATAGAATAAAAATGTATTTACTATTTTATAAAAAAAAAATCAAAATCTCTCTTTATAAAAAAAATCCTTAACTTTTTATAAAGAAATTTTTTAATTTAATTTTTTTTGTATAGAATAGAAAATAAAAAATTATTTCATTAAGGGTATTTTAGGGAGTTTAAATTATTTTTTTGTAAAAAATAAACAAAAAGGGTGATATTTGTAATATAACATTTTTTAGGGGATGTATATGTCATTTATATTAAACTGAAGGGATATGTCTGATATTTCTAGAAATAGAGGGGATAAATCTCACATTTCGATTAAACACGAGGGATACTCATGATATTTTCCCATAAAAGTTTCAGACGTTGGATAATGATGTGATGTCAAAATAATCACACATTCAAGTGTATTTTCTACAGTGTGTAGTGTTATTGCTTTTATCTCACAATTTTTTATTCCAATTCCAGTTTGGCTCACATCACTGTGTACATTTCTCTACAGCCAAACTCAAACCATACACGAAATTATATATATATATATATATATATATATATGCCAAAAAACTATACACAAATATTAATGGGTAAACAAAACAAACATACATATATCTAATATGAAATATATTCTTAACTTTATTATTGGATCTTAATATTAATTATATATATATATATATATTAATTTGCAATACCTTTTAAAACAATTATTAAGTTTTAGTATATATATGAACTATGCTTATGAATGAAAACTCTATGCGAAACTTTTTTGTTTAAATTTATGTTCTATCTATGTACGCATAAAAATTGACAAGTATTTTTTCAAATTGTATTTCTTGTTTAAATACCCCGTGGAATACCATTTTTTTTGCGATATATTCCGCGGAATGCGGTTTACCACACGGTACGAGATACCGCGAACGTTCATCAAATACCGCGGAATATCACGGTACGAGACGAGATATCTCCAAAATTAAAGGTGCAGTATGACCGCGGGATGCGAGATTTCAATCCTTGGTTTATTCATCGTGAACTGCTGAAGAGGATTTTTTTAACTCCGATTATTTTTTATATATATATATATATATGAATTTATGATTATTAATCATGTCTATTTGTATTAAGCAGTAAAATTGTGTGGGACTGGTTTGTATTTTCTAAAGAGGGAGGGAGGGATACAATTTGCATTATATAGAGGTGATTTTGTAATTTTCCCTAAATATATTTATGAAATAATAATGATGATATTAATAATAATTATAATAATAACGTTTTTTTGGCAAAAATAGTCCAGCAGCTTTGATAATCCTGTTATTTTAGTTAGGTTCCTAATAATTTAATTTTTGCGTTTTCGTGTCTAAATTGTTGATATTATAACATATTAGTCCTTAAAAAAATTATGGAACAATATCTAAACAACTGAAAACAAATTTTCAAACTAAAATAAATTGCTATTTGAAATTAATTAATACTTTTTCATTAAATAAGATTATTGAACTTATATTTCTTTTAGGTCAAAGTATAATTTTATTAGTTTCTTGTATGAAATTAACAAGATATTTATGTAAATTCTATTTAAGTTGTTTAGGTGTTCAATTCTATATAAAATAAATAAAACTCGAAAAGGATCAAAATGCTACCTCCCTCACAGAAGAAAACGACGCACTCGAGATGAGGAGAGAACGGATATTCGATGCCGAGCGACGGAGCGATCGGCTCGGCGGATTTGGCGTTGGTGTCGATCTCCGAGCTAGGAAGCCTCTCGCCGCCGCGGTGGGTCCCACCGGAGTTCTCCTCGTCGCCGCCGCCACGTTGGAGGCTTTTTCGACTCTCAAGACTTTACCGAGAAACCTCAGCCTAAAAGACAGACTTTCAGATATATATATAGATATATATATATATATATATATATATATATATATATATATATATATATATATATACATGTCAAAAAATTTCGGGGGGATTTTCCTGACCGTTTTAAATTTTAAAACTTTTAGGTGCGATAGTTGTTGCACCTAAAAATATTTGGTGCGACGTTTTAATATCCGGTGTGACACTGTCACACTGAATACCACTAAACATTAGCGAAATTTTTAGTCATCTGGATAAGTATCTTGTGCGACATGTCGCATCTAATATGAGCTTAGGTGCGACATTTACGTGTGACATGTCGCACCTAATACCCTTCCGCACCCATAAATGTGAATTTGTAGTAGTGATATGTACCCGTTGAAGTGATGAACGGTGTTGAGAGCGGAGGATTGGGAGAGGAAGTCGACGAAGGCGGAGTTGGGAGGAGATGATCGGATGGAGGTGGCGCCGAAGTGAGAGAAGAGACGAGAGAGAGTGGAATCGAGCGGCGACGGCCTTTCTGACAAC
Source organism: Urtica dioica subsp. dioica (assembly GCF_054948205.1). Classification (NCBI taxonomy): domain Eukaryota; kingdom Viridiplantae; phylum Streptophyta; class Magnoliopsida; order Rosales; family Urticaceae; genus Urtica; species Urtica dioica. The sequence goes on from NC_142763.1 coordinate 12,879,661, forward strand.
GTCGGCTATGATGGTGCAGCATTTGGGGTGGATGTGGGCCCTGTGGCGTTGGAACTCGTACAACTCAGCCCGACACATTCAAGGAAACCGCCCTCGGGCCAGGATTATTAGATTGCTTTCATCGCTGCCAAAGCGGCAGAAGCTGCTCTGCCGCCGCCGCGAGAAACACGAGAGAGAGGAAGAGAGAGAGCAGGGCTTTGATCTTCATCATGCTCATTTTGATTATTGACGAGAATTGATCAACTTTTGCATCTATACCTTTGTGTGTCAATACTCAATATATATATATATATATATATATATATATATATATATATATATATATAGTACAAGTAGTAGGGTTTAACTACTATATACATATTGATCTCGTATATTGAATATTTTTTTTTGTTGATTCTCAATATCTATGGAATTTCCAAGTAGGATTTTCGTAATGTTTATAATTCGCCGACTCTTGTGGTGTTCTCGTTAACACATGTAGTGTTTTGATGCTATATAATATATTATTGATTATTGATACGCTATACATCTGCAGTTACGAGAGTATTTGATTGATTAAAAGCTAAGACGAACTGAGTCCTAACCACCTAACTAACTCCTCCACGCTGGCAGTCCTCGTGAGCTTGTTTGACTAAAGTTGCTGACGTGGCAGTCTTCATTTCAACAGGGTGCGAACGTGAATAAAAGGGTGTAATTTGTCTCTTTAAAATTAGTGAATTTTCCGATAAGGAGTTCGCGGGGATCAAGCTAGCTCAGCTGGACGTCGTCAGTCAATAAATTGTTGAGCTTGTGATCGTTTCATCGAGAAAGCCCGCTTCAAGCAAGCACAGCAAGTCTCCCACGTCCCCGCCGATGCACACCGTCAATTGCCTGGCTCGTTCCCTCAAAACTTCGAAGAAATAGTCGAGCTTCTCTTCCGGAGACTCGACCTTCCTCACGATCTCGCACGTCGTCACGGATTCCTTGTACGCCAAGTCGTTCGCGTGAACGTTCAGCGTGCTCAGTTCTGTCCAAAATGTTAGACAGAGCTTAGAATAATGGTAATCATTGATGATCCGATAGAAGCATTTTGGCTTAATTATTACCGGAGGAGAGCGCTTCTTTGATGAGATCGCTGCACCAACAGTACGAGATGATGTGAACGTCGACGTTGGAAACTGCGTTCTTGACGATCTTCCAGAAGAATTTTTTGCAGCCGTCGCGGAGGACGAGACCTTTTCCGGCGAGCTTTATGTTCCTTTCGCTTATGCCCTTCAACACCCCCGATTCCACAACCCTCTCGTTCACTCGTTTCTCGAAATCCGAGACTTCCTTGAGCGCCGAACTCAACCCTTCGTAGTCGAAATCTTCCCCTGCACACACATTCATATCAGTAATATTTTTTTTTTTATCATGGTGTGCCCGACGGAAGTGTCGATTTTCGTCTGACTCGGAAATGGAAAAAGAACTTCCGTGGATTGTCTGAAATGGCAGAGAAGTTGTCGGAAATTGACATGTGTTTTGTTACCGTTTGGACATCAATGACTGAAAATATTTGTCTGTTTATTGTTTATTACCGTTTGAGCTAAAAAATTAACAACATTTTTACACTTTCATCTCTCTCTCGATTTACACTATAAGTACACATGATTTTCACATTCTCAACTCTCTCAAATCTCGCTACAATCTACATTTCTCTCTATAAACTTTTTGTACACAAGATATTTAGATATATATTTTACATACTTAAGTTTATATTATAAATTTTTTTATTATAAGTTTAATTTATATTATATAGTTTTGATTTACAAATTATAATATATAGTTAAAACGCCATCAACCTTTCAACAAGCTGACCTCCACAAAGTACGAATACTTCACATTATGGCTTTGAACTCATTTGTATGAGTACAAGAATAATAGAAAATCTTAAAGATACAAACTAGGGAAAAGTATATACATATATATAGCTTGCTCATTTATCTGCAAGCTATTATGAAATCGTACTATACCAGGTATACCTTACTAATATATATGATTACGACACGGGTTGATTCACCAAGACACTCTTTATTTCTGATAGCCCGACAACTTGTTCATGGTTATGGAAGCGAAGGGGTGAGGGAGGTAGGGCTGGGTGCGAGCCGATAGCTCCTGGGCCACGAACCGCATGGCCGGTCTCCCGTCGGGGTTGGTTCGAACGCACATCAGAGCCATCGTCACGAAGAACACCACCTCCTCCGCCAGCTCGCCCGTGGGACCCTCGAGCCTCTGGTCCAGCGCGTCCTTCACGAGAATCTCTGTCTCGTTCGAAGACGCTCTCGACACATTCTTCAGCAACTCTATCGTCTCCCCCGGATGCCTTCCCATCATCACTTCCAGCGCCACGATTCCGAAGCTGTACACGTCGCATTTCTCTGTCACCTTCATTGTTTGTGCCAGCTCTGTCGGTTTTCGAGTCACGGAGATAAGGAAATTCAGGTCTTTAGTAAACATAAGAACATATATTTCTTAAGTCACAATGGTTTGTATTGTGCTACCTGAGTCTAAACTTTGGTGGAGTTTTACATCATCAAAATTTATAAACGATTGGTAGATAAGAGATCTAATATGTATTATTAGCTGATTCTATCATCTCAATCAAACTTGCATTTCAAGCAATAATAAGAGGTTTACCAAAAAGAGACGAAAACAATTATAAGACAATTTATAAATGCGTATGATAAATAAGCACATAAATAATTAGAGTAACATACCTGGTGCCATGTAACCGTAGGAGCCAGCAACATTGGTCCAAACGGAGGAGTCAGGGCTGAGCAACCTGGCGGTGCCGAAATCCGAGAGCTTGGGCTCGAAATCGGCGTCCAAGAGCACATTGTTCAACGAAACGTCTCTATGCACAATCGCGGGCGAACAGTCGTGGTGGAGATACGACAGTGCGTGAGCCAAACCCTGAATGATCTTCATCCTGGTTCCCCAATCAAGCTCCTCGCTCTCCAGTCCGTACAGAACCTTCGCGAGGCTTCCTCTGCGGATGTACTCGTACACCAAATACATACACCCGCTCTTCGAGCAGAACCCGTATAGCTTTATTATGTTCCTGTGTCTCACCTCCGTCAGTGTCTTGATCTCGCTCTCGAAGCTCTTCCGATTAGCCTTTGGAATTTCGTACGAGTCCGACGTGTTTAGCCTCTTCACCGCAACAGCGATCCCCGACATGAGTACGGCCTTGTACACGCTCCCGAACCCTCCTTTTCCGATGCAGTACTTCTCATCGAAGTCGTTCGTGGCTTTGGTGATCTCACGGAACGTGAACTTCGCTTCCGTTTCCCATATCAACGACTCCGGGCCGTCGAACTTCTCCGACCTTTTTTCCACATCCGAAGTTCTGGATCTCCGCCGGAGAGCGACGACAATGAAGGCTACGCTGAGGAGGATTACCAGGGCTGAGACCGGGGCGAGCACGCCAATCAGGATTTTGGTTTTGTTGTCGCTTGATTTCTTCCCGTCTTTGGAGCTACATGATCTGAGACCTTCTAAATTGCCACAGAGATTAGGGTTCCCAAGGAAGGAATTTCGGAAAACATTGCTATCTGGTACTGTGCCGCTGAGATTGTTGTAGGAAAAGTCGGCGGTCTGGAGACTCGTCATGTTAGCAAAGAACGTCGGGAATTTTCCGGAGAGACTGTTATCAGAGACGTTGAAGTTCTCCAGAAGCGAAAGCTTGACCAGGTTCGATGGTATTTCACCGGAGAGAGAATTGCTGCTCAGGTTCAACATGACCTGTAGAGAAACCAAGTTCCCGAGATCCATGGGAATTTCACCAGACAGCTCATTGTGGCTCAGGTCCAAGCTTCTCAGTTTCTGATACTGTCCAAGCCATTTCGGAATAGCCCCACTGAGATCGTTGCCAGAAAGATCAAGCGTTTCTAGGTCTGATAAATCAGAGAGGCTCGATGGAATTTCCGATGACAAACTGTTGCTGCTGAGATCAAGGAAGAACAGCTTGTTCAACTCTCCAAGTTGAGTTGGAATTTCGCCGCTGAGGTCGTTTGAATCGAGCTGAAGCCTTCGAAGGAGAGTCAACTTCCCGAGCTCCGGTGGAATTCGGCCGGAGATTTTGTTCCGTCCCATCTGCATGTCGGTGATGTTTACACAATTTCCCCAATTTGGCGACAATTGGCCCACGAATTTGTTGTCGTTGAGGTAGATTACGTCGAGAAGTGGATGAACTCCGAAAGAGGCTGTGATGTTTGCAGTGAAGTTGTTGCCGTCAAGACGTACTCTTTTCAAATGCGAGCAATTTCTCAAGCACTCGGGCAATGGTCCAGTGAAGCTGTTGTTGTTCACCGTCAGAGTCTGGAGTACGAAAGAGCGGCACAGATCCGGTGGCAGTTCTCCGGTGAACGTGTTGTTCGAGAAGCTTACGTAGACCAGTTCAGGACTGTTCTTGCCAAAGTCCTTTGGTACTGTGCCCGAAAAATTGTTGGTGAAAACAGAGAATCCCGTCAAGCTAGTGAGATTGGAAATAGTGTCCGGCAATTCTCCGGAGAGCTGGTTTGTGTTGACGTCGAAGGTTTGGAGGGACACTAGATTTCCAATCTCGGGTGGGATTGTTCCCTCCAGACCATTGTAGAACAATTGCACGTCGGCGAGATTCGTGAGGTTCCACAGTGTTTTTGGGATCAGGCCCGAGAGTTGGTTCCCCGAGAGGTCCAAGCTTACTAGCTCCTTTAAGTTTCCGATCGCGGTGGGAATTGAGCCAGTCAAATTGTTCTGGTACAGAAAAAGGAGGGTGAGATTCGTCAAAAGCCCGATTTCAGTGGGAATTTTCCCTTTGAAGCTATTGTTTTGAAGCTGCAACGAGTTGAGTGCTGTCCAGTTGGAGATTAGAACTGAATGAATGGGACCGGAGAGAGAGTTACCGGATAAACCCAAATCAACAACGTTCTTCAGATTCGAAAGCGACAAAGGAAGTTCACCGCTGAGTTGGTTATCTGCGAGGGCCAGGAGGGTGAGTTTCGAGCACAGCCCGAGCTCGGAAGGGATCGAAGAGTTCAAGAAATTTCCGTGGAGGTCAAGAGTTGAAAGACTACTGAGTTTTCCTATAGAAGTTGGAATAACACCCCGGAATGAGTTTCCATAAAGCTCAAGTAGCTCAAGACCAGAAATCAACCCGATTTCTGGTGGAATTCGACCGCCAAAGGGGTTGAGTGGCAGACGAAGGTGTTTGAGTTTGGATAGCTTTGAAATGTTTGACGACAACGGTCCAGAGAATTTGTTATTGGTGAGGTTAAGAAACTCGAGATTTATGAGATTCGTGAACACTGATTCCGGTATCGGACCAGTGAATTCGTTTTGAGAGAGGTCAAGGTAGGTCAAACTCACGCAATTTGGTATGAAAGCAGGGAATTTCGATTTAAAGTTATTCAAATAAAGATCAAGGTAAGACAGGGATTTCATGCCTGAAAACCTAGACCAATCGGAATCTTCGAAGTAGTTCGATCCGAGATCAAGTCGCTCGAGCCTCGAGAGCTTCCCGATCCCCGCCGGAACTTTCCCGCCAATTTCGTTGTCGTTGACGCTAAACTCGGTGACGTTGACGAACTGAGAGAAGTCAAACTCGTCAAGTGTGCCTTCCAGATTCAGCCCGGAGAGGTCGATTCCGGTCACTTCTCCGGTGGAGTCGTCGCAGACGATGGAAGTCCAAGTGCAGAGAGTGTCTGTGCCGTTGAGAGACCACAAATCCAGAGACTTGGTGGAAGTGGACAGGCTGTTCTTCCATTTCACCAGAGCCTCAGCTTGAGCTCTCTGTGAGGCTAGAGTGATCTTCAATGGAAGCAGAGCCGCCATTAGAATGGAAAGTAGGAGATAAAAGTGAGGTTTTGTTTTTGTTTCCATCGTGGTTTTGACTTTCCAAGCGTCTGAACTTTGATCACTCTGTTATGGGTTTGTAGATAAAAGGCTTGGCAAAAAAATACAAGAAATGTTAGAGCTGAAAATTATTGTTTTTTTTTTCTTTGGCGCAGAATATTCTTAAGCAACAAACATGTGCCTAAACTCTTTTTATTACGGAAATTATGTACTTTTCTTAGTCAAGAAAAAATAAATTATAATTCGTCGAGGAAATCAATGACTGACAAATTGACAAGGACAAATACATAAATTTCTGGTCCAATATTTGAATTAGAGCAACTTGGATTAAATGTCAGAAAATTGTTATAAAATCATGTGATTAACAATCAGATAATTTTCTTCACAAGAGTCTTGTTTCTTTTATTCAGCACCAGGCACAGCTAGCGAAACCGCATATTCTTCGTTTGAGATAAATTTATTTTTATTGATAATTAAACGCATGTCCTTTCCTAATTTAAGATTAGCAATGGTCACGCGTTGATGAAGAAGTCAAAGGCAACAGCCGTCTAATTATGACCATATAGAATTGTGGGTTCAGATTATAAATTATTGTGGGTTATTAGTATCATTAATAAATGTGGGGTAGTTTTAAGTCTTATTATTTTGGTCCGAGTAAGATCCTCTTAAAGAAATTGGTATAATTTTTACAAGAATATAGACGAATTTTTAAAATTAAATATAGAAGTCTAGTTTTTTTTTTTTTTACCAATTCAATATACTTATTATTAACTATGACGAACTAAACATATATCACGCATAAAACATTAAAATAACTCTCGTCGAAGTTTCAAGTAGGTATCAGCTTTATTTAAAATGGTGGTTTCTAAATAACGAGACGTGGTTTTTAAAGATATTTCTAATCTATTAAATCTGTGTAATTGACTTGAGTAGATAGACTTAATCCAAAATTCAATATTTTAACTAACATATTGATTCTTTGATGTAGAATATAGTCTACGCCTCGTCGAATCGAGGTCATACCCGAGGTTAGAATCGTCATTTAATGTATGGTGTAGATTCAACTTTCATTCACATGCAAAAAGATAAGATAAGACCATAGCTCATAGCTGTTGGAAAATTTAATATTTTTTAAATTTTTTTGCTTCAAAGTTGGAAAATTTAATAAGTTCAGAAGATAGTGTAGGCCAGTGGATCGCGTAATTCAAATAGGCCATTCAATGCTCTAAAAATCACTGTCATACAGTTGGTAAAGTGTGAACGTATTTGTCTATAGTCACACACACGTACAATTATTATAAAAGAAATGAACATGATAGGTCCATTGACTTTGAAATTTCCACGAATGAAGTCTTGAGTAATAGTAAGTCTTTTATTTTTTAAAAACCAAAAAAACAAAAAAAATCAAGTAAAGTCATTGCGAGAAAGTCCGGCAATTTATTTGTTTTTTTTTTTTTAGGCTTGGCCACATATGTCAACTACAAATTTTAAAGGGGGAGCAAATTAAAAAAAAAAAATCAGAGGAAAATAGTATAAATTTGAGCTAAAATTATAACATTTTATAAATATTGTAAAGTAAAAAAAATACAATTTTTAAAAGTTAACGGGGGCCACTGGATCCTCCGAGACCCGAGCCCAACACAACTCCGCTCATGTCCACGATAACATAGTTAATATAAAATTGTAAATCATATTATTTTTATAAGCTTAACTTTTACATTAATAAAAAAAATATTGTTTATTATTGCATGATTAATTAGGTGTACAAACTCCTGAAAATTCAAATAAAAAAATATTAATGACTAGACCTTTAAGAATTTCCACTAATAGATATCATACAAACCAATATGTGGAGAACTAATGTGGAAGACAAGATGTAATGGTAGAATGTAAGAGTGAAGAAAATATAGAGAGAATAATAGAAAGAGAGAGATAGAGAGAGTGATGAGTGCGTTTCATACGTACGAATCCGCCCCCTTTCAGCTTGAATCTAGAGCGTTCTTGAGTGTATTTGACAGTTATTGTGAGTTTTCATGTGAAATTCAAGTTTTGAGCATTTAATCGAGTACCATGATGACATTGGACCTATTTGAAAGTACCGAGAGTTAAAACGGAGAAAAAAAACGATTCATTTCGGAAGAAAGTCAACGCTAAGAAACAAAAGTCAACAACTAACGCAGTGCGTAGGTTGCTGAACGCGCCGCGATAAAAGTCTGCCAAAGACCGTGGTGAAACACGTTGTGTTTATTGCATGTAATTGTTAAATTAATAATATTAGAGGTCGAGATGATAACAATTCGTCAATTAAATAGATTTGTTAGAACACTCGAGAGAGAGACTAGTGAATTTTGTTTATAGAGTGAGATTAGCATTCATAGGAGTATATTTTGTTGTTCGAACCCGAAACACCCGTCCTAGTTATATTGTATTTGTGTGTGTCTGTGCGTATGTATTATGTATAATATATGGGTTATGTGTATATTGATTTGTGCGTGTGACCTAGAGAAAAATTCATCAGATTTGAACGCGAGGTCTAGCGATAAGAAAGACTCACAATGATCGGCACGCGATCTTCCAGTGCGCCTGCTAGAAATGAGAATAATGTGGAAACATTTTTCTCTTTTTGTGGTGATATACTTGGAATTATAAATGACAACGAAGAAGAGCAACAACGCTATTAGAGATGACCATATTTTGATTTAAAGCTGGAGATTACGATATGTCAACCATAATGGAGTTTTAATTTTTTTTATTTAAATGTGGAGATTAAGATATTCAAGAGTTACGCGGAGAAGACATTGTTGTTGGCTGATTTTGGTTAATATTGAGTTCCGACAGAGGACAATGGATTTGAAGAGACCTCGCACTATTTGGAAGGCGGTGGATTACGACGAAAGTGACAAAGTAAGTATTAGAACTGCAACAAGTTTTGGTCCATGGCTTCTTTAGTTGATTGAGATTCTAAAGTTGTATTTGCAGTCACTGAGCAACCCAACTAAATAACAAAAAAATGATTACATTGTTAAGGAAATCCCTCTCTTCACTTCACTTCATTTTTTTTGTAACTAATCAAACCTTCATTTATTACTTTGAAACTAATCAAAACTTCATTTATTACTTTGAAATATGATTAAATTTGACAAGATTTTCCTTAATGAAATATTGTAGAATTTTCTACATTTTTTTGTTGTATTTTTTTTTTTTTAATAAGAGTTAATTAATTTTCCCATCCAATGTGCAAGACAATACATTAATATCTAGCTTTGATCATGTTGGTGTCTAAAGCATAAAATTTTTAGTTCCACTCATCAAATAATAAAAAAAAATTAATCAAAAGAAATTGATATCTTTATTACAATCTCATAAACATGATTACATCATTACATTGCACACTCTCAACATACTACTACTTATAACCGGTCAAATTGCTCACAGTTATGGAGGCAAACGGCTGAGACATGTAAGGTTGAGTGTGGGCAGACAACTCTTGTGCGACAAAGCGCATGCTTGGACGCTTATCTGGGTTCGTGTGGGTGCACATAATAGCTACTCTCATGAAGAAAACCACGCCCTCGGCCAACTCGCCCATGGGGGTCTTAACTCTCTGGTCCAATACATCTTTTAAAAGCATCTCATTATTACTTGATGATGTCTTTGATGTGTGTATTGACTCTAACATCTCACCGGGATGTCTTCCCATCAAAACTTCCAATGTAACAATCCCAAAACTGTACACGTCGCATTTGTCAGTCACTTTCATCGTTTGTGACAATTCTGCATTATTTTTCATACGAGATTCAACCAATTAGTCCAATTCAAGTATATATATGTTCCTTGTACCAAACAATTAGTCCATTTTTATTTTCTCGTGAAATTCACCACTATGTATTTTTTAAAATAGAAAATGCTTTTTTTTTCTAAAATATTTACCTCACTCATTTTGTTACAAATAAAATAGTTATAGTTTCGATAAAAAAAAGGGTGTTAATTCAGTTGGTAAAACACCCTAATCCTCTCCTCAATGATAAGTCGAGTTCGAGTAAAAGAAAATATTAGTTATAGTTCCACTATTTTAAAATAGGGAAAATATCTAGAGTACCCCTCGTGTTTAATCGAAATGCGAGATTTATCCCATCTATTTCTAAAAATATCAGACATATCCCTTCAGTTTAATATAAATGACATATATATCCCCTAAAAAAATGTTATATTACAAATATCACCATTTTCGTTTATTTTTTACAAAAAAATAATTTGAACTCCTCAAAATACCCTTAATAGAATAAATATTTATTTACTATTTTATTAAAAAAAATCAAAATCTCTCTTTATAAAAAAAAAACCTTAACTTTTTATAAAGAAATTTTTTAATTTAATTTTTTTGTATATAGAATAGAAGATAAAAAATTATTTCATTAAGGGTATTTAGGGGATTTCAAATTATTTTTTTGTAAAAAATAAACGCGAAAAATGGTGTTATTTGTAATATAACATTTTTTTAGGGGATGTATTTGTCATTTATATTAAACTGTAGGGATATGTCTGATATTTCTAGAAATAGAAAAGATAAATCTCGCATTTCAATTAAACACAAGGGATACTCTTGATATTTTCGTTTTAAAATATAATATTAAACACTTTATGATGACCTTCAAATTAATTACTTTGCGCACTTTTTTTTTTTTTGGGTGGAGAAAACTTATATATCATTAGCCCAAATTTCATATATTTAGCATTCAAATCATAAAAAAATAAAATAAAAATAAAAAACCATACCCGGTGCCATGTAACCGTATGAGCCCGCAATGTTGGTCCAAACGGAGGAGTCAGGGCCGAGCAATCTGGCGGTGCCGAAATCCGAGAGCTTGGGCTCGAAATCGGCGTCCAAGAGCACATTATTCAACGACACGTCTCTGTGCACGATCGCCGGCGAACAGTCGTGGTGGAGATACGACAGCGCGTGAGCCAGTCCCTGAACGATCCTCATCCTCGTTCTCCAATCCAGCTCTTCGCTCTCCAGTCCGTACAGAACATTCGCGAGGCTTCCTCTGCGGACGAACTCGTACGCCAAATACATACACCCTCTCTTCGAGCAGAATCCGTACAGCTTTATCACGTTCCTGTGTCGCACCTCCGTCAGCGTCTTTATCTCGCTCTCGAAGCTCTCTTGTCTCGCCTTCGGAGTTTCGTTTGAATCGGACGCGTTGAGCCTCTTCACCGCCACGGCGATCCCCGACGGAAGTACGGCCTTGTACACGGTTCCGAACCCTCCTTTTCCGATGCAGTACCTCTCGTCGAAGTCGTTTGTGGCTTTCACGATCTCGCGGAACTTGAATTTCGCGTCCGTTTCCCAGATCGTTGTTTCTAGGTCGTGGAATCTGTCGCTGTTTTTTTCGTCTGTGGATCTGGATTTCCGGCTGCGAGCGACGGCCAGGAAGGCTAGGCTGAGGAGGATTACTAGGGCTGAGACCGGGACGAGGACGCCGATCAGGATTTTGGTTTTCTTGTCGATTGATTTGTTTCCGTCTGTGGAAATGCAGGTTTCGAGACCTTCGAAATCGCCGCAGAGATTAGGGTTTCCGAGGAAGGCGTTCGAGCCCGCCGAGGCGTTTTGGAAGATGTTTCCGGTGGGGATTGGACCGCTGAGATTGTTGTAGGAGAAGTCGACGGAGCGGAGACTGGTCATTCCGGAGAATGACGCCGGAATTTGGCCGGAGAGGTCGTTGTGTGAGACGTTGAGGACCTCCAAGAGCGAGAGCTTGACGAGGTTCGAGGGTATTTGACCGGTGAGATAGTTGCTGCTGAGATCCAACAAGTACCGAAGAGAAGCCAAGTTTCCGAGCTCTTGAGGTATTTCTCCTATGAGCTCGTTTCGGCTCAGTCCCAAAGCCGACAATATGTCGAAGTTCTGAAGCCATCTTGGGATGTACCCTGTGAATTTGTTGCCTGACAAGTCTAAAGTTTGAAGCTTTGTGAAGTTGGAGAGAGTCAGAGGGATTTTCCCCGTCAGATGGTTGTTGCTGAGGTTGAGCAAGAATAGCTGGCTTAGGCTTCTGAACTCTGTTGGAATTTCCCCGGTCAACTCGTTGGAATCGAGCCTTAGTTTTTGAAGCTGTGTGAGTTTTCCAAACTCCGGCGGGATTTCGCCTGAGATTTTGTTTCTGTCCATCTGCAGATCAGTGAGATTCACGCATTGTCCGAGCTCTGGTGGCACTTGACCAATGAACTTGTTGTTGCTCAGATAGAGGACCGTGAGGTTTATGTGAAATCCAAATGCGCCTGTGATGTTCGCAGTGAAGTGGTTTCCGTCGAGCCGGAATCTTTTCAGTTCCGTGCAGTTTCTCAGGCACTCAGGCAATGGACCTGTGAAACTGTTGTTGTTTACTGTCATAACCTCGAGAGCGAACCCGCTACACAAATCGGGCGGTAGTTCCCCAGAGAAAGTGTTGTTTGAAAAGCTTACATTTTTCAGTTTAGGAATAAGCTTTCCAAAATCTCTTGGAATGCTTCCGGAGAAGTTGTTGGTGAAGACTGAGAACCCCTCTAACTGAGTAAGATTAGAAATAGTATCGGGCAACTCTCCTAAGAACTGGTTGGTGTTGATATCAAACGTGGCCAGGAATGCTAGATTTCCAATCTGGGGGGGAATTCGGCCAGAGAGTCCATTGCTGAAAAGTTGTACGTTGACGAGGTTTGTGAGATTCCATACCGTGGTGGGAATTGGACCGGAGAGTCGGTTTATAGAGAGGTCCATGTTGGTCAACCTCTTCAAGTTTCCGATCTCGGATGGGATCGGGCCGGAGAAGTTGTTTTGGTAGAGGAAAAGGACTTCCAGATTCCTCAATAGCCCAATCTCGGGTGGGATTTCTCCACTGAAACTGTTGTTTTGGACTTGCAATGAGATGAGCTCAGTCCAATTGGAAATCAATTCGGGGCTGAGGGAACCAGAAAGAAGATTAGAGGATAACCCCAATTCCGAAATTTTCTTCAAATTCGATAGCGATAAAGGAAGCTCATTGACGAGCCGGTTGTCAGCAAGGGCTAGAAAGGTGAGATTTGTACAGAATCCAAGCTCGGCAGGGATCGAAGAGTTCAAGTAGTTTTCATGAAGATCAAGTATTCTGAGCTTCCCAAGCTTGCCTATTGATGAAGGTATGCCACCATGGAACGAATTTTCAAAAAGCTCAACAAGCTCAAGACCAGATAGCAGACCGATTTCACTGGGAATACGGCCGCCGAATGAGTTTCCTTGTATTCTAAGGTGTACGAGTTTCGAAAGGTTCGAAATGTTGGATGACAAGTGTCCCTCGAATAAGTTATTGGTAAGATTGAGATATTGGAGACTTTTAGCATTGGTAAGGAATGAGTTGGGAATTGGGCCGGTCATTGTATTGTCGGACATGTCAAGGAACGTCAAGTTCGGGCACTTGGATATGAAATCCGGGAATTCTTTCGAAAAATAGTTCAAGTAGAGATCAAGGTAGGTCAAAGAAGGCATGCCTGAGAATTTAGACCAGTCAGAATCCTCCAAGTAGTTGGCTCCGAGGTCCAAGTACCAGAGCTTCTTCAGATTGCTGAGCTGGTGAGGAACACTGTGGTTGAAGTAATTGTTGTGCAGACCCAGATACGTCAGCTCTGTTAACCGCCCGATCTCCGCCGGAATCGCTCCTTCGATGTCGTTGTCGCTCAAGTCCAACACGGTGAGCCTCGTGAGATTGCCGATAGACCTCGGGACCGTCCCGCTGAGATCGTTGCGATTGACACTGAGAGCCGTGATGTTGAGAAACTGAGCGAAGTCGAGCTCTTCGAGCGTCCCTGTCAGGTTCTTGTGGGAGAGATCGATCCGAGAGACTTCACCGGTCGAGTCGTCACAGGCTATGGAAGTCCAGTTGTTGCAGAGACCGTCGATGTTGTCGAGAGACCACGAGCTCAGAGAAGGAGACGAAGAAGCCAGGCTGTTCTTCCACGTCACCAGAGCTCGAGCCTGAGTTATCGGCGAGGCATTGATCTTCGACTGAAATAAGGCGAAGAGGAATAGGAGGAGAGAAAGGAGGATGAGTGTTTTCATCTTTGGTTGACTTTTTTTTTTTTAATTTTGAATTTTGATCAGCCTGATCTGGGTTTATAACCCTTTTATCATAGCTGTAAAATTGCTCAACCCTCAGATTATTTTGCGCCGGAAATCCTTACCAACAAACGTGTTTGAAAAAAAATCATTGTTGCTTGAAAAACCACCGGCCCAGTGGTTTTTATTTTTTATTTATTTTATATTTATCAAAACCACTGCCCAGTGTTTGAAAATGAGGCATTACCTTGATAAACAAGTGTAAAATATGATTCGTAGCAAAATAAATATAAATAAATAAAGACGCAAGAAATGCTATTCGCGTCAACAAAAAGGAAGTGGGCTACTCCGTTTCACACTGCAAGATATAGATTGTTGCTCCTTCTTAGAAAATCCCATAACTTAACTCAACCTGTGAATTGCTTTTTCGCGTATTTCAGATTGAAGGTTCCACGAAATTCTATGTCGACCCATCAAACAATTTTTTCCTTTCTCTTTAAAAAAAAATTAAAAATGTTCCTTTTAAACATTAAATTTAAAAGATTAGTCGAAGTTCCCATTCGATGCAAGTTATGATGTGTTTTAAAACTAAATAGTTCTAGCATCGAAAATAATTTTTTTCATCTTCCTAAAACGCACAAAATTCCCTTGAGATTACGGTTTGTCAATTGTAAGGAAGACCCAGGAACAGCGAACTCAGCACACATCACATATGGCATGTGATTAAAGCATAGTAATATGAAGTTAAGGTTATGACCTTAAAAATGCCATGTGTATTTGACTACCCAAATGGACAAGCCAAATAGAATACGCTGTTCAGAACTCAGATTATAATGTCTTTCGAAAACATTATTACACGGCTGAAAATTAGTATCATCACTGTGCTTCTGTTTTGACTGGAAGTTCTAACGTATTCATGATCAAAGTCTCCATCAAAAGCGTAAAAGTGAAAGAAAATGTCGATGAGATTACATCAGAACTCATTCCCCAAAAAGTATGGATTTAGGGGTAAATTTGTTGTTTTTGGGAATTTTAGGTTATGTGTTTTGTTTGTTGGAAATTGGTGTCAAAACAATGAATTTGTTCTGCATGTGGTCCTTTTTGAGTATAAAGGTTTTTTTTTTGTTGATAAATTATAGGTTCGAACATTCTGTTTTAATTGCAAGTACAATTTTTTTATGTTTAGAAGCATTGTGTTTTGTTAGAATAAGTTGTTTGATTTCTGGTTTGGGCAGTGTTAGAATAGATTGTTTGATTTTTGGTTGTGGTAGTGAATGAATTATGAAATTAATTACATGATTTTGGAACTGATGTGTCACAAAATCTCTCATTATATGTCACATATTTCAGAATTTTGTGGTTTATATGTGACAAAATTTTGAAATTTGTGACACATCGATCACGAATTGGATGATTTCTTGACACATTAATCACAAAGAGTACATGTTTTTTTTTTTTTTTTTATGTAATTGTTTTGTTTTTCACCGTGATTCATTAATTGTAGCTTGTTGTTTGTAGGGGTGGATAATATATTTTTCCGAATAAAGTATAAAGGGTTGTTGCTTCGACTTCCACGAAAGATTGGATAATTTCTCCAACTTGTTAGAAAGAATGCAACCAAATATCGTCTTTTTTTCCTAATCATGTTTTGGGCATTTTGTTGGTCAGCTAAAAATTATACGATCATCGTAAATCATCAACCAATGGATCATGAGGATCGAGAGCTTTCGGGGACCAGTTGCTAACAAACTCCCATTCAAAATAGGAGAGAGTGTACAAAAATTCACCTGAAAAAAATGTTCAGGACCTCACGAATCTTGCATTCACTGATGAGTATAATATGAATGATAAGCTACATGAGTACAAGTTACAACACATTAGATTTGATTTCGTTTGTTGCATATAGGTTAAACTCCCGTGTTAATTTATTAGATCCTGATATATATGTCATTTTTTTCCTTTCTGTAGTCTTAGTTTCGGTTTATATCCTAATTTATATTGTATTTGAACAATCTGAGCTAAGTGTTTAGATCCGCCAATTCCTCTCATGTGAACTCCAAGTTGTCTTAGCAGGTTGTGAATATTTGCTCCTCTTTTGCCGAAAAAATCAATCTTCCTCTCTCGCTAAGGTTTAGCTGTCATCATGTGTTAATCCTGCTAACTCTTTTATTGTTGAATAATTTCTAACTTTGGTTAATTAGGGTTTATAAATAAATCCAAACCATGCATGCTTATTACCCCTACTCCGTGTACTCATGGCCCCAAAATTAATAAAAAAAGAGAATTTGAGAAATCAAGTTCATATTTGAAAATAAAATTTCGTGTTAAACACTTAAAAAAAACCAAGTTTTTGAGTAAATAAAACGTCAAAAATACATTTAATAACAAACTTCGAAATGATTAGAAAAATGAAAGCGAAAATTTCCAAAAAAAATGATGGCAAAATATTCAAAGTCAATGAAGATAAAGATTTCAAAAATAGATTATTTTAATACTAATAATTTTGTAATCTTTTGCTTTTATCTTTTTAACTGTTTTGAAGTTTTTTAATTAGTGTAATTTGGATGTTTTACTTACAAAAATTTGGTTTTTTTTTTTATTTTTTACTTTTTAAGTGTTAAACACGAAACTTGATTTTAAATATGAGGTAACATTCAAGCTAGTTTATGGAGTTTCCTATGAAAAAATGCTGAGAATTTTAGACTTGCAAAGGGTTTGTTAACAGAAATCTGACTAAACACCGTTAGATATGTTAACAGAAATCTGACTAAACACCGTTAACAGAAAACATGATAACGGATTGTGTTATTTATAACTTCTTTTTTTTTTTTTTTAACATATATTTATAAACATTTTATTTGGGGCAAAAGCAGAACAGTCTTCTTCGAAACCCAAAACCCCCGGCGACTAACTGACTATCTCTCTCTTGGTTCGTCTTTATCTTTCTCTGCTTGGCTTACTTGATTGCAGTTTGATTTCGTTTCGTTTAACTTCGATTGTACTCTCTCTCTCTCTCTCTCTCTCCATTGTTATCATATACTTTCTCTGCATGAACCTACATATATTCTCAGCTTTGGAACCATACACCAGAAAGTAGCGTTCTTTATTTTTGTTTTTTTTTTTAATTACCTTTTTGCCTCTCCTAGGACGACGTATTAAGTATAAACCCCCGCTATGCGTTTTCCATATGAATTGAAGTCTCCGATTTGTTTATCTAGCTCTTACGTGGCGGCTTTAATTCTTTTTTCTTGTTTTAGGTTTCGCTTCAATGGCAGAGGTAAACTTGGATTCCAATGTCCCAACTGAAGAAATCAGGGCTCTAGAGATTTCGAATGGGGACGAAGAATCCTCTGAACTTGATCCAACATTGCAAAACGATGATGATGGAGAAAAAGGTCATTCCTTTTTTCCTTGCATTTATCATTATTAGATATATATATATATATATATATATATATATATATATATATATACTATATCTATGTCTTAGACTTAGTAAGGGAGATTTACTCATTCAAGTCTTGCAGAAGTTTCAAAGAAGAAAAAAAAGAAGAATAAAAACAAGTGAGGACTCTTAACTTTTCAGAGGGAAGAAAAATGTTTACTTTGATATCGAAACCTGTCTTATTATGACCTTTTTTTTTTTTTTTTTTTTTTTTTTTTTTTTTTTTTCCTGAATGTGTTTCAGGAAAAAGAAAGCCCCATCAACCGAGCAGACTGTACTCCAACAGACCGATCCACCGTCTATTCCGGTTCTCGATCTCTTTCCTTCCGGAGAGTTTCCCGAAGGGGAAATCCAAGATTACAAGGACGAGTGAGTATAACATAAATCTTTTGTTCCATTTTGTTTTGCTTCCGTTAAATAAGTTCTCTCATACATATATTATGACTGTATATATATCAGTAACTTGTGGAGGACGACCTCTGAAGAGAAGAGAGACTTGGAGCGCCTCGAAAAGCCAATGTACAACTCGGTTCGCCGGGCAGCCGAAGTTCACCGTCAGGTTGTATTTCGGTAAAAAGGAAAGCAGAGTTGAAACTTCACACTCGGTGACGATATTTGACATCAAGGCTTTTTTTTTTTTTTTTTCTTTTTTTCTTTTTTTTTTTCTTTTTTTCTTATGTATTGGTTGTAGGTTAGAAAGTACATGAGAAGCATCATTAAACCCGGCATGTTAATGACTGATTTATGTGAGACACTGGAAAACACAGTTCGAAAGTTGATATCCGAAAACGGTTTGGAAGCAGGCATTGCTTTTCCGACCGGATGCTCTTTGAATTGGTATAAGCTTTTGAATTCGAATTTTGATCCTTATTTCAATTGTGCACTCTTGCGCAGTTCTCTTAATGTAAGCTTTCGATTCAGCTAAAAAAAACCCTGTTTCTTTCAGGGTCGCTGCTCACTGGACTCCAAATACAGGAGATAAGACCGTTCTTCAGTACGACGATGTAATGAAATTGGATTTCGGAACCCATATTGATGGTAATTTATTTATCCCTATTTTACTAATTTCCGTAGGCATGTCTTGTTGTCACTGGAAATCTCTGACGCGGTCCATTTGTATGGGTTGCAGGGTCTATAGTCGACTGTGCTTTTACGGTGGCATTTAACCCTATGTTTGATCCATTGCTCGAAGCCTCCCGTGAAGCCACTTATACGGGTATCAAGGTTTGTTTATTATTTTTTTTACCCAAATTGGTGTCTTCGAAAATGTTACTTAATTTTAATTCTATGTATCATCTCTTGTTTCTTTGCATTTACATGTTTAGGAGTCCGGAATCGATGTTCGTCTATGTGACATTGGTGCTGCAATTCAAGAGGTCATGGAGTCATATGAGGTTGAAATCAACGGAAAGGTATACCAAGGTACGCTATTCTCGTAGCCCATCTCTTTTACCGGGTAGTGTTATTGATCTCGACCCTATACCAGTTACATTACGAGATTTCGGAACAATCTCTATAAAAAATTTCTAAGTAAGGCTCTCGCTAATATCTGCAGTTAAAAGTATAAGAAACTTGAATGGGCACAGCATTGGGAGGTACCAAATACACGCCGGGAAATCGGTCCCCATTGTTAAAGGAGGAGAGCAGACGAAAATGGAAGAGGGCGAATTCTTCGCAATCGAAACATTTGGGTCAACAGGTGAGAAACATTTGAGTCTGTCGATTATTAAAAGTGAATTTGGGCAAAAATTAAGTATGACAATATAGTGTGATATGTGGTTCAGGGAAGGGCTATGTGAGAGAAGATCTAGAATGTAGCCATTACATGAAGAATTTCGACGCGGGGCACGTTCCGCTGAGGCTTCCGAGAGCAAAGCAATTGCTCGGGACCATCAACAAGAACTTCTCAACTTTGGCCTTTTGTAGGCGATACCTTGACCGTATCGGAGAAACCAAGTATCTGATGGCACTGAAGAATCTGTGCGATGCCGGGATAGTCCAGGTATATATATATATTATGTTTCTCATCTCATCTCTTCTCACCTGGTAAGTTTTGAGACTCACTTGGGCGGTTTATAATTTCCATTTGGCAGCCTTATCCTCCGCTGTGCGATAATAAAGGAAGTTACGTGTCTCAATTCGAACACACCATCTTACTCCGTCCCACCTGCAAAGAAGTCATTTCCAGAGGCGACGACTACTGATGCAAAATGGTCTACCTTTTTTTTTAATTTTTTATTTATTTATAACTATATATGAACACAAGCAAAAAAGTGTTGTAATTTGGTTTGGTTGGTCTTGTTTTGTTTGAGATGCTGATCAGAGAGGAGAGTGTTTGTTAGTTCCTCATACATGGTCGCTTTGCCCTTCCTTTCTACTTCCACATTAAAAAGCTTTTGGGAAATCATAGGACTAGAACTTTTAATTTTTTTTTTTAATCTTCTTGACTCGAACACAAAAAGCAGTTAAATTTTAGAGTAAAATACTGTGTTCTCTGAATTCGACGTTGATATATGATGGTGCAATCTAGCAAGGGAGATTGGGACCGGGAGAGACGTTGAATGCGAGCACGGCGTCGTTCCCGACCCTGTCGGGTTCGCTGAGTCCGTCGAAGCCCACTGCTTTCCCGGCCGCCCCATGGCTGTAGTTCCACGTCAGCTGCAATGGCCTGCACCCGAAGTACTTCCTGTCCTGGTTGCACGGATGCTCTACCTCTCTTTCCGGGTCGCAGTAGTTCTTGCTCGCTCCTTCCGTCTCTTCTATGTGAGCACATAACTGCAATTTTTGGATTGTCGATTAACATGTCCGGTGAAAGTAATCTAATGTTCAGTAGGCCGTGGGATTCCCTTTTTTTTTTTTACTGAGTTGAAGTAGGAAGCCTGATAGAAGAACTTAAAGTAGTTGGAAATTAGGGGAGGCTAATACATACACACACACCTAAAAAAAGAAAAGGAAAAAAGAAAGAGGGTTGATTTGTAAATTTTTACAGTGAAAATGGAGAAAAAGTTAGAAACTAGCAAAAATTGTATCTAATTACATAACTAGGCTAAAACGTACGTCACTTTTCATCAAAACATTTCGACGGTAACCATTTCCCTTTTCTCCGGACAAAAATCCATTTGTGCTCCAAGTCTGGTCAACAGTTTTTGAAATCTGGCTAACCGTTATTAAAATCTGATTAACAGGTTCAAAATATTAGTACATTGAAATCTAGTTATTAATTGTTGAAATTTGGTTAACATCTATTGAAATCTGGTTAATAATTATTGAAATTTGGTGAACAGTTATTAAAGGTAAAATGGACACTTTAAAAATTAAAAATGTTATTTATTAAAGAGAAATTGACACATCTACTATCAATTTGATAACACTTTTTTCATTTTCAACCAAAACACTAATTTGGACAATTCTAATAGTTAATCAAATGTGCAAATACTCTTGTGCCTAAAGTGGCTTAAAAACTTAAAATATTGCCTACATTCCTAATCGACTAGTTTATCATAGCTATGTTGTCTAATTTTTCTGTTTATTTTCGTCACATCTTCCTTTTACCAAATAAAAGTTGAGGTAGATTTTCCGTGCTAAAGTCTACTCAAAATACTTTTTTTCTTTCACTCTTTTCCACTTTGACCAAACATAGTGTTAATGTCTTTGATCCCTTTAAATCCATCCCTATTTTAAGAACAAATGAGAAATAAATCTCCATGGTAGTAGGTTTTTTTTTCTTACTCTATTATTCACCAGTGATAAACAATCGACGCACGTATATTTCATCAAACCCGCAAGTATTACACTGTCACACATATAAAACGAATTTGTAATTCACAAAAGAATGAAAAAAGAAATATTACATATGCCAAAAAAAACATGAAACGTAGAGACACATCATTTTCACAAGTATATCTAACGTGCAACAGCAATAATAAAGAGTTATGCTTCAGTAGCCCCTCTATTCAAAGCTCGTTCTAACCTCGTCTCAAACGGGGTATTGTGCCAATTCACTAACTTGTCCTGCAAATCCCATGAAACTCAAATCAGATAACACACCAAACGCCTTACGTATTCTTATAGTGTCCCCAACAAATCTTACTTCCAATATACCTCTTTGTACTTGCTGGTTGTGTTCGGTATTCCTTTAAACGAAGTCGCTGAGCCAGAGTCCTTGTGGCTCCAATAACTCCCAACTGTCCCGATTATGGGCATGTCATCAGGGCTTCGGCTCGGGGACTTTCTCGGTGAAGATGTAGCCGAAAACTGCCTGATCTCCTCAACGGTCAAGGCACCCAAAATCGGTCTGTCGTCTTGGCTTCTCACTGAGTTTGATCCTTGGGATGTTGTTTTGTCAGCAGAACGAGCGTCGAAAGCAAACGAGCTTATCTTGTTTACTGGTGTGGTTTCTGGAGAAATCAGCCAGTTTGAAAGGCTAGCATCGACTGCCATTTCTTGTTTCGGCTTGATGGTTTGATTGGTTTCCGACTTAAAGCTGAGAGACAGCTCTTTGAAAGTTGGCTCTGAACTGAACGAAATCCTCGGCTCTAGATCTGTTGAGAAGTTCTCTTTCTGGGGTTTCATTTTAGTCGATGCTTTTGCTTTCACCACTTTCCATTGGGTCAGATTTTCGACAGGGTTTAGCACAGAGTGAACGTAACCACTCCGATCTCTAGCATTCTGATTCATCCCCACTGATCTTACTTCACTCCGAGGAAAACCAGTTGTCGGCATAGGACTATTAACCTCCTCATCACTAACTCGTTTGAGTTCAACAATCTCATCTTCATCCTCTATCTCCCCATCATCTTCGCCGTCCTCGTCGTCATCATCAAGATCACTATCCCCGAAATCCAATTCTTCTTCTTCTTCTTCATCATCATTATCATCGTCATCGCTGTCCCGGCAATTCTGGTATCGATGGTTCGGAGGGTATGAGCCGATGCTTGAGATTGTAGAGCTCTCCTCAGAGGAAGACTTGGCTAAACTTGGTCTTTCTGGATCTTTGTCCTTCTCTTTCCTCTCAGCATCCTCGCTCTTGCTCTCAGGTAAGAGTTCTGAATCTTCGTGGGTCGGAACATGCTCATAGGTTCTTACATTTGAGTCAAATGTTACTTTCTTCTTCGGACTGACGCTTGGTTGCTCCTTCGCCTCTTCTCTGCAACCCAAAATGCTTCAACATTTATTCATAAATTTTGAGGAAATTACTGTTCAATGAAAATGAAGATAACAAAATATATGAACTTAAATTGACTCACCGTGCTTCAAGAGCGGAGCAAACCAGATTTTCGGACTCACACGTTACAGACAATTCCGGTGATTGCAAGGCATTAAAACCTGCATTTCTCTGCAAACATTTCATTGTTGAATTAGTTCAATATTCTGTTCATGTTCAGTCAATTAAAGTTTCTGAGCTCTATTCGCCAACTTTGAAGCTCCATAAAAAGAAAAGGAAAAAAGAAAAGTTCATATATTTTGTTATCTTCATTAAACCTGCATTTCTCTGCAGACATTTCATTGTTGAATTAGTTCAATATTCTGTTCATGTTCAGTCAATTAAAGTTTCTGAGCTCTATTCGCCAACTTTGAAGCTCCATAAAAAGAAAAGGAAAAAAAAAACGAAAAGGAACAAAGCCCAAAGAATCCCTTTTTGCTGAATGTCCGATCTCTATTTTCTCATTCTTACTAGAAAATCGTACAGACGTGCAAAAAAAAGAAAACTACAATACCAATTCAGTATCACACTTCTAAAATCCACAAAATGAAGTCACCAAAGCTCGATTAGACTACTTACGAAACCTAAGTTCGGTGATTCAATATCAAGCCACAATACGATTACCGTTCACCAAACAGCCAAAAACAGGAAACAAAATAGAGAGATACAACAACAAACCCTAAAAAGTGGCTATTCCTAGGTAACAACAAATAAATTAAAACAAATTACAAGCTTGAAGATTCACAGAAGAGAGAGACTCACTCGGTGATCTCGAGGTTGAACCTGGTTCCTGTATTTCCTTCGCTTGTGATCGCTATCGGATTTTTTGCCAAAACAAGCAAGAAAACAACCCATCAGATCGCTTTCTTTTTCGTGTATACGTGTTTTCTTCTTCTTCTTCTTCTTCTTCTTCTTCTCTTCCTCGAAAATTAAGCGAAAAGAAACAAAGAGAGATCGAGAGAGGTTTTTGGGTTAAAGGATTTTGGGATTCATGGTTTCAAATACGTTTCTTTGAGGGAAAGACAAAGGAGCGTTTGGGGTGGGGAGTGGAAAGAGGAAAAGGTAAAGGGGTTTAGGAAAGGACAAAACGGTCATGTTCTTTTGGTTTCTTTTCTCTTCGTTTTATTTTTTTTATTAATATTTGAAGAATGTAACCGTTGGAGAGTTCTGATTCTGTGTGATCACACACAGCCTGTGTAATCCTTTTTCACCTTTTTATTATAATTTTTCTTTTTGCCGTTTTCTTGACGGATTGGAGAATTGTGTAAAGAGAGAAAAGTAAAACCATGACCGTTGATCAATGTCATAAGGGTCAGTGCCCGGTGGACATCCCAAATCCAAAAAAAAAAAAAAAAAAAAAAACCTAAAACATTTCTGTAAAAATGTAATGAATAAAGGATACTCTCATTTTGTGTAAGAAAGGTTTGCTCAACTTTGAATCATGTGAAGAGATGTTTGCTCGGTGATTAAAAAAAAATAATAAAATAAAATTGTACAAAATAATTATTTGAAACTTATTGATTAGTAAAATAGTCAAAGATTCAACTTAATTTTTTTTACGATTATAATAAATAATTTATCATTTTCAAAAAAATTAATCTTGTGGTCAATTTTTTTTTTAAAATAAAATGATTGCATATTTTGGTTATTTCATTAAATTAAAATAAATTTTGACTATTTTACAGATTCATAATTTAAATTGACTCTTTAGCTACTTTACAAAAAACAAAATTAGTCATTAAATGAAGAGATGAATTCGAGATACAATAGAATTAAGTAAAAACAAAAATTTGACTAACTCCAAATTTAGGGCTATAAACAATGCGAAGTGAACTAGTTTTATCAACTCATAAACTAATCTCTATAGAGCTCATTAGGTATAAATATCACATTAACTTTCTAGTCATTTTGTTTTTTGCTCAGATTCTAGTCATGTTTTTTTCCTCAAGTCCTCTTTTATTTGTTAATAAACGGAGACATTCAAACAAGTTACAGCTCCTTCTTGTTTACACAATAAAGAGGGAGTCAACACAAACCGAGTGAGATGTGTTGTCTATCTATTGAACTTCAAATAAATAAACTAAGCACACAACACGACGTCGTACAGTCAACAATGTGTTACATATATCCTTTTTCACGACGTCGTTTAATAAACCCTAATAAACTCTTTGACTAGTCCTTTACTTTTTCCCTCTCCCCTCTTTCGACATCCTTGTTTCTCATTCTCTTCCTCATTTTTCTCTCTCTACTGTCCTCGAGAGAGAGAGAGAGAGAGTGAGAATCACGAAAAACAAACCCCCTAAAACCCCGACACACTCACACACAGAAGACACGGTCGGGTCGAGATAGGGCTATGGACTCTGACGAAGGAAAGCTGTTCGTGGGAGGGATAGCGTGGGACACCACGGAGGAGAAGCTTCGAGATTACTTCGGACAGTACGGCGATGTGTCTCAGACCGTAATCATGCGCGACAAGACAACGGGACGGCCCAGGGGTTTCGGCTTCGTCGTATTCTCCGAACCTTCCGTTCTCGACGCCGTTCTCAACGAGAAACACACAATCGATGGGCGAGCGGTGAGTATCACTTTGATATCTCTCTTTCTCTGAATCTCATTTTGGATCTGATTTCGAACCTTATAGAGTTCTGGAAAAGTAATGATCTGGTTTTGTGTAGTCTAGTCTAGGCCTTTGCTTGTATTAGGAGTGTTTCGAATTGGGTATCATCATTATCCAATGACCGTATTTTGTTGCGAAGCAATACTCATTGCTTATTTGGCTCTATTCTCTTTTAAGTCAAGTAAGTGTGTGGGCTTGAGTTATGTTTGGATTTCTTGATTTTACGAGGGATAAGAAAGCAAAAGGAAACTTTTTGAAAATAAGAAAGAAAAATCGATTAATGCTACAAATGGGAGGAGCATTAGAATGTATGAGAGAGTGGTAAAGTGGGAATGTAGATAAGAAAGATCAGACAAACTTTTCAACTTTATTTACGAAGTGTTCGCTCATAATTTACATTTTTGTTTAGGTTCTCTTATTAGAAGGAAAAAAAAAAGGTGTATGTCCTTTGATATTTCTCGCTCATTAAATCGCGTATCTGAGATGTAGATCAGAAACAACAAACAGTCTTATGAAAATGATGTTTTGACATAGTTTTGCCTTGGCTTATTTAGTTCACGATGGAAATGTAAAACAGTGTTAAATCTTATCGAAGCAGTTGGATAATCTTTGATCCCAGCTCTATCTATACATGTAATTCTTATTTTTTTTTGTTTGTCGCAATTCTTGATCGTGTGTCTACATTTTTCTAAAGGTTTGTTTACATCGGTCTCACAGGTCGAGGCTAAACGGGCTTTATCAAAAGAAGAGCAACAATCCTCTTCTCAAACCAGAAACTTCTCCTCCGGCAGAAGCTCCGGCGGCGGCGGAGGAGGAAACTTCAGCACCAAGAAGATATTCGTCGGAGGCCTTCCCTCAACCCTAACCGAAGACACGTTCCGACAGTTCTTCGAGAGCTTCGGGCAGATCACGGACGTGGTCATAATGTACGACCAGACCACCCAACGGCCCCGCGGCTTCGGCTTCATCACGTTCGACTCCGAAGAGGCCGTCGACAGAGTTCTCTGCAAGAACTTCCACGAGCTCAACGGCAAGGCCGTCGAGGTCAAGCGAGCCCTCCCCAAAGACTCCAACCCCGGCGGCGGAGTCGCCGGAGCCGGCGCATCGCGTGGTGGCGGAGGCGGGTACCAAAATTACGCCGCTGCCACCGCCACCGCGAACGCCTACGACAACCACCGAACGATGCAGACACAGACCGTCGTTCCTCCCTATTCCGGCTACGGCTACGGGGTCGCGAGCAGCGCTGTCGGGTACGGCGGTTTCGGAGCCGGAGGAGGCTACGGATACGGAGCCGCCTCGTTCGGAAACCCGAACGCTCCGAACGCTGTCGGGTTCGTCGGAGCAATGAAGACCGCTTGGAGCGGCGGGCAAGCTCCGGCGGGTTACGGATCGGCCGGGTTTGCTCCGAGAGGGCCGGCCCCGAGCGGGGCTTCCGGGTACGGCTACGCCAATTACGGTGCCGGGAATTACGGGCCGTACGGCGGCGGTTACGGAGGACGCGCTCCGAGCGGAGGAGATCAACAAGGGAACGGTGGTTACGGAGACAACTCCAGTGGCGGCTCCGGGTACTCAGGTTCGGGCTGGAGATCCGACCCGTCTCAGGGCGGGTACGGCGGCGGTGCTCTCTCAAGGCAGGTTTAGAGTTCGACGATGACCGGCTGTAACGTAGTTGAGAGGCTGTGTGTATCTTTTCTGAGTACTGGTCCTAGCAGTAGCAGAAATCTGTTTTTTTTTTTTTTTTTTTTTTTTTTTGTTTAACTTGTTTCTAAATAGAATCATTTACCTTCAAATTGATGCTTATTGTTTGTGTGTGTGCTTGTTTACTAATTTGAAGCTTTTTTTTCCCCGCTTTACTAATCTCTTTTCTGAATGAGCTTGTCACCTAAATATTGACAAGTCCCGTTCGATGTACGTATTAGCAAGGTTCATTTTTCTGAGCTGTAATTAAAGAGGGAAAAGGTGAGTACTTGAGTGGAGGCTTGAGAATAATCCAACACCTTTTCTTAGGCTGTGTCCTTCCTCCTATTATTTTGTGTCTATTTTTGTCTTTGGTGGTTCAATAATGAATTGTCGATCATTCTGTATCAGAGCTTGATCATGGCTAGAAATGTGACAAAGCAGTCTGAGTTGAGCTCGATCGGAATAGATCTCCAGCTCGTGGGTCCACTCGTGCAGAATCTAGGGACGATCATGGAGAGACTCTCAGTCCTCAGTCAAACAGACAAGGCTCTGCATCATCTCGAACCTCCGATGCGATTTAACACGACTACTACACAAGTGATTTTTAATGCGATCACGGTAAAACAAAACGCGGTACATTTGTAATCTGGCGTTTCTGTTTAAAACGGTATTGAATATCCACCACCCAACCATGCAATGCCACGTGGTCGGGGGACTAACTATAATTTTTTTAAAAGAAGACTATTTAAAGTTCAATAAAAATAAATATAAATGACTATCTACTATTTAAAAAAGACTACTTTGTGGTAAAAACTTTAAACATATTATTTTCGTGATAAAGTACAAGTAATTTCCACGTCAATTTTCGACACAATGGTCCAATCCTTCGTAAATTCCAAGTCTTTTTGCATAGCATCACTTTGACAATAAAAAAAAAACATGACAATTGAACATTATGCGTGTATATTAACGAACGTAATCATTTTTTTTACTTTTATTCAATATAGATGCAAAGTGTCGTGGGGACTATTGAACTATTTCTGATGAAGTCTTTTTAGGTTCAACATTGTAAATAAAGGACCTGGCGACTGCGAAAAAGAAGAGAAAATTCAAGGAAGCCAAGACAGCCAAGAAAGCATAGAAGTGGTCCAAATGCGAGACGTTCAAGTTGTTGGAAACCCAACCGCTCCGACCATTCCTTTGCGTGGCATCCGAAACGGCCCTCAGAACAGCGCTGCTCATAAAGCTCCCGATTCCTCGGCTAACGCAGAAGAGCGAAGCCCCAACGCTCTTCATCCCTTCGGGCGCTTGGTCGTAGAAGAACTCTTGCTTCGAAACCTCTAAGAACACGTCCGCGATTCCCAACAGAACGAATTGAGGGAGCAGAATGAACACAGACAGAGGGACCGTCCGGTTCTTTTCCACGATCCCGTGTGCCCTAAGTGATTAAAGGTGCAAATTCATCAGCTAAACGTACACTTTTTTTATTTTTTTATTTTTAATTTCAATTGAAACAAATTAATTTTGGTTATTTTTAACCAAAATTTTCAGTTAAAACTAACCGATAAATTTTTTACCGAAAATTTTCAATTACAAAAAACATTGGAAAAAATAATATATATTTTTTTTATAGGGTTAGGATAATAAAATCGGTAAATTAATTTTACAAACTTTTTTTTTTCTTTTTTGGGGGTAAATTCATATGCGAAATTTTATAATATTAGGTTAAATTTGATTCTTTTATGTCTAAAGTTGCATAAATTTTAAAATTATGCGCATTTTACAAAATTTACCTTTGAAAAATGGTCTTAAAGATATACATGACCGCAAGTGACCCTAATGCACCACCTCATGCAACTTTTTTTTTTTCTTTGCAAGGACTACCATAATTTTTTAAGACCATTTTCAATTTTGCACGTACAAAAACTGTGTTTTAATTTTCACAATATATAGTGAAAAAATTTGGTAATCATATTTACCTAGCGACGCCGAGCCTTTCTTTCTCGGCCCAACAAGCCGTGGCCGTGACGAGCATGTTGAGAACAATGCCGGTCCCGAGCCTTTGGAGCATAGAAATCCCTCTAGGGTTTCCCGTGTAACTCTTAACGGTCGGGATGAAGAGGCGATCATAGAGCACAAGCCCTATCATTAGAGCCAGCGTCGTTGCCACCGCCAGACACGCCGGAGGGATCGTGAAGTGGGGCCCAAGGCTCCGGTCAAGAGTCATGCCTTGTTTGACGAAAAGCGTGTGTGATTGAGACGAGATTATGGCGGGTATGAAAGTCGCGACAAGCACCGGAATTAGTTTCACTATTTTCTTCGTTTCTTCCACTTCCGTGACCGTGCGAAGAGTCCATTCCGTTCTCGTAATTGATCCGTTCTTCGCCGCGGCTTTATCTAGAAACCTGAAGTAATAATAACCGAAATTTTTCCTTAAGTTTTTTAAATTATATGAAAAGCTATAGATAAGTTACTCAAAATTTTCGTCTAATTTTACCGAATTTTTCCCGGCATAGTAGCGGATTTAAATACTTAGTAATCGAGGTTATCCGACCCTAAATATTTTTTGAGTCCTCGAGCTTTGATAATTCGGACATTTTGTGGTACTCTATTTTAAAAAATAAGTAAAATTCTAAATGATTTTTTTTTTCTTTTTTACTGACCAATATACAACATTTTTTGCAATGGTCGTTTACACTAACTATTACTCAAAATTTTCATCTAACCATAGTAGGATTTAAATACTTAGTAATCGAAGTTATCCGACCCTATATATTTTTTGAGTCCTCGAGCTTTGACCGTTCGAACTTTTTGTGGCTATCAAGTCAGAACGTTCATGTTATTTTACAAAATAAGTAAAATCTTAAAAGAGAGTTTTTTATTTTTTATTTTTTATTTTTTTTAATATTTTACTGACCCAGTGTACAACATTTTTGCAATAATTGTTATCACTAACTATAATATTGAATAAAGAGTTTGTTCTAATAATTAAACATAAAAAAAAGCTGAACTATATATAAGCTTCGTTGACATGAAAATTGTTATCACTAACTATAATATTGAATAAAGAGTTTGTTCTAATAATTAAAATAAAAAAGCTGAACTATATATAAGCTTCGTTGACTTGAAAATAAAAAATTAAAACAAATACAATGATTGGGTGAAAATGGAGGGTAATAAAGTAATATTTTCTCTATAACTCTTGGACGATAAGCATTCATTTTTAAAGGGGATCGCAATCAAAGTGCAGTAGCTTGACCTGTCCATAATGTATAATTATAGAGTAATGCTATTTGTCATGGTCCGATTTTTGACGATCCACTGAGTGTGTGACAAGTGGTCGTCAATCGGTCACTTGACAAAAATCATTTCCCATAATTATAATGCTAAAAACGAATGTGACCAGGTGTTTTAGAGAGTTGACTAACCAATTAACTACTTTCATAATGTCAACTTGTATGTTTTATTTTAATAAGCTCTTGCAATTTTTCCAAAAACTAAAAAAATATTTTCTTTTTCGTCGCACTATTCGTCAATGATGGTTAGTCAAACCCTTTTAATTAAAAGATACCATCTGGATGAGATGTCCATGAATACTAATAATTAGAATACTATAAATTGAGATCTTCGTATCTCGCAATACTAATAATTTCTTTTTTTAAGGTTATATTAAGATTGAACTCATGACCTTAATTTAATAGGTGTTGTGAAACTATATATATATATATATATATATATATATATATATATATATTGTGCATAAAAATTGATAGAATAAATTACGCATTTTGATAAAACACAATAAAAATTATTGATACTTTTCATAAATTTTATGCTCCAAAGTTTCACCAACCCATATAATTATTGCGGGCATGTCAATGTACGTGGTCATATTCAAAAGGACATTTGGAGGATGGACTCATTCTCATTACAATTTTAGTTTAATTATTTAATAAGTAAAAAATTATCTAAATTAAGACGTAGACATGATCTTGATTATATTTTAATATTTAAATAGTTAGATTATAATTTTAACCATGTATAAGTAACTATTGGGCTATTTCATATAATTCCTTCAAAACAAAATTTATTTGTGCTACACTTTCCTTCATCACTAGTGTAATCTTTGATTAAGATTACCATGTAGCAAACTTGTATAGTAATCTCATGCTTGTTAAAATATTTAAAGTGTTGGCATTTAGTTTTTAAAATGAAGTTGTGCACATACCTTAGCGAAGGAGTATGGTCAACTTGGTTTGTCCCACTTTTGATGTAATCTTCAAAGCTCAATTCATAAAGCTCTTTCGGGTCAACGGGTAACGGAACGTTCCACTTCCTTAGAGCCGCCACAATCACCTTCAACATCTTTGTAAAAGAGCTACCCGAAATCACTCTATGCCTATAGAACGGGGTTCCAATAGCGAACACCAAAATCGAAACTCCGAGGACTAGTGTCGGAAGGCCATAGCCGAGGGACCAACCCACATTGTCTTGAATGTAAACCACGAAAGTCTCGGAGATGAGGAAGCCGAAGAAGATGCTGAAGACCCACCAGTTGAAGAAGGAGAGCTTTTGGGTCTTCTCTCTCGGCTCAAACTCGTCAAACTGCTCAGCTCCGAGGGTCGAGATATTGGGCTTTGTTCCTCCATTTCCGACCACGATTATGTAGAGCCCAAGGAAGAAGAGGCCTACTTTGAGAGATGAGGCTTTTGCGACGCATTCTTCGCCATTCTCTTTGGTGCAAGTTGGCGGTTTTAGGCTCGGGATTGAAACCGCCACCGTTACCATGAGCATTCCCTGTTAATTTATTTTGTAATTCATATTTTATTATAAATAAAATACTCTAATCATCTTTTTCTAGAAATTAATACTTTCGCCGCTAAAATTGGTTAATATTAATTTGAAAATAATTGTCTCATCGAAAACTTCGTGAAAATACTAAAGTGACATTA
Organism: Urtica dioica subsp. dioica; assembly: GCF_054948205.1. Classification (NCBI taxonomy): domain Eukaryota; kingdom Viridiplantae; phylum Streptophyta; class Magnoliopsida; order Rosales; family Urticaceae; genus Urtica; species Urtica dioica. Next base: position 12,911,476 of record NC_142763.1, read on the forward strand.
GTTATATATGCATTTTTGCATATTAAGATAAGTAGAAAGAAAGAAAAGATAAATAAATAAAGTAAGAGTATTATTGTACTTACAGATAGTTAAATACTTGATTATCTATCAAATGAGTATTGTATTTATAATAATTAAGAAATACCGGATAACCGCTCTTATTGTCTGCTTCTAATAATTGTAGTTGTATGATTTTTTTTTTATCTTTTTGTTTAGTCAGTTGACAAGTTTCCTTTATTGTTTATTCCAATGAAAATTTAAGGTCCCACCTCGTACTTCCCTTAATATCGTTTTTAACTTTATCGGTTGCTACGTTGTCACTTGGATTTTTTTATATTCTGCAAGTTGCTACAATTTGAAATCAGTAGCGAATACCCAAAAGTAATAGAAAATATCTCAGTTTTGTTCAATATTTTTATTTCTCAAAAATATTATTTCCTCGAGTAAGATGATGTTACTTCAGATAAGTTTTAATTATATTGAGCAAGTTGCAGTTAAGTTAGGAGTTACAGCAGTGACGGATCCAAATTTTAGAAAAAGGGGGCCAAAAAACAACTCGTACAAAATAAATCATCAATGAAATTACACAGAAAATCAAACCTAAACACTCTATCCTTCATATCTGTACGATTGCTGAATTCCAAAGAGCAATTTGTATGAATAGTGTGTCAAAAACATGTTTGAGGGTGCGAATAGTGCAAAACCCAAACCATAAGTTATTCAATAGAGATTATTCTAAAAATATGACTTTTTCCTCATTATTCATTAGGAAGACTTTATTCCATTTTATAATTATAATTGTCATTAAAATACAGTTTTTCGTGACAGATTTGTCAATAAATGTAATTTTCATGACATAATAACAAAAAAAAACCTTTTATTTTAATGAGTTCAGTAGCTAACTAATCAATAACAAACTTAAATTCCTCTTTTTAAAATAGCCAAAGGTTTTATTGATTTTTTGTATATGCCCTAAACCAAAATTAACGAGGATAAAATAACAAAACTTTTATGAAACGTTGGTTAAATAACCATTTTAACGTTCAAAGTGTCTTAGTTCCTAAGTAGGAAGCCAAACACCAAAGTCAAAAACACCTTGAAAAAGAGAAGAGTAAAAAGTGGGAGGCTTTTTAGTAGATACCAGAAAGTAAATGGCGGAGGAAATAAGAAAGGTCCAATATCGACCGAGATGAGCGTCTGCGACGATGGCGCCGAGTATAGGAGTCATCCAAGCAGCCCCGGCCCAGTTCGTCACGTTGTTCGAGGCCGTGACTGTGCCTTGATGAAACTCCCTCGTCAAGTACACCACCAAGTTTGACTGAATCCCTTGGTACGCTAATCTCTCAAACACCTCATACACTGGATCACCATACATTTTTACAATATTATGTGAAGTGTTCTTCTTTTTTTTTTCTTTCTTTTTTCTTTTTGGTGAAGAAAATGCAATTACAGTTACGTACCAACAATGAATGAACAAGCTCTCCATCGTCCGGTCTTGGATCGTAAAACCGGCCTACCTTTCAGATCCACGGTTCCATCTTCTGTGTATTCCTGGTGCTGAGCTTCTCCTCCATTAACACTACTACTCTGCGCCATAGTTTTAATGTGGATTAAATTCAAAACATGTCTGATATAATCAACCCAGCTTGGTTTAGTTATAGAGACACATATTATATATGTAGAAGTGAGAGGGAGAGAGAGAGGGGGACATTTCTCCAACTCTTGGTTTAATATTTTAAAGAGATTATAATGCTGCTTATATTGTTGACTAATTTTATTCTTTCAAAATGTCAATGAGTATATAATAATAGAGAAATTATTTTGGTTATCACTTTCTTTTGTGATTTCATATTAACCTTTACTTTTAATAAAGAAAATTATGGCTGAAAAATATGGGACAACGTAAAAAGGATATAGGATAGGCTTCTAACTTTGATTAAAAAAAATCACAGCAGTAAATAAGTTTGTAATTTTTTTTCTTATAATTTAATTTAGTAGGAATTAATTGAAAAAAACTAGGGGAGGCTCCTCACCTCTATATATATAAAATTTTTTTTCTATTTTGCACTGCCTTGAATAATATAATAAAAAAAATCACTCTATCAAAAGAATCTTCAAAGATAACTGATTGTGACTTTGTTGAGTGTTGTTTTGAAGTCGCTTTTTTTATTTTACCGACATTTTGTGAATTAGATATTGATTGTTTTTAGATTAATATATGATGGTATGATTAATTTTAATGGATACATATTGTAGGTTTGAGAAACCGGTTCTATTTCACATGACATATTTTTATATTAGATTTAGTTTAAATAGTTTGTTCATTATGATTAACATGCTTTTAGGGATATTTTTCTATTAGAAAGTCATTTTTATTAAAGTGTATATCCATTTCATCATAGATATATTATGGATAAATTTTGGATGTCGGCTCGAAGAGATACGATACAATATGTGAATGGGGTGAGATCTTTTTTAGAGCATTGTTGTTTTCGAAAACGTAGAAAAAATTATGTTTCTGTGTGTCAAATGTGAAAATTATAGCTTTGTTAACATATACCCACTCTATTGATCATTTGATGATAAATGTTATTGATCAAACCTACAAAGTATGGACACATCACGGTGAGAATTACAGGGTCGAGGACAATTGTATTGTAGTTGAAGAGAATTATGAAACATGAATGTAAATGCTCCTCATATAGCTCAAAATTCAAATGATTGATGATTTGCAAGATGAGCTACTTGACAATACCGATGTGCGCAGAAACTCCTCTAAGCTTTAATTCTTTGTTGGCGCCATGCGGGGCGTCTCTTTTAAAAAAGTGACGTCCCAGACCATTAGTGTCGCCTCATATTGCGTCGCTCACAAAGCGATGCAAATTACTTGGTGCGTCATTTTTCGAGCGACGCTAATAGCCCGATTTGTAGTAGTGTGCTCTCTCTTCCCCTCAAACTACTCACCAAGTGTTTAATTAACGTTTATAAAAGTACATGATCTTTACAATATCACCCCAAAAAATCCGACCTCTATCTCTCGCAAAAGTGGTAGCGAACATGATATAGATAATCGCACCAGCATGTTGAAAGCACGTAATGCATAACACGGATGATAAGGGTAATGCATAACACGATGCCTTGGTAGGGTTTTGGAGAAGATCGCCTAAAACTGATTCGGTAAGATCAAACTCATAATCAAATCTAACAAAGGGAAAAATAATGAAGATTAGTATAAGATAACAACACAAACCAAATACCTCGATTTGACAGGAAGTGAACGTGGAACATACACGCTTAGTGAAACCATGTCACAGTGGAGTATGGTTGGGACAAAATCTTAGAAATCTTATTCCGTCAATATTGATAGGTGTATTTTATACGTGTTAAACTTCTATTTTCGAGCTTAAAACTCGCACGTTCTCGAGTGATTTTTGTGTGTCTAATACATTTTTTTAGTAGATTTCAGGTTTTAGAGTGATTTGTAGTGTTAAGGAGGTATGTGAGTTGATTTGTTAAGTTCTGGAATGATTGGGGCGTCAACGTCTTTCAAGAGGAAGCTTTAGAGATGAGAAACGAGAACTTATGGGTGTAGCGCGTTGCGCCAACACGGAAGCAGCTTTCCATAACAGAGCACAGAACGCGCAATCAGCGCGCAGAAAGAGCATACTGTTGGAATTGATCTAGGGTTTAAGAAAAAGATTAAACGCTTCGGGAAGCGGCAGAATTTTAAAAAATTTATTTTCAAGTAAAAACAGTTTTTACTAACCTAGACAAAGAAGCAAGTACATGTAATTAAAAATCAATATGAGCTAAGAGTTTACTAACCTTTCTTGAAGCTTGAACTTTGGAGAAGCTTTTGGAAAGTTCGCAACGCTCGTCTCCCCTCGCAGCACGTCTCTCTTTCTTTCCTCGGCACCTCGAGCAACCACGAAATTTTCTATCACTAAATCACTCGAAAAGAAGGAATCAGTGAGTGGGCACTTTTAAACACTACGACTTAAGAACGAGTCTCGAAGTCGCAGAGCTAAACACTAGGTCGAGTGAGGACCTAGGTGCCAAGACAAGAAAAAATCGAAAATAAACTAGAGAGAGAGAGAGGATTTCGGCCACAAGTTCTAGAGAGAGAGTCTCTCAAATCTCTTACACTTGGATGAATGAAAAGTGAGGAAATGAGGCTCCTATTTATAGGAGAGGTCTCACCTTCAATAAGGTAGTTTCCTCTTCTATAGAATATCACATATTCATGAGCAATTTCCTCTTTTTCCCTTTGAGACACTCGGCCAACACAAGGCTTCTAGAAGCCTTGATTTGTTTCCTATTTTGTTCAAGGCCTTGCCTTGTCTCTCACTTGGCCGATTCCCATTTCCCTCTTGGAGGAAATTTGTTTCCTCTTTTTCTTTTGGCAAGTATCTTGATACATTTATGCACAAAATTAACTCTCTTTCCTTGGGTATTATGGGCGCCTATTCTCATCTAGAAGGAGCTTCTAGAAGCTTCTTCATTTGTTCATGACAACATGAGAAAAACCCATTAAGAATTTTCAATAAAATTCTTATGAAATGAAATTAATTCACAAGGCCCAATAATCAAGTTATGGCCGAGTGACATTAAGTCATCAAATAAACTTGTCAAAAAATTTATTGACATTCATTTCATCATATGTCTCAAAAGACAAAAATACCATTTTGACTATTTTCGTTCTTGTTTTGACTTAGCTTCCAGTTTAACTATTTCTATCGATGTGATTCGTGACAGTGACCTCATGGACCCAAATGAACAAAGCTTGAGCTAAACACTTGGACTCAAAAGTTCAAAAACTTTTTCCAAGTTTAGCTTAATGCCAACTGACTCCACTAAAGAGCTGACACTGAAAATCTCTCGGTTCAAATGAATTTGTTTTCTACTCAAGAATTCGACCTAATTATAATGAGCGGATCCACTGAATATTATCTATGTTTACCCTTCATGAATGTCATCAGCTAGTCAGGATTTACTAAATTACCATTTTACCCTTCTAGCTGTTATTTCCTCAACTCCTTTGTCGCTTGTGAATAAGTTAGAAACAATGTATTGACGAGGAGCTAACAAGTCACATTGTTTCATCCAAAAGAGTCAGGACTCAATTTGGACACTGGCCAGTTCATTTATTCACACTCCAAGGAACAAAGCATGAGGTGACATACATTGCATTTTAGCAATCTTGTACATGAATTCCATATCTATGAGAACTTCACAAAGTTACTCATGACAGACTCACAACTTAGTACTTCACCAATAGGCCTTGTTCGGAATCACATAGTGAGTCCGAACTTTGACTTTCTCAAATGAGAATACTAAGGTGTGAAATGACATGTCTCATTTCAGGATTAAGGTAAGCATGATGCAATTCATACATAGTGACTTCGAGACATAAGAGGTTAAATGGTTTGTTCTTATCTTGTCTCTAGAAGTGCACTGGTCAATTCAGTACCTTCGGAAGATACCTAGAAGAACTATAGAGTCCCCAACTCTCAATGCCTCATAACCAGACATCATAGATTCTTCTAACAATCATACTGAGGTCAATAGTCCTTTGACCCTAAGATTGCGAATATATCGTTTTAAGCAAACTACGAAGAGTTTGTTCATGCAAATCTACATTTGTCTCTTCGTAAGTTGTTAAGTTTGTTTACGGACTAAAAGACTAAGGTTTTATCATAAAGCTTCAGACAAGGAAGATTGAATGAACGTTTCAACTTTTTATTAATGAATAAGCAATTACAAGCAAGAGTCTTCGTAAGACTATATTACATCAAATGTACTCAAATAGACACTACTACTCTTCTTGTGGGCACCATTGACAACACATACTGCGTTGAGGAGGGTGTAAGGGTTATTAATCGGCGAACATTATATTGTAAGGGTTATTAGTCTAGAGTATTTTGAGAATTTCAGGCCTTCGCATCGATTGTGTTTATAGAGCGCAAGAAATTTGTAAACATACATTTTCTCCCGATTTAGGGTATTAGTGAGAATCTGCAACGCTAAAATAAATGTAGCTTTCGCATTGAAAGTGAATCACTATAAATCTGTATGTGTGCTATTGTTCTTCGTAATTTTGTGTGTTTCATTTTTATTACTAGGTCGAATTTGGGGATCAAATCCTATCAATAAATATCTCATTATTGTAGGGCCCCCATTATTCCACCTTGGTGAGCTGTCACCTCACTATAATTCCACATTAATATGATATTATCCACTTTAGGCCCAAAACCCGCACTTTTTTGCTTTTGGTCTACTAACCAAAAAGTCTTATACTAATGGATTTACTGGAACACTTATATCCAAGTTAATCATTGTCTATTCTTTCAATGTACGACTTGAGTTGTTATCCCAACAATTATGACTAAAATTGTAAAGAAAAACGAAAGAGGATGTTGAACTCTCTTCTCCTTAGAGATGGCCGGGTACAAAATTTATGTTATAACTGCAAGCCAGCATATATATATATATATATATATATATATATATATATATATATATATATATATATATATAAACAACTTTATTAAATTCAACCGGTGAGAGCAAACATAAAATAGGTGAAATATTTATGCATAAACAAACAATACAAACCGTAGATATATATGTAGCCATGCATGCATGGATACTAGTTATTAATGATAATTAGGAGCGATACATAACACCATTATATATATATATATATATATATATATATATATATATATAATCATTCAGCAATGACAGATCGAACGCAGGTTCCCATGAACATTGAATACATGCCGAAGCAGAAGAGGCCAGAGCAGCGTGGGTCAAGTCTGGCCTTCCGGTACGCATGAAAGCTTCTCAGCCGCCATCGCTACCACCGGGCTGTAGATATATGTTAATTATGGGATGATTGGTTTCTCTTGGTGATAATATTATTTCTGCAAAGACTGACTTGGAAGCCGTATTTATACAACGCCTAGATAACAATGCCTACACCTATTACTGATGACCTACGTGGCCATTCCACTAATAAATATACACATCTTGGGTTGGAATTAATCATTCGACCGAACAAATCATGATAGGGATGAAAGAAATGAAGATTTGGTGTTTGTTGAATTGCGACAGAGAATGAAGATGATAGTAAACGATTTCCTTCATTAGATTGCAATGAACAATTACATTGTGTATTTGTAGAGATCTAACAAACCTAACTAACTCTAACTAACTTCGCTTCATTTGCTTGATTTACACGCAAGGCTGAACTGTCTTAATTTGCTGAGCTGTCTTGGATTTGCTGAGCTGGCAGTGTAGCTCCAATACCCCCTTTCAAACTCAACGTGCTTGCATCAAGAACTTTGAGTTTGGATCGCATGAACTCGAAGGCATTACTTGAGATGGCCTTTGTTAGGATGTCGGCAGTTTGATCAACAGATAGAATGTGTTGGACCTTTATCTATTTAGCTTGGACCTTTTCGCGCACAAAATACAGATCAAGTTCTAGGTGCTTTGTTCTTGCATGAAGAACTGGATTTGCTGCCAAGTGAACTGCACTGAGATTGTCACACCATAGAACTGGCTCTCTTGAAGACTTGACGTGAAGTTCAGATAGCAGATGTTGAGTCCATGTAACTTCAGAGACAAGTGATGCCAAACTCCTGTATTCAGCTTCAGCAGACGAACGAGAGACTGTGCTTTGTTTCTTGCACTGCCAGGAGATTGGTGAGTCCCCAAGAAATAAGCAGAATCCTAATGTTGACCGTCTATCTATGACATCAGACGCCCAGTCTGCGTCACAGAATCCAGCGAGATTTAGTGGTCCTTTGCTGAGCTGTCTTGAGAGATGAATGCCACAGTTGACTGTACCACTTAGGTATCTCAGAATCCTCTTCACTGCTTTCCAATGATCTTCAAGCGGCTCATGCATGAACTGGCAGACTTTGTTGACACTGAAAGCTAAATCTGGCCTTGTTATTGTCAGATATTGTAGTGCACCAACTATGCTCATGTATTGTTGAGGATCTTCAAAGGGCTGACTTCCATAATTGAGAAACTTTTGACCAGTTGTAAGTGGAGCTCGTGTTGATCTTGCATTTTGCATCTGTGCTCTGCAGAGCAAGTCTTTGATGTACTTAGATTGGCTGAGGAAGAGACCTGATTCAGTCTTTTTAACTTCAATCCCAAGGAAGTAGTTGACTTCTCCTAAGTCCTTGAGAGAGAATTTTGCATCAAGCTGCTCTATTAGTCGCTTGACTTCTTTTTCATCACTGCCTGTTTTCAAAATATCATCTACATAGACTAAGACAAGAATAGTCAATGAAGATGTATTCAGAATAAACAAAGAAGTGTCTGACTTTGAGGGTCTGAAACCGAGAGATTGGAGAGCTGTTTGTAGCTTTTCAAACCAGGCTCTTGGAGCTTGTTTCAGTCCATAGAGTGACTTGATCAGTCTGCACACTGCCTTTGGTCGTGTGCTGTCTTCAAATCCATACGGTTGTGCCATGTACACTTCTTCATGTAAATCTCCATTAAGAAAGACATTGTTCACATCAACTTGATGTACTAGCCACTTCATGTTGACTGCAAGAGTAAGTATAATCCTGATTGTAGAAGGCTTTGCCACAGGACTGAAAGTCTCACTGTAATCAAAACCAGTAACTTGATTGAAGCCTTTTGCCACAAGTCTGGCTTTGTGTTTGAGTATAGAACCATCAGGATTTTCTTTTAGTCTGAAAACCTACTTGCGTCCAATTGGTTTTTTGTTGGCCGAGAGTTCCACTAGTTTCCAGGTATTGTTTTGCATTAATGCTTTGTATTCCTGGACCATAGCAGCTTTCCAATCTGACTGTTGTAGAGCATCTTTTGCAGATTCTGGCTCTCTTGTGCTGATCAGGGCTTTGGGTTTGAACACTCCATTCTTTGATCGTGTGACCATCTCATGCTTGTTTGTTGTTGTTGGTGGAGCCAGACTGGAGGGTAAGTCTTGACCATTGTCATTGATGTTGGCAATTTCAAAGGGCAGTGTGATCTCTATCCTCCTAGACTGTATTAAGTTGCTGTCTTCTGAAGGCTGTGCACCAGGTTCATTGTTGTTTGATGATGCATGAGATGAAGTGTCTGCTTGAACCTGTACTTCAGCAACTTCAGGAGAGGGATTAGCTTCACATTGGTTACTGATTTCAGTCTCATTTTGTCCGATATTTTGGGTCAAATGTAGGCTGGGTTGGATTATTTTGAGAGCTTGGCTAGACTGGACAGGGTGAGGTGTTTGTGTGAGTATTGGTTTGTGCTTGGAGAATGGAAATTGGGATTCATCAAAAATGACATTTCTGCTTATGTAGACTCTTCCACACTTACTCAGACATTTGTAACCTTTGTGGCTTAGACTATAACCAATGAAGGTACATGGTTTAGATTTGAAATCAAATTTGTGGGTATTATATGGTCTCATGTCTGGATAGCACAAACAGCCAAAGGTTTTGAGATTCAAGTATTGAGGATTTCTTTTGAATATGACAGTCAAAGGAACTTGAAACTGAATTGTGGAACAAGGTAGTCTGTTTGTTATAAACACTGCAGTTCTAATTGCTTCATCCCAGAATTTAAAGGGCATTGATGCACTAGCTAATAGGGCAAGACCTGTTTCAACTATTTGTCTGTGTTTCCTTTCAGCCAACCCATTTTGCTCATGGACATGAGGACAAGAAATTCTGTGAATGATTTCTAGAGAACTGAGTGTTTTGGTAAAGGCTTTGAATTCTCCCCATCCATCACTCTGAATGGCCTTGATTTTGTGTCCTAGCTGTAGTTCTACTTGTGTTTTGAGATGGTTGAATGACTGTAAGGCTTCTGATTTGGCTCTTAGAAGATATACCCAGGTGTAATTAGAATAGGCATCTGTGAAGTGAATATAATATTTGTAGCCATTTGTTGAGAGTGTGGGAGAGGGACCCCAAATGTCTGTATAAATGAGTTCTAGAGGTTCAGTGAAGACAGTTGTGGAATTTGGAAAAGGGGCTTTGTGCAGTTTGCCAAGACAACAAGAGGAACATACAGAATTCGTAGCTTTATTGCAGACATTTGAATTACAAGACCTTAGTACAAGTTTGACGACCTGCTCTGAGGCATGGCCAAGTCTGTTGTGCCATATACTAAAGTCTGGTTTAGTTGAAGCTACATTACAACTAGGAAAGAAATTGGGTGTAGGACTTTGACACTTTGCTGACTTGAAGGGCTCTTTGTGGTTGCTAGGCTTGACTTGACTCTGACTTTGTGTGTTGATTGAGACTTGACTCTTGTCGAAGACATATAACCCTCCCTTGAGTTGACCTCTCATCAGAACAGTGTTATTGACTATATTTTTCACATAACAAGTGTATGGCCTGAACTCAAAAAAGACATTATTGTCACCAGCAAATTTTGACACACTAAGCAGATTTTTGGTTATTTTAGGCACATGAAGTAGATCATTCAGGGATAAGGATCTATCAGGACAAAATTGAGACTGAAAAGTAGAATTACCAATATGAGCTATAGAAAGTCCCTTACCATCTCCCATATGGACCTGATCTGTGCCATAGAATTCTGACCATGTAGTTAGATTCCCCATCTCTGATGTGATGTGATTTGTTGCTCCTGAGTCTGGGAACCACTCCGTGTCGTCAGAGGATTGAAACCATACAGGGTCGTTGATGTTGTCTGTTGTGGCTGACATGGAGTAGAGGCCTTGGTTCACTGAGGTTGTGTCCATTGTCTGATCTGGTGCGGCTTGAAGATGAGCCACATTGCCCTGAATTTGAGCCCCAGATTGGAGTTGATTTGGGCCTGTGAACGTTTGATCAAACCTGTAGTAGCATTGAGTGACTATGTGTCCAAGCTTTCCACAGAGTTGACACTGGACCTTGTTGTTGTTGTGCCAAGAACCTCGGCCATTAGTGACTCCACGTCCACGTCCTCGTGCTTGTGGATGACCTCTTCCACTGCTTTGCCCTCGACTGAATGAATTATTTGCATGATTGTTGTAGTAGCCTTGTCGTTGATGTTGTTGTGAGAATTGTGGAGGCCCATAGTTGTTGTTGAAGGGACGATGAGAGCTTGTTCTTGCATAATTGGCCATGAACTGATTTGAGCTTTGATCAAATTCATTTGTCTTCTTCTCCAGCAACACTTCATGAGACAACAGCAAGGCTTCAAGATCTGTGACTGTGTATGGCTCTACTCTCAGATTAATCGAAGTTACAAACATCTCATAATCTGAGGGCAAGCCATTCAAGATTGCATCAATGTGTTCTCTTCCCTCGACTTTGTGACCAACCAGGGTGAGCAGATCTACACAATTGCGAATCTTTAGCAAAAATTCGTTAATTGATAGATCGCTTTTCTTCGTGTGTTGCAGAGCCGTTTTGTATTGCGAGATCTTGGCTCTGACTTGAGATCCAAAGTAGGACTCAAGAGTCGACCATAACTGCGACGTAGACTCACAGTTGATGGTTCGAGAGACTAGACTATCAGTCACTGAAGAGAAAAGCCAGGACAGAATGAGACTATCATGTTGATCAAAATCAAGAAATTGTGGATTGAACTTGGAGGCAAACTCATCTTGATGGCTGAGAAACTTCAGTGGCGGTTCGTGATTTGCCTGGATGAATTCCTGGAGACGATGACCTTTGATCGCGACAAAAACTTGCTTTCGCCAGGAAACGAAGTTGTTTTGATCCAATTTCGACGCAATTGGATGAGTGAACGAGATCGGTGAAGCGCGATTGATCGTTGTAGTAGAGGTCTGACTGTGAGACTCCATTTGAGGACTTATTCCAATGCCGGATTGTGAAGCTCTGATACCATGAAAGAAATGAAGATTTGGTGTTTGTTGAATTGCGACAGAGAATGAAGATGATAGTAAACGATTTCCTTCATTAGATTGCAATGAAAAATTACATTGTGTATTTGTAGAGATCTAACAAACCTAACTAACTCTAACTAACTTCGCTTCATTTGCTTGATTTACACGCAAGGCTGAACTGTCTTGATTTGCTGAGTTGTCTTGGATTTGCTGAGCTGGCAGTGTAGCACCAATAAGGGAAATATTGATCACGTATGCTTAGTATACGTTTTATTTTTTCAAGGAAAATTGATCATTCGCTCAACTCAATGGTGTTATCATCGATGAAATGACCATAGTACTCTACACACTTATATAAATAAATAAAAAATAAAACAAAAAACAAACACATTTCATGGAAGCATGCTTAGAATCAACCCCCATATATACTTTTGCATTTTATGTTCCTCCTTCGGCTGATTTTGCCTCTTAATGGCCTTTATGAAAATCGGTATATTTTTTTTCAAAAAATCAAATGAATACATAAAATATGCTCCAAAATGGGAACCAAAAGTAAAAATCTGGGCGTCGAAGATGGACTTCGAAATTTCCGGTTTCGACGCTACAAAATGGGCTACAAGAACTTCCGTTACGATGGCCCCTGGATCAGAACTTTCGATTCCTTGGAAAATGAACTGTAATGACAGAAGGCATTCCTTCCGATTATTATCAATAAGTTTATGGGGAAAAAAGTTAAATCAGGGCCTCTTTTCCTGGTCTCGACCATTTCATCTGAAGCCGCATTTAACTTGGGCTGCATTATCGATGATACAGGATGTAGTTTAAACCCTGAAATGATCGAGGCATTAATAGGTTTCAAAGATAGGCTTCTTCATGATAGACTAGCTCAAGAGTAATTCGTCACCATCGATCTCGTGGATGATTTTATTTTTTATTTCTCAAATGTAAATCTTGAAGATTAGAATTGTATTTAAGTTTAATATTTGTAACTTTGAATCATTATTAATAAAATTAATAGGTACTTGCCTCTACCGAGATGTACCCATTTGGGTTTGCTCGAAGGGATTTTAACGAGACCGTTTAATTTTTTTTTTCATCATCCCACTTTTTCATTTTAGCTCCTACTTTTAAAAAAGTTACAATTTAATCCATTGTCAAACTGATTTAAATTTTTTTTTTCCTAGAAGCATAAATTTATTCCGTTCTTCTCAACCAGAAATTCCGGTCTTTAATGATTGAAGCGTATGTTTCGTTAAACACGAGAAGAGCCTTTGAAGGGGCAATTTCGGCCGAAAATCATATTTACATCAAAGCATCAAGCTATCTCTTATATAAAGGGATAGAGAACAGAGTAGTCATTTTATTAATAAAACTTTAGGTAACTAGTCAATTTATAGCCAACGTTTGATAAATATTTAGTAAATAGTCACAAACATGACATGATATTTTTGATTTGCCCTTTCATTAAAATAAAATGGTGGAGTATTTACTTCAATTTAAACGTGTAAATACGTGGATGTGGTTATTTACCAAATATTTATCTAACGTTGACTAATTAATAATATCTTAAAGTGAAAATATGACTATATACCTAATGAACGATAATATCGTGAATTGAACCAATGGTCAATTTTTCCCTGATGAATGTATTCAGACCATGATTAATACTTCACTGTACAACAGTTATTGGTAGTCACTATTACTGCAATTATAAATCTTTTAATGGTGATCGCCAGTTGTAACGATGAGTGTTTTTTTTTTTTTTTTTTTTTTTAAATTAACGATGAGTGTGTTATTGCAGCACAAATACAATCAGAACATCATTGATTTTCTTCCACTAGCTAGTCTTAAACTGACCTTAGATACCCCGCCACTTGTATTAATCTGTCCACTCAATAAAAGTAAAAAATGATACAAATTTACGTTTTTAAAATTTTTTTTACAGCCAAGATTAAACTTTTTTACAATTTATCACTTTCAAAAATATTATTCTTGGGGTTAAAAAAAAAATTTGAAACTAAATTATTACACATTTTTAACTATTTCACTAAATTAAGATAAATTTCGATTATTTTACAAATTCATAATTTTAAATTGAGTTTTTAACTACGTCACTCTAAAATAAAATATAAAAAATTTCTTTCGACATTTTTTTTCTTTTTACTTTTTAATTAGTCGTCGAAATTTTCATAATCTAATAACATATCCATATGCATATCATCGACCAAGACCAACGTTATTTTGAACTTGGATAATCCCATTCATTAAGCAGAAAGATATATGTCGTTGAATAACATTGTAGGAATACTTTTTTCTTTTAATGAATGGTTCATTTTACTTCAATAAGATTTACTTTACGCATAATCAATAGTGCGCTATCGAACAGTCATATTGCCATCAAAAGCATATTGAACTAGAGAGAGCCACTAGTAATGGTGCAAAATTCGCATATATATGTTTCACGATGTGATCTTGCACTACACGAGAATATTTTCCGAAGCCAGTATTACGTTCTTGAAAGAATCCAAATTTACATAACAGATCGTTACCTGTCCTCAAAAAAATCAATATTTGTTTATTTCCTTCTTCCTATATTTTTAATTTTTATTTATAGTACTTATAATTAGACCCTTTTTTTTCCTTAAAATCTCATTCAATTTGTTAGAATTTGAGGGTTTTTAAAGGCTAAAGCGTAGTAGTCCTACTCAAAAAGTTCGTTTGAATTGGTTAGTAAATTGGAAATTTTGATCTTTTTTATTGAACAAGATAAATAAGTTGAACAAAGATTCTCACCAAACACCTCCCAGAATAAAGCATGTTACCATTTGCTTGTCTCTATTTTGTTGAATAGAGAGTAGCCATTTTTATGAAGTAAAAATTGTATGTGATTATATGTATATATTTTTGAAACTTAGCACAAGAATATTTTCTTTAAAGTTTTATCATGAAAATATATGGCATTTTTTAAGTTGTAAACAGTGTTTTGGGCTCTATTTAATTTTGTTTATTATTTATAGTTTCATTTATAAGAAAAATAAACTCTAATAATTGTTTACAGTTTAAAAAAATAAATCTAACCGGACCAAACTATCTTAAACCGGTCCAGTTCCGTTTGAGCCGTTTTAAACCATCTTGATTTTTTTTGTACAAATTTAATTACGTAATAGAAAAAAAAAAAGAATAAAAAATTAACTATTAACATAAACATATATTAATTAAGATATCCGAGTCAAATTAGCTCGTTCAAATGTCTTAGAATTAATTTTTTTTAAAAACTTAAAAATATCAGATAAAAAATTACTATTTCTAATAGAATTTAAGGTCACTATTTTAAAAATGTTATCCTTTAAAAAATGTTCCCTTTTTATGAATGAGAACATCATGTATTGAAGGAATGGTCAATTCTACGTGAATAATGTATCACAACGTGATCGATATTTCACTACACAACAGTAGTCATTATCGGAATTACAAAGCTTTAATTAATGGTGATCATGAGTGAGTGGAAAGCAGCACAAATACTACAATCAGAATAATATACATTATGGTACGAATACTAAGAGAAAGAACAAAACAATAATTGATATAATCAAATAGACTTATTTGAACAAAAAAAACTGTCTCGAAATACAGTTTCTTAACTTTGAAATTGCTTGTGTCGATCATCATAGGTAAAATATTCGACTTTAAACATGAACCACAGTCTGTTTGGTTACTATTTAAAGCTTTCTCTTTGAGGTATATATAACTCACAAATTTTCCACCAATTATGTTTCTCCCATTTGCATGGCATTTATCCAATTTTTGGAGAGCTACAAGAAATGAACATGAGATTCTTGCGGAAACCTAATTTCTTGTTTCAATCGTTATCAAACTAAAACTTATTTGGCCTAAAGAAATTTATCAATTTTTACAATTCCTATGTTTCGTAAGCGGAGCTGTAAATTGCAGTCTCCCTTATCATAGAGGTGGGTATAGAGAATAGTCATTTTATGAATGATATCGTGAATTGAGCCAGTGGTCAATTTTTCCAGGTAAATGTATTCAAAGCTAGCATGATTGATATATAACTATAAATTAGTTGGTGTAGTCGCTATATATTGCAGTTAAAAATCTTTAGCTGTAACGATGAGTGTGTGGATGCAATCAGAATTCAGAACATGATTGATTTTCTTTCCCACTAGCATTAACCTAATATCCATTTTGAGCAGTCATATTATTTTGCCATCAAAATCATATTGAAATGGACAGAGCCACTATTAATGGTACAAAATTGGCATATGTTTCACGGTGTGATCTTGCCACTACACTAGAACAGAATTTATGAATATTTTTTGAAGCCCATATCCGGACCCATTTATTTGTATCTGGACCCGTTTAAAACTATCAGAAAGTCATTCCCTAGGAGGTGTTCTATTTTTAATTAATGCATATTGGAAGTTGTTTTTTTTTATCACGCGGTAATTACTAAATTAGGATTTAAATTATTCAATTTATAGGTACTTTATCATCTAATTTGACATATATATAGCATCTAATTTGAATATTGTGTCTAAATCTATGTTTTCTTTGTCATATTGTGAGTCTAACATATACAATATCAACATACGCACAAAGGAACATCATCATCATCTTAACCACGCACCACTCGCTCTCCGACGAATCAGGCCATGTCCGAGGTGGTTTCAGCCTCGTCTCAATCTGGGCGTTTTAATTAAGTTTTATTTTTGTTTTATTTAATTTTTATATTGGTTATTGTTTTAATTGAATCTCCGTATCAACTGGACCGTTCGTTTTTTTAAGGTCTAACGGCGACATTGGAAACAAACACTAGTAATTTTACTAGTTGAAAAAAAATTGACTAAATTGTATCCATAATAAAATTTTAAGGATTTATGTCGCCATTTTCTCCTAAAGAAATCCCGTTTTAGTCAAATTAATCTAATATCTATCAATCTAATATCCCTCAAACAAGGATATGCTAGGTTTAGGAGAAAGACTATATGCGTTCCTTGTTGAGTTTCGGCAAGAGTATAAAAGCCTTATGATGATTATGTCACAG
Organism: Urtica dioica subsp. dioica; assembly: GCF_054948205.1. Classification (NCBI taxonomy): domain Eukaryota; kingdom Viridiplantae; phylum Streptophyta; class Magnoliopsida; order Rosales; family Urticaceae; genus Urtica; species Urtica dioica. The sequence goes on from NC_142763.1 coordinate 12,928,368, forward strand.
TTTGATGGGATGGTAAACCCCCTCCTAGTGATCGTAGGGGCAGATTCTCATGGGAAAATATTATGTTATAAAGGTGCTGAGTTTCAATTTGGTAAATATAACTCAAAACTATTTATTTTCATTTTTATAGCAGTTAGGTACTGCTACAAAAATAGCTGCTGCAATATTAAATCAGTGCTTATTTCTTTCACGTTAAACGATATTGATATCTCATTGTTATTAGCACCGTTTAGCATAGTTTTGCTTTTAAAAAAGCGCTTTTATATTCTGCTTTTGAAACTTTTTTTTCAAAAGCAGACAAGTGTTTGGTAAATTATTTTTAAATTAGCTTTTGATGTTAGCAAAAGAAGATTTAGTGTTTGGTAAAATAAACATGATTATAAAAAAAAGACCAAAATAGGCATTTCTTTAAATATTAAATAGTAATTATTAGTGTAGCAATTCATATATATATATATATATATATATATATATATATATATATATATATATATATATTCTAATCGTAATTTGTAAATATTAAACAAAGGTGGACAAAAAAAGAATTTTGTAACTAACTAGGTCACTTTAAACTCAAAGTTTGAGATTTAGCTCACGTTTGAAGATTTTTAGAAAAATATATAGCCAATTATATTAGGTGGCACTATAGGTAATGGTTTAAAATTTCATATTTGTCCTTAAATAAATATAATGTTTTTTTCTTCTATATTCATCATTTTCTCTCTCTTGTTTTTAATTCGTCACTTTCTCTCTCCTACTTTTTTTTCAAATATTTTTTTTTCATCAAAACTTCAAAAATCCATATCTATCTCATACGAACTCGAAAATTGAGTGATTCCAAATCATACAAATTCGTGGCGTCGAGATCTTCAAAAATTTTGATGAAAAATCATGTTTAATGCATCATGTTTACGTTTCCATTTATTTTCAGATGATTTTCGAAAATTTTCAGTTATTTCCATGTCTATGGCAGTAACGTGATTTTTCTACATCTATGACATTAAACATGATTTTTCATCAAACATAATAGATCTATTTTTGAAGATCTCGGCGTCATGAATCCGTAGGATTTGGAATCACTCAATTTCAAGTTCATATGAGATAGATATGGTTTTTTTTTTAGTTTTTATGAAAAAAAAAAAAAAAAAAAAAAAAAAAAAAAAAAAAAACGGCGTAGGAAAAAAATAGGAGAGAGAAAGTGACAAATTTATTAATAGATAAGGGCAAATCAGACTTTTTTTTCTTATCAATCTGTTTGGCTATATTCCTAAAATTTGACAAGCATAGGTTAAAATAAAAAAAAAATAAAAAATAAAAGAAGTTTGCTTTTGACCATATTTCTAGAATGCCCAAAAAAAAAATTATTCTATTTTTAATATAAAGTTTTCTTACTACTGACAATATTTAAATTATGGATTTATCGCTCCAACTAAACTCACATCAATCTCATCTCTTAAATTATCCATACTACTCGTAGATGTCTGACACTTTTCACTTTGATCTTCACTTGTGTCGTTTTCGTTCTTCTTCATTGTTTTCTCAATCATGTTGCCTCTCAAGATGGCTAGTGGTCATGATCTTTAGGAGAGTCTAGTACGTCATATTTTTACCAATTTTGATGTCTTTAATTTATTCTTGTTGTTGTTTTCAACAATGTTTTGAATGACTGATGTTTTTGGCATGATAGTCTTACCATTTGAATGCCAATGATTCGAAAGAGGAAGTTTTTCGAGATTGGATCAACAAGAAGATGCTCGCTTTCTGGTTCAGATTATTTTCTAGTTTTCTTTTTCTTATGAATCGCATTAATTTAATGATCGTTAATATATGTCCAAGGTTTTTGGGTTTCTGCGTACTAAATAATCGTTACTATTTGTTAATGTTTTCTTCATCTTATTTTCAAATTTTTTTGCCTTGGGTTTATGTTGATGGCTACAAAAATGGAGAGAGAGAGAGAGAGAGAGAGTTGTTTTTAACGCAAAAAAAAAAAAAAAAAAAAAAAAAAAAAAAAAAAATAGTTGTAAAAATCGCATATTGAATTCAAAATCAATTACTACCTAATTGCCTATAATTATGAAAAGAGAACAGTTATTTGAATTTAATGTATATAATTGATCCCAAAATTTGAAAGAAAAAAAAATTGTACATTTAAGTCACAGACAAAAACAAAATTTTAATCAGTAATAACTATTGACACGTTATCGCAATGGCTATTTCTTTCAAAGTTTTGGAACGTTAACTATATTGAAATTACAACGTTTCAAAAATGCTACTTTACTAAAATACCCTATTAGTTTTCTATTGTCGTTTTATGAAAGTAGAAACTAATAGCATGCCTACAATTTTATCAGTAACATACATACTATTTTTTAAGATGTAAACATTTATTATTTTTTATGTTTATAGATTTTTTTTTTTAAGAAATTTGCTTACTGGTTAAACCCCATTTAATTTATATATTATCTATACTTTCATTTATATGAAAAATAATATCTAATGACGATTAAAAAGGATTATTTATTTAAATTTAAAACATCCACTACTTTAGAAATTCTATTGAGAAATTTCATTAATTGGGCTTAATAAACCATTAAATATCAAGATTAGACCCTAATGTTTAAAAATATCTAAATATGGACTTTTGACCCAAAATCGGACAAAAATACCCTTGATTCAAAAACCCCATATTTTTCTCTCATTTTCAAATGATTTTCATCACAATTCTTTTTCATGTACGATGTCGTACGATGCGATACGATGTTGTACGATGAAATACAATGTGAAACCCTCAAAATCGAAACTGAACACATACGATATCGTACGATGCTGTACGATGTCGTACGATGAGATACGATGTTGTACGATGAAATACAATGTGAAACCCTCAAAATCGAAACTGAACACATACCCAAACCCCACGAGCTCAGCGGTGAGCTCGACCACCGAAAATTCTAATCTAGCGCAACAAATTCGAACATGAAAAAGAATTGTGATGAAAATCATTTGAAAATGAGAGAAAAATATGGGGTTTTTGAATCAAGGGTATTTTTGTCCGATTTTGGGCCAAAAGTCCATATTCAGATATTTTTAAACATTAGGGTCTAATCTTGATATTTAATAGCTTATTAAGCCCAATTAATGAAATTTCTCATTCTATTCCTGTCGCTTTCCATTATATCCATGAGAATCATGTTTTGAACGAAAGGCCAATTCTCCACGAAATATGTATGATCACAGCTTTCCCTGTACAACAGTAGTCATTTTCGCACTTACAAAGCTTTAATGGTGATTGCCATTATTTGTAATGATGAGTGAGTAGCAACACAAATACTACAATCAGAATGTATATTATGGTACGAATATTAAGAGAAAGAACAAAACAATAATTGATATAATCAAATTGATTTATTTGAACAAAAAAAATGTCGAAAATTACAGTTTTTTAACTTTGAAATTGCTTGTGTCGATCATCATAGGTGAAATATACTAGTTGAAACATAAACCACAGTCTGTTTGGTTACTAATTAAAGCTTTCTCTATGAGGCTTATAAAACTCACAAATTTTCCAACAATTAAGTTTGTTAAGAGGGATTTTCTCTCATCTGAAAAATATATTAGTCCAATCCAAAAACGAAGAAACAAGGTAAACCCGGCCCAAGAAACAGAGTAAAAAGTCCAGAAACTTGATCAAAGGGCTGAAGGATGGAGAGAGGCTTGCCTTCACTTAAGCAAACATAAACCCCAGCAAAAGGCGACCCTTTCATCTCAACAAGAGAGGCTTTTTTTTTACCGCATCAAAAAGCAACCCCTTTTTCATCTCAACAAGTGAGGCTTGTTTTACATCAACAAAAGACAATACTCCTTTCCATCTCAACAAAAGAGGCTTGCCTTTACCTCAACAAAAGGCAACCGCTCTTTGGCCCCTCTTTCCATCTCAACAAAGGGAGCTTGCTTTTAACTCAGCGAAAAGCGGCCCATTTTTCATCCCAACAATAGAGGTTTGCCTTTACCTCACCAAAGGCAACTTCCCTTTCCATCTCAACAAAAGACCTCCAAAGTAAAATCAAATGTTATATATTTATTTATAATGGATATTGTGAGTAATAATATGACTAAATGTTTATTTCTGATAGTGACAAGAAATAGAGTGATATTGATTTCGACATATGTGTATTTGTTAGTGGAATGGCCACCTAGCTAGGCCACCGTGTTTTAGGCATTCTAGGATTATAAATAAGGACTTCCAAATAGTCCGGCTCAAACCACCAAGAAATCAATCACCTTACACATCGTACACATATTCATAACAATAAGCACATATATATAATATAAAACAATGATGAAGACTACTATCGGAGCAATATTACTGATGGTGGCGGCGATCATAGACGCTTCGTCGTCGTTCACTTCTGATGGCGGCGATCTTATGGCCATGACAAAGCCAAAGGCGGTGTTTGGCAATGCAATTAAGGGCGGGAACAGAAAGCTGGTGGTGATGATGGCTAAGCAGCTTTCGCCGAAAAACTGGTGCGTGCCGGAATACGGGGCTTATCTGCTTCGCCCCCCCATTTTCTATTATCCTTACAACCTGCGTCAAAGATTATTGGATCGCCTCTGCATGATCATAATAATAATAGTAGTAATTATCTACATGCATGCATGCAATGCAAAGGCTCCCAATTAAGCTGGCTATTATATATTATTATCAATAATTTCGTTATGTGTATTAGAGATCAAATATTTTCCATATGTGTCGTTTATGTCTATTAAACGATAAGTACGACAAGTTGTATTTTCCATATTTGTTTCATTGTATTTTCCTTTATTTCTTTTATGTTTCATGGTTATATAAAGCCATTTACTTGTACATTTCTCTTTAACATTGGAATAAACATTTTCACTCTCAATCATTCAAGATGAGAGTTAGTTTTTCTCTAATTCTCAAATCCAATTTATATCTATCATAACCTAGAAATGTAATATGGTATCAGAGCGAATTTCCGCATTAGATTTTCTAGGTTAGAGAAATTCACTTCGTCCTCCCCGATTTTCTCGACGATCGGAAAAGATCTCCGACGCGAGCCCGGTGGAATTTCACGAAGGTCAATTTCCTTTTACCTCCAAGTATTCCGGTTATTTGGCGCCTCTTTTTCTCGATTTCAAGTTCTTCTCACCATCGCTTCATCGACGGAAGAAGCTTCATCGACGGAGCGCATTGGAAGTTCGGAGTGTTTTTATCAAGATTCTAGTCCGGCGAATTTCAAGCCGTTTCATCAACAAGAATCTATTTCCGGCGTTTCAAGCCGTGTTAACTTTCAAGATCTTCTTCCGGCGATTTTCCGCTTTGTCAAGACTTCAAGATCTTTTTTTTCGGCGATTCAACGTCGTATCAACGGGTTCAAGATCACAATCCGGCGAGTCCCGCCGCGTCAACATTCAAGAATCTTCTTCTGGCGAGTCCCGCCGTGTCAACATTCAAGAGGCCTCTCCGGCGAATCCCGCCATGTCAAAGCTTCAAGATCTTCTCCGGCGAGTCCCGCCGTGTCCAAGTTACAAGGTTTCTTTCTCCGGCGAGTCCCGCCGTGCCAATATGATCAAGATTTTACTCCGGCAAGTTTTGTCGCGTCAAGACCCTTCTCCGCTGTTGGCGAAAAATCCCTCCCGAGTTCACCGAAACGATGTCGTACGATTATCTATTCAAGTACATCATCATCGGCGACACAAGTGTAGGAAAATCTTGCCTGCCCTTGCAATTCACCGACAAGAGTTTTCAGCCGGTTCATGATCTCGCGATCGGCGTCGAGTTCGGTGCTCGGATGTTCACCATTGATGGCCGTCCCGTCAAGCTTCAGCGGTGGTTCAAGAACCAAGCACAGTCTACGACTCTGTAACCTCGCGAATCGCTCGCTCCTCCTCCGATGGCCACTCAGCGTCGGTGTTCCTCTACTCCGACTCTTTCGCGACCCCTCTCTTCGCCAATCACTTCAGAGCCAACCCTTCGCTCTCCCTGACCTGCAAAACCAGCTCTTCCTCAGCAATTTGCCCAAATGGATTTTGAATTCCAGCGAGAGTTTTTTGTTTCAGAGGCTATTCTCTCAAAGCCGACGCTCGCGACGAGATCGTCTCTTTCGCTTCTCGGTTCCCAGATTCCGACTCCGACGAAGCCATCGCACTTCTGTCGAAAGCCGATTCCGCGAGCAATAATCTGTTGTCTTCTGGCGCTTCGATCGCCGAGGAGAGTTGTTTAGAAGGAAGTAAGGGATTCGTGCAACAACCTTCTCTCTACCAATCTGTTTCTGGTTTTCTCAGGCCAGACTCTCCTGAAACGACATGTAGATGAAACCCAAGTACGGGTTGTTCTCCGTCTTCGGGTCTATTCCGGAGCCGATAAGGTACTGAATGGTCTTCTCGATCTGCCTCATGTCGACGCGGCCGGAGAGGTAGGGATACTTGTTGAGCAAGTCGCCGTGGCGGTTCTCCTCGGCGGTCCAGGTGCGGGTCCAGTCGCCGTGGAGGTCATGACAAAGTTTCAGATTGATGTGTTTGTTTAAAAATATGCACCGAAGGTGTTCGATAAAATGCCTCTGAGAGATTTTTTTTTCAAAACAAGACCGGTTCTTCACAAAGTCAAATTTTTTTCTTCATTCATTCGATCGAGGTCTTCTCCGAGTTGTCTTCTCCGATATCCAAGTTCAATCCAAGATGAACTTTCGGGAAAGTTCATCTTGCGGGGGTGTATTAGAGATCAAATATTTTCCATATGTGTCATTTATGTCTATTAAACGATAAGTACGACAAGTTGTATTTTTCATATTTGTTTCATTGTATTTTCCTTTATTTCTTTTATGTTTCATGGTTATATAAAGCCATTTACTTGTACATTTCTCTTTAAGATTGGAATAAACATTTTCACTCTCAATCATTCAAGATGAGAGTTAGTTTTTATCTAATTCTCAAATCATATATCTATCATAACCTAGAAATGTAATAGTGTGTGTTTTTAAGCGTCATTAAAAATAAATAACTGTGTCATGCGTCTATATAGCTAGCTACTCTGCATCTACTATTTGTGTTGTATTGCATGCATGTATATTTTCGTCTTAATTTGCTGTGTCTCCGTGTGTCTTTGCTTGAATAATAAAATGTTTCAATGTTATGCGTGTTTCAATACTATGTTCTTGCTCTCTGTTTGGATGCTAATAAATTCGGTATCACTAATATTTCGTTTGGTTATTGGGGATATCAAAATGACTCTTTACCTATTTAAATATTAAAAATGTAGTCAAATATTCATGACTAATATCAGTATGCTTGCATGTATCTTGTTATAATTTGAGTTATTTTCAGTATTAGATGATTATTTTAATATTTAGCGCATACAATGTCTAATAAATGCATCATTTCCTTCGCTCTCAAATATATAAGTTAAAATTTATAAAGATAGCTTTACTGACATTATTTGAACAAAAAATTAGCTAAATAGTCAATTGAAACGTTTAGAATTACTATATTATGACCAACATTTCATAAATTTTAGATAAATAATCATAAAGATGATGTGGTCTAATAAATGAAAGTGATTATTTAACTAAGATTTAAGTTTGTAAATATGTGAAAATGACTATTTATCTAAGATTTACGAAACGTTGATTATTTAGCAAAATGTCATACAGTAAATTTAGCTTTCACCTAATGGACCCTTATTTAAAATTGTGATCTCTTGTGGTTTGTTATATATCCTTACGGTTGAAAATCGTTATGTATAATCAAATTGAAAAAAGTCATTGTAAACGTATTTTCTTTTCCAAAACGAGAGAATACATTCCTCATAATATTATATTAAATATTATTTTTTGCATGATATTAAATACTTGCATTGGCATTTTGAATTTTTTCTTATCAAACAAAATGAGATTATAATTAAAGTTCCCTGATCAAAACAAAAATTATTATGTTGAGTAAAATAAAAAAAGGCAAAAGTTACACTTTCACTCACTACTACAAAATAGAACTTACACTACTTACACTACGGTAGTTTTAATTGTCGTGCAAGGTTTGAAGGACAATTTTGTCTCCGTCGTGTAAGCACGCCGTGGGAGCTTGAATGATGATTTTTTAAATTCTTGATATTTATTGATTCAAAATTCTTGATAATTGATGTGCTCTATTTGTATTAATTCTGTATTTTCAACAAATTATAGTTTGATTTTAGTGTGGACATATATATTCGATATATATTTTTAGTGCTTTATTTTATTTAAAACTATATTTTTAGTATATTCTACAATATTTTTCCGTACTTGTCGGTTCTTTTCCCATGACATGGGAGCCTCAAAACGGCATGAAAATTGACATTTAAAACCTAGGACAAGCGCACATAACTATTTATTTACTGCAGATTTCAAAGGAATTGCATATCATTTCTTACAATATTATTTTATTAGATTAATCATTATTATATTTAAGCATTAAAATTTGTTGCGTGCTTTCATTATGAAGTTTTGTTTCAAGTATGAGCACATCACATGCACTAATAAGGGAATAAGGGTATCAAAAATTAAATGTTTTAAACGGAGTTTAAGCCTAACGTGGCGAAGAATTTTCATATCTACTTTTAAAGAGCATCTTAGCTGATTTATACATTAATTTACAGACAATAGGGTCAACTGTATTATAATCAATTCCCGGTTCAACTGTACGTGTGACAACGTCGTACTTGTATTTTTCTCCAAAGAAAATTGCTAAAGTTGCTGAGCCATTTTGACAATTTCTAAGCAAATATGAATATTACAACCACAAGAAAAAGTCGGTCAAATAATGACACTGAATTCCATCACTACTACGACGCTAGATGTATCATGCATCAGATAAATAGTCCCAAAAAAAAGCCAAAACAAAATATAAAATGGAAAAAAATAAAGAATCACAAATAATAAACATGAACTACCTGAACTAATTAGCTTATTATCTTCAGGACGTGCAATATTAATTATAATGGAGGATAATAATGGCAACCTAGAATCAGCTGGAGGAGATCAAGATTACACGCAAGACGGGACGGTCAATCTCAAGGGCGGACCTGTTTCCCGATCAAAGACGGGTCGATGGAGGGCTTGTTCTTTCATCGTTGGTAATACATATATATTAATCAATAATTTGATAATTTCTCTATACATACATATATATATATACATACATATATATATATATATATATATATATATATCAAGCATGCATGCATGCATGGGTTGATTGATCAACGTTACTAGCTCTCCTTATAATATAATATAATATAATATAGGGTATGAGGTGTTTGAGAGGATGGCTTATTATGGGATATCAACGAACTTGGTGTTGTATTTGACGGAAAAGCTACACGAAGGAACTGTGGTGTCATCAAACAATGTGACTAATTGGGTTGGCACAGTTTGGTTGACACCAATTTTGGGAGCATATATCGCTGATGCTTTTCTCGGCCGATACTGGACTTTTGCCATTGCTTCTGCTATTTATCTTACGGTATATATATTCAATAACTATTATTCTCTACTCATATATCTCTATATATAGGTCATTATGTGTCGTTTGAATTTTTATTTTTTTTATTGAGTGTGATTAATTAAATTTCATGTATATAACTTCACATGCCCTATAACCTCAGGTTTAATATTCATAGCTTTAACAAAACAAAAAAAAAAACAAAAAATCAGAATTCATCTAAATGAAAGATAATAATCATGTGAAGAAAATATATATAAAAGCTAACACAAAAATACATTTGAATTAAAGTATCATTTTTGGAATACGTATCAAACCAATTTGGCAGTTTGATGAAAATTAGCATTTTATTTTTTTTTCTTACATGAAATTAAATGTGAGGTACTCACAAAGTATACAACTTCTTTTTTATTTTAAGTCTATTAGGTAAATAGTCACATTTACAGTTTGACATTGTTAAATAGTCAACGTTTCGTAAATCTTAGATAAATAGTCACTTTCATATATTTAGACGTAAATCTTAGGTAAATAGTCACTTCCATTAATTAGGTGACATCATCTTTATGGTTATTTATCTAAGATTTACGAAATGTTGGTTAGATTCCAAACGTTATAGTTGACTATTTACTTAATTTTTTGTTTTTTTTTTTTTACAAAAAACAGGGAATGACACTATTAACCCTAACGGTTTCGCTGCCAGCGCTGAGACCGCCCTCGTGTGGGCCCGGGATCAAAGCCGATCTCTGCAACAAACGGGCCACGGGGTTCCAAAAGGGCATATTCTTCGCGGCGCTGTACATAATCGCGATCGGCACCGGCGGAACGAAGCCCAACATCTCGACGATGGGCGCGGAGCAATTCGATGTCTTCGAGCCCAACGAGAGGACCCAAAAGCTCTCGTTTTTCAATTGGTGGGTGTTTAGCATCTTCTTTGGCACCCTCTTTGCAAACACGTTCTTGGTGTACATTCAAGACAATGTGGGCTGGGCTTTGGGTTATGGGCTTCCCACAATTGGGCTTGCGTTGTCGATTTCGGTGTTCTTCGTTGGGACTCGATTTTACAGGCACATGTTGCCTTCTGGGAGCCCTTTGACAACGATTGCTAAGGTGCTTTTTGCAGCTTTGTCAAATTGGAAACTCACTCTTCCAAATGACCCAAACGAGCTTTATGAGCTTAGCTTGGAAGAATATGAATTGTCTAAAAAGTTCAGGATTGACCATTCACCTGCATTAAGGTACTTTTTTATTATCATTATTTTTTATATAGGTTTTTTTGTTCACGTGATATTTATCACCTTTTGATTAAAATATAAATGTATCACTGTATAAATAGTATCATCACAATATTGGGCAAATTTTATATCTGAAAATAAAATAAAATAAAATAAAGTTAGATACAACTCTAATCATCAATGTTGCTTGAGTTAGTGTCCACGTCTAATCTCAAACATAACTCGTGGTCAAACATGCCTCCGTTTTTATTTATTTTAGTTTATAAAAAATAAAAATAAAAAATAATAATAATAATAATAATTAATTACTGTAAATTTTATATATTTTTGTCTATTTTCTGTAACTCGGCCGTTGTAAAATTGACGATACATTTAATTTAGGTACTAATGGTTATAAGATAATGCATATATATTAAAATGCTTCGGAACAACATGCATGTAACATTTAGTTTAGGTTACTTTCAGTGAACCATCCAAGTTTTCGGTTAATAGTTAACCCCAAACAATTTCAATCAAGTTAATTGAGATTGATCAATTTTTTTTACAATTAATTGAACAACTAAGCCACCAAAATTTGGAGATTTTTTAAAGTAAATAGTCATTATGATGCTGTGATATTGTTTGAATGTTTTTATCATTCAATTTATACCATTGAAGTCTGATGGTTATTTTCAATATTATTAACGAATATTTACAACTATTAATGTCTTTTTTTGCTTTGTTAATAAAATCTCGTGCATATTCACTTGAAATTTACTAAAGGTTTGCTATATGGCAAAACATGAGTTTTCAGATAGCCTTTTTTCTACGTGAATATAATACTTTTCCGATACAGGTTTTTGGACAAAGCAGCGATAATGATGAGCGAGGAAACAACCCCTCAGCGAAATCTGTGCACGGTGACCCAAGTGGAAGAAACGAAGCAAATGCTGAAGATGCTTCCCGTCCTTTTGGCCACGTTCATCCCGAGCACCATCGGCGCTCAACGCCACACCCTCTTCATCGAGCAAGGCTCCACCATGGACCGAAGGCTCCCCGGGACGGGATTCGAGATCCCACCGGCCTCCCTCGGCGCCTTCCTCACCCTCTTCATGCTCGCCTCCCTCGTCCTCTACGACCGCCTCTTCGTCCCCATCGCCCGAAAGTTCACGAAAAACCCCCGAGGAATCTCCCTCCTCCAGCGCCTCGGAACGGGCTTCACGCTCCACGTCCTCGTCATGACCGTGGCCTGCCTCACGGAGCGCAAGAGGCTCGGGGCTGCCCGGGAGAGCGGGGCGCTCGGAAAAGACGATGTCGTCCCTCTCTCGGTGCTCGCCCTCCTCCCCCAGTTCGGCCTCGCGGGGGTGGCCGAGTCTTTCGTCGAGACCGCCAAGCTCGAGTTCTTCTACGACCAGGCGCCGCACGGGATGAAGAGCCTCGGGACTTCTTACTTCACCACGAGTCAAGCCGCCGGGAATTTCCTTAGTGGGTTCTTGCTCTCCGTGGTCTCGAGGTGCACCGAGGGGCGGGGAAGGAAGGGCTGGATCGAAGATGATCTTAATGAGTCTCGGCTGGACTATTACTACGCTCTCTTGACGTCGTTGAGCTTGCTGAATCTGGTTTTTTTTCTTCTGGTTGCGAAGCTGTTTGTGTATAATGCCGATGCGGCGGAAGCTGGTTCGGAGCAGAGGGGTGATCACTCGGGCGAGGTTGAAGAAGCTCGTAATTAGCTGCGTCTTTTTCTTGGAATGTTTCTTTTGCCGACTCTCATTTTTGGTACATTCATATATGCAGTGCAGTTGTTATTAACTCAATTAGATAAATGTACTTTAGATAAAATTTGCAAAATTTTGAGGGGTCCGTACACAGTACACTACCGGATAACTGATAATCTTACAGGATACAATAATATGGATGCAAACAAAAAATGAAAAAATATAAAGATTGTATTCATTTTTTTAACAGGACTGTATTCTTTTGGATGCTATAAGGCTGCCATTGCAGAGATGACTTTCAGAATTAATAATAAATTTCCAAAGCTTTTTCAAAACAAATTAAATGGCATTTCCTACTAAATTGCTTTATTAACTTCGTTCATCCGGTAAATAATGCCAATATTTCAAGCACAAACATGAACAAAAGACTTGTATCAAAACATTTTCACCCAACATCTATCCCACAACCTAATAGTACATAAAAAGCCTCTTAGATATTGACTCCTAAGAAGTTCTTTGCTCTCTAGATGTGTAAGAGGGTATATCAAAAAAATCACCGTTATGCTAGCATTTAGGTGAGAGAGTTAGACCCACTGACATATACCAGAAACCTCGATCCTAAATCTGAAGGTTTTCTCTTACCTTACGAATCAAAAGCTTTCGATAACCAAATGACTAGGGCATAGCAGCTATTAGCAGACAGGCTGTAACTTATAACCAGCGATCGATTCCAAAAGCCAAGTGTGACCGACAACTTTAGAGCCGGTTTGGAGAGCCACATCTTCAGCCTCGCTCATCCTTCTCCAAAGAACCGAGACTTCTTGCCCGAGCTTCGAACCTTCTGGCGAGTCAATATTGTAAACAACCAGTGCTCGTTCCGAGCTTTTCTGGGCAAATATTTCTTCCCTGCTTTTGACCAAAGTCCCTCCTGCTGCTATAACCAAGTCCTGAAGGTCTTCCAAGTACAACGGCGCAAAATCACCTACGAAGTAAAAGCTCAACCCCCTGAAGAGTTTTGGTTCCTGTAGAGAAAAACAATCGATCAGCATTCCAAAAAAGAATGCAACGAAAAATGGTCAAAGGGTTTTAAGTAATCCTAGTCTATTGACATACTTGGTCAAAGTAAATTTGAGAATGAAACAATAATTCCTATTATTTTACTATCTGTAAAATACGGAATAAGATTGCATTTCTTCTGAAAACAAGATATGGCGTGATAATCATAATATCATTTTTCCAACTTAATCAAAATCGTCCACACCTATACCAAGATTGAAACCAATTATAACATAATTGAGAACATATGTAGGAGTTCAACCACTAAACAATTTTAAAGTGATATGCTTAAACTTCCATTCGCTGAGATTTTGTATTTAGGACGCATAGATGGTTGTATAAACTTGGCAAAAAAATATTAGTGTTGGTATGTTCATCCATGGAAACAAACTTACATCATTTGCTGCTCTAATCCTGCCATTCTTTGGACTGTCACGGCAACCATAGTTGTCTAGACAAACTTCGAAAGGTTCTTCATCGACATGACTCTTAGATTCAATGCACGCTTTGATCCCTGAACATGCAATTTTACAACTTTGTTATGATATATTAAGGAGTGAAGAGGCTCATTTATTGCATAATTCAATAATTAAAAAAATCACTGCAGTGAAAATCTAAAAAAAAAATACTCATAAATAATAATGAGATATCAACGCGAGGTTGAAAATGCTGATTTCGATGAAATTCCAGTGGGTCATCCTCACAGGACTACCAGTTATCAACAGAAACGCCATTTTCCAAAAGAAACACCAAATATCCAGTACAAAACATGAATTTATGTGCATTTAGAATTGCCATGAAGTAGAAGCTGAGTCAATAACTTACAATCGACTTTAACAACCCATCTTCCATTTAGAATTGCCATGAGAACCTTCAAAGTCCTTGTACAAGCACCACTTTCATCAGTGGCTGCAATAACATGCGTCACATTTGGGTTCCAATACTTCGAAACTGTAGAACCATTCATCTTTCCGAACTTCACCATCAGAGTCTGTACCAAAAAAGAACAAAATGGGGTGAGAAATGATGGATACTGTCTTCACTGAAATATCATATTCCACATTTTTGTGCAAATTGGTCAGGGAAGGAGGAAAAAAAACCTTGTCTTCTGTGGACAAAGCAGATCCACAAAGAATCCATTTTTTCTCTCCTTCGGGTACAACGGCGGGACTGGGTAACGGAAAGCCCCTGTAAAAAAAAACAACATTAGAAAATTAAAGTCAAATACTATAAAAGATTTATAACTTTTATTTCATCCACGATAGTGACTAGTGAAACTTACACTGCAGCCGGCTTGGCATGGTCTGGGCCGACATTTTTCCCAGATTTCGACTTTTCATTGGGGAATTTCATTGTAGAATGAGATGCACACAGCATGAGAAATTGTGCCTGCATCAACAGTAAGAAAGAAAAAAAAAAGCACATTACAAAAAAAGTCATAATATACAATACATGGTATTTGAGATCAGGACTTTATCGCACGAGAATCAACAGAATTCGTACATTGTCCCAGCGGCATTTCGAGATCTTCATCGCACATGGAATATGATAACTTCTTCGACAGGATTTAAAGTAGCACCCCAGAGCAGCCCCTTTTTGCCCGCACTTGGAGCACTTTAGCTTCGCGCCTCTTGCCACTTCAGCCTTCAAATTCTCAGCCTTATCTCCAACATAAAAAACTTGGGGAGCCCTGGACTCACAAATTCCACGGTAAGAGTCTTTATATACTCAACACCTTTTTCTGTTAAAGACTAGCAATTGTATCCTCGACCATGGTAAGGATAACATACCAATCAATGCATAGTTTATGAACATGTATGACACTGGAATGCATCGCTTCTTCGCCGTCTACAAGCCTCTCATTCATAAAGTGTAACATCACTCCCGAGTCCTGATCAAGAACCATACATTAGTTACATTAAAAGTTTTTTAAATTACAATTAGTTTGGTAAAGTAAACTTACCTCCGAGATTTTGGAGGAATGGCAAAATGCGCAATCTGCTGTATTGAAATGAGGGCCCTCCAAAGTTTGAAGCTTCAGATCCGAGTTAGGCGTCGAAATTCCAGACACTGCTCCTACTTGGGTTTGATCAGCCTTGCTCGTGTTTGACTGTCCTGGCCCGTAGGTCAATTGCTTTTGTCTTTTCACTCCCCTAAAAGCATTATCATCGTCGAATCCAGACCTATCGTTGCTGTGCTTCCCTATTCTAGAATGCTCATTACGTCCTCTTTTAAGTAAAGAGTTATCGGCGATCTGAAAAAAGAAAAAATTGCATTCAGTTATAATATAATCAACCAACCTATATCAGGAAAAAATGCATTCACTAACCACGTGCAATTTGAGAAGATAAAAACCACATCAAGCAAATAAAATTCTGAACTTACACGCTCGCTACATTGGAAAGAGCTATCATTATCTGAGCCTTTAGCATCGCCAAATGAAGGCGGGCTGTCTGGGGCAGATTGTGCCGCGGGATTGACACCCATCTCCACAATTGCACGGCATTGCGGTGATAATTTATTTTTCTCTTCAAACTTGAAATTAGTTGAAGCTGGGCTATGCGATGTGTTTCTATCATCATCTGTAAAAGCAATGCATTATAACTTACCATCATTGGGATAACTGACAGCATTATTGAGCAGGTACAAGAAACATGTAAAAGAACTAATAATGCAATATTCTATACATTCCCAGCATTTTGTTGGATTCTTAATTAAAGTGTAACGAAAAAATGGATAAAGTGGCTTATTTTACAAAAAATCATCCTACCAAACTTCCGACAAAAGCACTTGAGACTTGTAATTAAAAAAAATCTTGATATCACAAATCAAAGATGTAAAAAATCACTAAACCCAGATTACTTTCTTTCAGGTAATAGAAAATGGTGAATCCTAAGAGAAAATTAGACTCCGGAAAAAAATCTAAAAGAGAAAAATTTAATTTTTAACTAACAATATCCTTGGAAAAGAGAACAACAACAAAATTTCAAAGAATTTCTTGAGCGCCATAAACATTTTTAGGAAGATAAATACCATCAATATTTTGGCTGATTTCATGGGCGTTTAAAACATCAGAAATAACTATTTTACTCTTTAGATTATCCTCCTCTAGCCGAGCTTTGCACCAAGCAGTTGATAGAATCAATCTCCAAACCTAAATCTTTAATCTTTTTTAATAATAATCAAAAACAAAATCACCTAATCACAATCTCTATTTCAGCTCCTTGCGATTTCACATCTGTTCAAGTGCTTTAAGAAAAACTTAGTATTAAAGCATGCTTTGAGAAAAAAGAACCCACCTGGACAAGCAGACTGAATCAAATTGGCAGAGAATGTGGCATCCAAGCATTTGTATATTGTAGCCATATTATCCAAGAAAGGTAAATGTCTCGGATCTGCGACGATACCAAAAAAATTACATCTAAAGGTGATAATCGGAATAAAAAACATTAAGCCCCTCATTAAAACCTAAGATAGATTTCATTCGCATTGGCTACTGTGAAGCCCAAATCAAGAAATAAAAAATTTATGATCCCAAACATATATACAAATTTGGGAAAAATCATACCTTTTTCAACAAATTTGGCCTTACAGACAGAACAATCAGCAGATCCCGGTACACAAGAACTACGATTTTACATGAAGAAAAAAAAAATTCAACAATACGACGGAGAAATGTGAACTTGAATTTATTGAAGAAACGCAAAGCATATCAAACAGCGATTAACGAACAATAAGAATCTCACCGGCAAAACACATGATTGCAAGGCAATAAAACCGGCCGATTAAACAAACACAAGCTGAAAAAAGAACAATACCAAACACCTGTTATTTGTTCTTTCTTTTATTTTTATTCGAAAAAAAAAAATAAAGACCTACCAGAGAGGGCATTTGAGCTCGAGACCCAGCTTCTGAAAGTTGAGAACCCATGGATTCAGAAACCGACTGTTATTGTTACCTGAAAGTGAAAAAGAAGAACCTTCCATTTTCATTTCACTTTGTAGAACTCGATTCTTCGTCTCTGGGTTTTATGCTGAAGTGAACTGAACTGATCATTTTTAAGTAGTTCTCTCATTTACAGTGAATGCAACACGTGTACGGCGTAGATTATCTGTATTGCAGATCTGAGTAAACACGTGGCAGTTGAATGTGCGAAAGTGAAAAACGACGGCGTTTTAGTCCGCGCTCATTTTTGCTTATTTGTGTATTCCCGCGCGATGTGCTATTACCTGCTGTCCGATAATTTAACAAAAATTAAAAAATACAAAATTTGGCGCGAGATGTGGCTTTTTTTTTAGTTATTTTGAGTCTTTGACTTTTGGGGGGAATATATATTTTGGGTCAATGAAACATTTAATCATATTATCTTCTATGAATTTAAGTGACTTTAATTTTATGACAAAATGGCTTGTTTGGATAGAATTGGATCCACTTTCAACTCCTTGTGAGGTCATTGGTCATATAGCTTGCACCTTTTTTTCCATGCGTGTGTCTTGTCTTTTTTTTAAGTTCGTGGTTTCCTATATTTCCTCATTGTCATTTATCTCCCATAATTTGAAGCAAACATCTAGATTATATCTCCCATGTTAGTCTCACTCTTATGTTGTCGGGGCATCATAATTATGGTTCAGCCATTCGCTGGATCGGCGAGCCACCATGATTAAGAAAAAAATCCAGCATCCATCCATATTACGGCTGAGCAAATTTTTTGTGGGGTTCCGAGCGTCAAGAATCGGAGAGAGAGATAGAGAGTTAATTTGATCTGATCCGATCTCGGATCTTTCTCTCCCGATCCTTCGTTTGTACATATTTCTTAAAGTTCAAGGTTTAAAGTTTAGTGCGTGTCTTTGTGTGTCCATGGGATATACGTATTGAGAGAGACAGATAAAATAGGTATATACGAAATAAAAAATGCAAATATGTTAGTGATAAGTGCATAATTCTTGCTATTTTGTGATCATTCTTCACCACGTTATTCATCCTAATCACTTAAAATCACTTTTGCAAGTGAACATCTTATGATTTGAGTGTTTACATGTGTTTAGGTGAATCCGGGGGAATTCGGAGCTAAAATGTAAATTTTTGGAGGCAAACGGATCAGTGCATTGAAGAGGATCAAAGTAGTAGTTGTACCGCGGTACAGCAGTCTAGTACCTAGGTACAGGAGTAAGAATCAGTGACAGTACCACAGTACAGCACACGGATACCGCGGTACAATTCCGTTAAAAGCCCAATACGACTCGAGTAAAGCCTATTTGGAGTCCAATTAAAAAGCCACTTCGGGATTTTGACCTAACAGACTTAGACGGCGATTTGAAGAGATGGAGAAGGGCAAAGAGACGCTTTTGGGGAGGGACGACTCGACTTGGAGGATTACTTCACCAAAGCGAAGATTAGAGCCATCGATCTTCGCCGTTTCTCCTGTTCTTTCTTATCTCTATTCTCTATCATGAATTCTATTTGTCTTTGTGTATCTTTCATTATGAGTAGCTAAATTCCCAAACGATTAAGGGGAATTTCAATCCCGTAACATGAATTGAAGATTTTGATGTAGACTTTGCTTGTGTTTCTAATATTGAAGTTGTTATTTCTTTTTCAATTGTTCAGTGTTCATGAATTGTTGTGTTTCTGTTTGGATTGATCACCTAGATAGGAATATATTTATTCATAGTCATAATCGCAATTTTAATCCGCAATTGTTAGGATTGCTAGTAATTGGTGGTGCGACTACGGGTACAAGTTTCGCAAGGATCTTGTGCACGTAGTGAAAAGAGTAACCGGAATTAATTGGATCACGCGTGTTGAATTTATATTGTTATGTTCGTCTCGCTTTCTGAATTCATTGCTATTGTTAGATTAAATCTAGGCGCGTGTTCATTAGGTTGTTTAACAATTAGGGCTCTTTATCGGCACAACGTCGTGATTAGCCAATATCAAAGGATTGCGGAGATTATAGGTCGCGTGTGTCGATTTTCTGTGGACGTTGATTTCAATAGAGTTATGTGAGCATTGTCAAACCAAAGTTGGATAGGTTTGTTGCGGGAGCGAATGAAACCTTAATCGTGTCTTTTTTCCCTTTGATTTTCTCAAGTAATTTTAATAGTCTTTCAAAAACCCCGATTATCTCTTCTTTTATTTGTTTCTCCTGAAATTAAGAATCAGTTGATTACACTAGGTCCTTGTGGGTTCGACTCTTATTTATCGCTATACATTAGTCTTATTTAAGGTTATTTTTTATCGCGGTACGACACACATCAGTTAGCTATGAATTTTAAATAATGGAGCGTGGGACATAGGCTATCATGCATTTATTTAGTTTGATGTGAATTATTATATGCGATTTTTATTTATAATTTTATCATTGTTGTAAATTTTGAAGAATTCAAGAGTTTAAGTGGATATTCTTAATTTTGACAAATTTGTCACATTCACATTTGTTAATAGGAATAAAGTGATATTGACTAACTATTTAAAACATTAGTCAAATCATAATTGATTTGTTTAATGTGGATTTAATTAGAACATCGACAAAACAAAAGATGTCTCCATTTGATCAATTGAGAAACAAATAGAAGTTTATTTTTTCTTGATATTATAGATCGTGTGCACGCAAACCTACTCCAAACTACTATAAGCAAATGACTTATGCCCACTGTGCGTTAATGAGCTTGAAAAATTATCCCTTGCCCATATCTTTACTCTCATTTATTCTTAATTTGGGTTTTTAGGCGACTTTGATGAGCCTTGTGTTCCACTATATATAGAGGGGTCAATGAACGTGTTTTAAGTTGAAAATTTTGACCTCTGTCTTCTTACATATGTTAATTTCACACATACTCATCAAATACTTATGTACCTCTAATGTTTTGTTATGACAAATATAATAGCATGCTTTAAAAACATCTTTATATGAGTCGCACAAAAATCAACCTTATAATAAAATACCCGTAATAATTTGTCACGATAATTTTTGGTATTTTATTTTAACACCGAGACGCTCCACCAAGTAATAATGATCAGAATATCTCATTGTGCACATTATATGTTTATTATACGATATCATAAAACATGTGTAATCCAGGGTTCAAAATATCGACGATATTCTGTGAGATATCGTCGATATAACGCAGCTAGAGAATAAACGATGATAAATTGTGTATATCTCGTATCATTTTATATAATATCGTCAACATATTGATAAAATAAATGAGATGCGCTTAATATCGTGAGATTTTGGACGTGTATATTATGAAAAAATTGCTCAATATCTTGCAAAAATCGTCATTCCCGTACATGTGGGCATTGACGCTCACATACCAAAATTTATGAGGTATCAGCGATTTTACTCCTCTCTCACACTTCTCTGCTTGAATTCGTCAGCAGTGGTGGACATGGTATGTGCCATCGTCGGTGATCGTTGATATCTCGGCGGTATGATGTAAAATTAGGGCTTTGATTGTTTTGAAATGGTTTTTTTTGCAAGGATTTAAATCGAATTTGTTGAAATTTTATTCATATTTGATATTAGAAGATGGCTATCTTCCAGGTCCCCAACTTTTTTCAGAACTCCGACGAGGTTTTCAATTTTTCGTTGACGAACTACCACTTTGTATGGCAGAGCTTCATTTTTCCGGCGTGAAGAAAATTTTCAGAATCCTTCTTTTATCCTCCTTCACTCGATCATAACCACAATATCCTTTCCTCTTCCTTCTTCCAATTCTCAGGGATATATATATATATATATATATATCATTCCTGCTTGTTGGCTATTTGCTATTATTTTCTTTTGGTTTGTCACATCTTCCTGCGTACGTGATTCAATTTGTTAGGCACTCCTCTCATATATGCATATGATAGTAGCACATTTATTCAGCAATCGAGTGTAAAAGCATCTTTCCAACTTCCCTTTTTGTGTTGCTAATTAATTAAAAAGAAGAAAAAGTTATCAAAATGAATGATGAGAAGCCGAGTAGAGTGAGATGTATTGACATTGGTTGATGATTGAATTATCTGATCAGTAAAAAGAAGAAAAAAAAAACAAAAAACAAACAAACAAATACACTGACGTTGTGATTTTTAATTTAGAAGTTGAAATCGTCATGGTTACAAATATCAAAGTCAGCTGATACAACCCCATATATTTTAATCGTCTCGACACTCAACATATAATTGATTTTGAGTTTGAAAGCTTAGTATCTTCTTTAATTTTTAGCGTTTAAGAACTATTTTATATTTTGTAGCGTCTACATGTTAAGAATGTTTGTTGTCATTAGTATGTAGTATTTGAATTGTATTTTCATAATTTAAATTTGATGGCATATATATATTTTGGGTTTTTTCAAATTATATTTTGTTTTCAAATTTTTGTTGATATATCCGTCGATAATCGATATATTATCGGTATGACTGGTAGTCGGTATTTTAAATATTACATGATACCAATCGGTATCTAAATACGGACAGTATACCATTGGTATATCATAAAATGGGAAGACTCGGTACAAAAACTTTTATAACCCACTAAATACTAATATTGTCATTTTTTTTTATTTTAACTAAAATAAATTACACTTTTACCATGGTCATGTACTATGTTTAAAATTATTAATACATGCACAATGATACTAAAGCTTGCACTTGTATATACAATCTTTTTTTTTTTTCGCGCGTGCATAAGTGACTAAAATTATTTATGCATATGTATGTACGATTTTCATTTGATTCTTTGTTTTGTTTTTACTATATATATATACACATAAAAATACATATATCTATGTGTATTTATTAGCCATGTTGGTATATGTTATATACATTTAAAAACAAAAAATATACAACATATTTATAATTATTTTTTATAAGCCTTCGAGCGCTATGGTAAAGCTCTATTGGAATATTGAGTATTGACAATGAAAATCTAAATATAAGAAAGAGTTATTTTTTGTGTGTTTTATTATTTTTGCCATTCATTTATTTATTTTACTTTTGTTAATTAATCTATTTGGTTATTGTATATTTAATAAGGTCAGTGTAGCAAAATAGCCAAAATGAAACTACGAAATTTGTTTTTAACCTACGTTTCACAACTTTTAGGGAAATAGCCAACAACTTTATGTGACAATAATTAAAGTCTGATTTACCATCATTTATTAACAAATTCGTCATTTTATTTCTCATACTTTTTCATACATTTTTTGTACATAAAAACTTCAAAAAACCATATATATCTCATATGAACTCGAAATTGAGTGATTCCAAATCCTACGGATTCGTGACGCCGAGATATTCAAAAATAGATCCATTGTATTTGATGAAAAATCATGTTTAATACCATAGATGTAGAAAAATCACGTTACTACCTTAAATATGGAAATAACTGAAATTTTTTGAAATTATAAAAAAAAATGGAAACGTAAATATGATGCATTAAACATAATTTTTCATCAAACAAAATGGGTCTGTTTTTGAAGATCTCGACGCCACAAATTTGTAGGATCTGAAATCGCTCAATTTCGAGTTCGTATGAGAAATATACGAATTTTTGAAGTTTAGATGCAAACAAAATTATTTGAAAAAAATAGGAGAGAGAAAGTGACGAATTCGTTAATAAATAAGGGCAAATCATACCTTAATTATTGCCACATAAGTCATTTGACTATATCCCTAAATTGTCAAACGTAGGCTAGATCCAAAATCACATGTTTAAAGTGCCCTAGTTAGTTACAAATCTCATTTAATAAAGACCAAGGGTATCTTTGTCTTTTAATGTTTGTTTATTTTAATTAATGGCTATTATACAATATTACCAAACGTTAAATATTTTACAAATTTCATGTTTTGCAATGGTTACATAACAGTTATACTGTTAGGCAGATCTTACTAGGAATTTTTTTTTATTTATTATTTTGAAATAAAGTATGATTATTTAAAGAGTATATCAGATACAAAATATATGATATAATTCATCATGTAAGTATGAAAACTATTAAAAAATTAAAATATTGGCTAAAATGAAATTTGTATATTTCATGTGGCTTAGTTAGTTATATTTTCTTAATACGAATAACATCATAAATTTTATTATAAGAAAAAAAAAGTTTAAAAAATGAGAAACACAAAGTATAAAAATAAGAAGTTTAAATAAAAATTACAAAGGACAAAGTTTCAGATTTAGTCATTCAAATTATGATATTTGAAAATTGCTCGAGAAATTTGGTAATCTCAAATTCTTCTTGAATTTTAACTTATTGGCTTGAGAGTTTTTTTTTGTTTTTGTTTTTTTTTATCTTGAACATTAGGATTGAGAAGGTGAAAAATAAGATTTGTGTGTGGGAGGATGATATATTTTTTAAACTTTATAGTAAAATAATGTGAATTTTATCCTAATGAAATGAGAGACCTGTGAAGAAATAAGTGTTAACGAGAGATGTATTATAAGATAAAAATTGTATTAATTTTGTTCAAGTAATGTTTTGAACACGGTCCCATTAGGAAAATAGTCAGCTTAAACATTACAATACTAAAAATCGAAGTTTAATAAATCTTAGATAAATAGCCACTTTCAGACGTAAATGTTAAGTAAATATGCATTTTCATATAATAAACGTTGATTATTTACCTAAGATTTACATATGAAAATGACTATTTACATAAAATTTATCAAATGGTAACTATTTAACAATGTCAAACGTTTAAATTAGCTATTTTTCTAATTTTTTTGAATAAATAATACTATCAAATCAAAGTTTAATATAATTGGGATAATTTGATGTCCAAATTAGTGTGACCGTGAAGTCCAACTAACTTTCCAATTTTTTTATTTTTTTATTTTTTTTTTTATGAAAAGTTGAATGTCCAACTTGCAGTTTTATTTGTTTGGTTTGGTTTGGTTTTTTTTTTTTTTTCGCCAACGACAAAATTGTGCCCTGTATGCGCATATCATATTAAAACTTCATATAGGTTACAAAATATCATCGTTGAAAATAAAGAGATTTATAGTCAACCATCGTTGAAAACCATTCCTCAGTTCGTTTTTGGCCAAAATTCTTAATTTTTATGGTAAAAGCTTTGACTACGATAGAACAACTAACATATGGCTTCCGCCATTGAAATAAAAAATTACGAATATATTTTTTTTTCTAGCAATTTATAAATTAAGAATTAACAAAAACACAAAACATAGCAGAAATATTTTTCTGAGAATTAATTAAAAATTGAGAAGTAAGAAAAAAACAAAATCCAGTGTCTGTGAGAAACTCAGCGCCAATTAAATATAAACAGTGGCTAGTCAGCAGTGGTGGGGACACATACAGAGAGAGAGAGAGAGAGAGTCAGAAAAACAAACAAAACTACCAAATCCATCCAAACGCCCAAAAGCAAACAAAAAAGCGAATTTTCATTTGTTATTCTTCCGATTCCCTCGCAACTTCCTCAACCCAATGCTCTCGCTCTCTCTTCTTCTTCGTCTTCGCTGAGCAGAGGCAATGCGAGGAACTACTCGTCTCTTCTTCGTCTTCTTCGTAACTGTCGGCTCAGTTGCCGCCGGCGAGTTTACCGGCGACTACTCGAAGCTCTCGGGGATTATCATACCGGGATTCGCGTCGACGCAGCTCCGAGCATGGTCGATCCTCGACTGTCCTTACTCTCCTCTCGATTTCAACCCTCTCGATTTGGTCTGGCTTGACACCACCAAGGTAACGTTTCTTTTCTCCCTCTCCTCTGGTTTGATTTCCTCGAGTCTTCTTTTTTTTTTTGGTCTTCGTTTGATTCAATTTGGATGACTCGCTTGATAATAGCGCTGCTCTGATGTTTTTTTTCAAGGCTCTTTCGATTTTACAACTAAGTCGATCTTTTTTAGGTTTATTTGCCCCAAAAGTACCTTTCATGCTCTTAAATGGTTCATGTTTACCGGAACTAAAATCTTACTCAACTGCAATTAGAATCTTGAGAGAGGGACATATATATATCTGGTTCACACTGTTCTTGCTTCAGAAAAGAAAAACGCACACACAAACTGAATTGTTTGGTTATTAATTTTATTTATAATTAAATAATTCTTGATTTTGTTTAATTCAATGTGTTAACACCACTTGTACCTTTGTACTACATTCCAAGACAATCCTTTAATATTATGTTTGTCTAAGTCACAAGTGTGAATCTTAATCCTAATCTACTAAAAGTAACGCTTATTTTGCTAATTTCTGACTTTTTGCCATTTCTAATCAAAATCTTTCATCCCCTGTTTTGGTAGTTGTCAGACTTCATTTTTGTCTTTTTCTTGCTTCACAAAGAATTTTTCCTTAACCAAAAGAAAAGCTGATGCCATTTATACATGCCTACACTCATGCATATACATACGATATACATATTTAAATACGGCATAATCCAGGATTGGATCATTTATGTCTACAGCTTCTTTCTGCGGTCAATTGTTGGCTCAAATGCATGTTATTAGATCCTTACACTCAAGCTGATCATCCTGATTGCAAATCGCGCCCAGATAGTGGTCTTTCAGCTATCACGGAACTCGATCCAGGCTATATAACAGGTATGGTTTTCCATTCGTTTTTCGGATAAACTGTATAGGCTTTCTAAGCATGTTGTTGTGCCTTATGAAGTTTTAGTTTTGTGTGTTGGTTAGGTCCTCTTTCTTCGGTATGGAAAGAGTGGTTAAAGTGGTGTATCGAGTTTGGTATCGAGGCTAACGCAATCATTGCTGTTCCATATGATTGGAGATTATCGCCATCGAAGCTCGAGGAGCGAGACCTATACTTTCACAAGCTGAAGTGAGACGACTCGACCCTGAACTTTCAGTTGGTTGGGTCAGTGATGCTTACACTTTCCCGTTTCGCTTGTTTCTCGCAGATTAACATTCGAAACTGCGTTAAAACTGCGTGGAGGCCCTTCAATAGTTTTTGCTCATTCATTGGGAAATAATGTGTTCCAGTATTTCTTGGAGTGGTTGAAGCTGGAAATTGCTCCAAAACATTACAATGCATGGCTTGATGAACACATCCACGCATACTTTGCTGTCGGTATGGCTTTTTATTTTGCAATTTTAGGTATATTTATATAGATATGATTAATTTACAACCAGATCGAACTGGGCTTGAGCCATAGAGCCTGAGTCACACAAACACCAACACACCAACCCAGCCTAACGAAACAAGAACCAGCCGCAAAAAAACATTTCGCTAGACCATCCTCACAATTAGATGGCGCTCCGAATCCCAGGATAGGTCAAACAAGGAGTGAAATTGAAATTCATTACATGAGGAATACAACCACAAGGCAATGCCGCGGTTAATGCTTTCTAGAAGGCTGTTGAGGTTCCAATCTTCGTTGTTAAGTTTTCGATTGTTACGGACTCTCCAAATATTCAATAGTTCCGCAAGAACTCCAGTTTTTGCTGCCTCCACCAACTTCAAACTTTTTTTTCGGAGAAGAGTGCAACTTGAAGCTTTAACACCTCTTTAATGGAAGAAAGCCTGATGTGGTCGAAGAGCCAGCTTACGAAAAAGCCATTTCCATACCTCAGAAGCACCCCTATACCCCCAAAACAATCGATCCACGTTTTCCTAGTTACTATTGGAAACCTGACAACAAGTAGGAAGAACGGAGATCTGTGGGCTATGGAGCTGAATCAGGTCCTCCGTATTTACCTTTCTCAAAGCAACCACCCAGCCAAAGAATTGAACCTTCCTAGGCATTGGGGACTTGCAAAGAAAATCTGAACAGAGCACATTAGGGGTTGACACACAAGGAGCAATATTTTGTCTCATTAATTCTAAGCATTCCGGTCAATGAATCTCCTACGGACACTCCATTTGATCAGCAGCTTCTTATATTTCTCTCTGCAAGGTTCCTCTAGAGATGCAGATCCCATGATATCTGTCACAGACCCTCTTGGAGATAAGAAACGAAGCTGGATATGGCGGTGTTTTTGACGGTGCACAATCTAGGCAGAGCATGAAAACGCACTGCCAAACTCACATCTTCACACCGAACATCCTTCTGGAATCTCATTACCGTCCCGAATTCTCCACCTGCATCTACTATAGAATTTGTCTTGAATAGAGGTGGCAGGCCTCCAAGGGCTTCGATTGGTGGGGTTCCCCCGTGTTTTCCGTAAATGGCGTGGATGACTTATACCATAAGGCCTCGGTTTCCAAAGGGAAGCGCCACTACCATTTTTCTAACAAGGCTATTTTCTTCTCTATTAACCATCCAAAATCCGGCCCTTCTTTTTTTTTTCTTGGATCGAAAACACGTTTCCCAAGCTACCGCGGGGCGGCGCTTCGTTTTCCAGTCAAAACCTTCCCATAAAAACCATCTCATCTGTTTCTTCATCTCCTCAGTGACACCTGTAGGTATCTTAAAAACTGACAGGTTGTATGTTCATTGATTAAAAACCACCTCACGTGTTTAATTAAAAGCACTTGTCTCAAGCGTATAAGTAGTTGAATGATCATGAAGCATTCATGTTTATTGATTTGTTTAATATCGTTGGACTGATTTTAGGGGCCCCTCTTCTTGGTGCTACCGATGCAGTCAAAGCTACGCTTTCTGGAACGACATTTGGTCTTCCTGTTTCTGAGGTGACTGTTTTTACATTCGTTTTCTGGCCATTGATCTCTTATTACATTAGCTTGTTCTCTTCTCCTTTTAGAACTCTTTCGCTATGTTTTTCTACCATAATATGACGCACACCAGGTTATGCGTAATTGTATAGTTTTATTGTATTGCTTTTTAGGTCATTATTTTATTCTTCATTACATTGTCATAGAACTTTGTGTCATGGCATTTTTGTTGCATTCGCTTTGGTGACCTTGTGCTTGTTTATAAGGGTTATGTTTCTTAGACATCTCCAACTAAACTTTGTTAAGTTGGTTTTGTATACTATTAATTCACTTTGGCAGCTAGCTTTGGGTGTCTTGCTCTAACTTCATGCTTCTGCAAATCAGGGGACAGCTCGACTGTTGTCCAACTCCTTTGCTTCGTCACTGTGGATGATGCCATTTTCAAAGTATTGTAGGGCAGAGAATGTGTATTCTAAGCATTTCTCTTGGGGGAGCGAGAGGAGCGGTCAAACTTATCACTGTGACGAGCGGGAATATCGGTTAAATTACTCTGGGTGGCCAACGAATATCATCAACATTGAAATTCCTTCAAATAATGGTAAAGCTTGCTTCCCAAGTTATTGCAGTGTATTTTCCTCACTCATACATGTATACCCTCTAAATTCAGGATTCACTGCCTATCCGTCTGCTACCTCGGTGGCTCAGCCCAATTTTTCCACCATGGAATGCGGTCTCCCAACTCAGTTGTCTTTTTCAGCTCGTGAAATATCAGATGGGACCTTTTTCAAAGCAATAGAGGACTATGATCCGGACAGTAAGAGGCTGTTATATCAATTAAAGAAGTGCGTATATCTTTTAAGGACAAACAGAATGAACTTTTTGCATGTGTTCTTCTGAGGTTGGAGGAGAAAATAAAACTATTTCTCCTTTCAGCTGTGCTGTATAGATTGAAAAATAAGCCACTGGTACTCATGCTTTTTAATTGGAATATTAATGAGGAAAATGAAAATGTGTTTGAATATTCACTCGTCTATTTTAATGCTTTTATTTTTTCTTCTGGATCATTAATCTCAAGTGGGTTGGCACTTTTTGGTGCATCCAATATCATCAGTATCTCTGTTCCTCACAATATATTGTGTAATTCGATATGGCTTTCCAGCATAATTTTACATATTTCAGGTCATATCATGGTGATCCAGTTCTAAATCCACTTTCGCCTAAGGACAGACCTCCGATAAGAAATGTCTTCTGCATCTATGGAGTAGACTTGAAAACTGAGGTATATGACTTCCCTATCCTGAAAATAAAGTACTTAACAAGAAGATCAAAATCCATGGTTCTCTGAAAGGTTCATCTTTGTGTGTGAACCAGAATACAGTTCTTCGCTTTTTTCCCCTTCCCTTTATGCTTGATTTGATACCCTATTGTTTTAGTAGTGTTATGTGGCTGTAATAGGTTCTTGGTACTTCCTGGCAATTATAAAACAGGTTGGCTACTATTTTGCACCAAGTGGAAAACCATACCCTGATAATTGGATCATTACAGATGTGATCTATGAGAATGAAGGATCGCTGACCTCAAGGTAATATTCTTCTCATCGGTCTATGCGTGGGGCTCAAAATATCGTAGAATTCAAAGACCATTTAATAATTTCGAGATATACTGCTCAAAACATGTTTTTACTCGGAAATTTACATGTAGATCAGGGAGTGTCGTTGAAGGAAATCCAGGAGCTGCTAGTGGGGATGACACTGTAAGCTAAATAATGTCAAAGTTGATCAGAAGTCAATTAAAGAGGATAGAATTAGAGATAAATCGTCATGGTAATGAACACGTTGAATAGGTACCGTACCATTCTCTCTCTTGGTGCAAGAATTGGCTTGGACCAAAAGTAAACATTACTAGGGCACCACAGGTCATCTATAAAATTCTCCACTTTTTTTTATTTTATTATTAAGAATGCATATAAAAATGTTTTCTAAATTTTTTATGTTTTCCATCTTGATTTCAGTCGGAACATGATGGGTCTGATGTTCAAGAGGAGTTGAACGTCGAGCACCGCTTCGAAGAAGATATTGTTCCCAACATGACAAAGTCACCCAAGATAAAGTACATTACATATTACGAAGACTCTAAAAGTCTTCCGGGAAAGAGAACAGCAGTTTGGGAGCTCGATAAATGTAACATCTTTACTGATGCATATTTGTGTAAATCATAAAACTCGCTCTTAGTTGATAATACAAACATGTAAAGTTACTTTCTTTTTACCTTTTTGTTGCGTGTAGCAAGTCACAGGAACATTGTTCGAACCTCAGTTTTGATGAGAGAGCTGTGGCTTCAGATGTGGCATGACATTCACCCCAATGCCACATCCAAATTCGTAACCAAAGGTAAATATAGAAGTTCGTTATAGTTTTTTGTCTTTCCTTCTTTCTGAATTGTTTATTATTAGGATCAACTGTCTCTCTCTTGGTCTTAACAGCCAAGCGTGGACCTTTAAGGAATGATGATTGTTACTGGGATTATGCAAAAGCTCGTTGTGCATATGCCGAGCACTGTGAATACAGGTTCGTAATTTCTTTTCACTAACTAAGGCATAAATTTTAAAAGGTCGGACATTGTTTTTCACCTTTGGTTTGTTTCATGTATTATGGTGGTGAAACAGATACCTTTTTGGAGATGTACATTTAGGCCAGAGCTGTAGATTGAAAAATTCCTCTGCTAAAATGCTATTGAATTACTTATAAATATCAAGGTAGCGAGTTTTTCTTTCAAACTTCTTCTCAAGTTGCCACTTAAGCTTCTCTAATTGTACGCTCAGATAACCTCGTTTGATGTATTTTGCAGGTACAGTTTTGGAGAATTGACTCAATGCCCTCCCAAGAAAATATTCACGTAAATCTTAGCATGTAGAGAAAACAAACTATACCGCTATTGCTAATTCAATTGAATTTGTATATTAGATGATAGAGCTATGTAAGTCATAACAAGGGTTCTCGAAGAAATACTTCCTCGAAAAAATGTGAGCAAAACAAAAATGAAGCGTATTTTTGGATTGCATTATCAGTGGATAGTTTCGTAGTTTGTTTTTTGTTGTTATATATATAATATTTTAGAGGAAATGACAACTGGATACATACTTCGAATTTGACAATTATTCGTTTTTTTTTTTAAATATTTTCACATTTGTTTTAATTATGGATTAATCAATCTTAACTCTATCACCATCAATGATATAAGCATGGACTAAAATAAACAAAATTAATACAAAAGTTTTATATTTTGTGGGGATTAAAATCTCGCAGGGCGTCATCTTGCAAGAAAGTGGCATCGTCACCCAATTTAAGTCATCGATGGTAATGGAAAAAAATAATAATTTGAATACTGGCATAAAAATACATTTTTTCTTCAAATGCATATAAGATAATTTACAATGATCCTCAAATATATAAATGTGTTTATTTATACTATCTTTAAGATTATAATATACATTTTGCCCTCGTGTAATGTATTTATTTGATTAAATATATGTATAAAAGTTACTTAATATACAAGTTAAATATTATAATAGAAATAAATAATTATTATTAATTTTTTTTAATGTTAGAAAGGAGAATGTTGGAGATCCAACAATATATGTCATAAAACTGCATTTCAAAGAGTTGGAATGAATTTTAGAATTTTCGGTCGGAGATCTCTAAATAACTTAATAATTTTATGTGACTTTTCATCCTAAATTTTGATTCGAGTACTCAAAAAATACGTACGAGTGGTCCAAAAAACTTTTGTAAAACTATAGCTCTGTATCACATGCACATTCCAAAAAAAAAAAAAAAAAAAAAGCTCACTACTTTTACATTTTCATCAACATCCTAGAACTAGAAGTATCTTCGAAGTACGATTCTTTAAAAAAAAATAAAAAATTAAATGATGGGAAGAGGCAAGAAGTTGCATAACTTCTATTAAGACCTCTTTTTAATCTCAAAATTGTACTTGAGTTCCATATGGCATCTTCTGTCATCATCTTCAAACTACACAAACCAAAATAAAAAAATATATCATTTGATATCTGAGAGGCAAAGGAAATCACATAGAGGACCAAAGCAATGTTTTATTTTTTATTTTCCTATTATTGTTGTTTAATTTACCTTCAGCTTAGCAGAGTAAGTCCCTCTTGCAAGAACCCCAGATGGAGTGGTTTCTTCCTCCAATTTGTGCTCATAAGGTTCCCTATTCGGAGCAAAAGTACCCAACATTCCCTTGCTTTGATCAACTAGTCACAGCCATAGAATCATCAGCGCAATTATA
Source organism: Urtica dioica subsp. dioica (assembly GCF_054948205.1). NCBI lineage: Eukaryota > Viridiplantae > Streptophyta > Magnoliopsida > Rosales > Urticaceae > Urtica > Urtica dioica. The sequence goes on from NC_142763.1 coordinate 12,960,732, forward strand.
TTACGATATCAACTCACCAAAAAAGAGACAATATTAGCTACATGAAGCGTTCTGGAGCCTAATTTGTTGCCTACAGAACGAAGACCTTACACATAGACTTAACAGGTATTTTAGAGTGTACATGTGTGAGCGAGAACATGTTTGTGACCCAGTATTTTTTTTCTCGATCATATTAAATATACAGTGAACAGTGGTGTACCGTCTTTTATTCTTTGATTACTGATTGTTTTTGATAGATCATCCCAACACGGGTGTGTTTGGTACCTGGAAAATCTAAGGGGAAAAAAATAATTTAATCCATTGTATTTTCCTTAGTGTTGTTAGGACGGAGGAAAATTCGGGGGAAGAAAATAGGGCTCAATAGGTATATATGTTCATATAAGAACTCAAGTTTTGTCATATAGTTAACGTTTGGTAAATTTTAAGGAAATAGCCACGAGATTTTATTAAGAACGCCAAAAAGACGTTAATATTCGTAAATAATTGTAAATAAACCGTCAGACTCCAATGACATAAATAAAATGCTAAAAACGTTCAAATAATGTAACATCACAATAATGACTATTTACTTAAAATTTACAAAAGATTAGCTAGTTAGCAATTCTCTAAATTTTAATGGCTTAGTTACTTATAAATTTGAAGAAAATATCAGAGGAAGCGTATTGCTTATATTTTCCTAGGGAAAATGGGTGGAAAATAAAAATACAAGCTTTCCTGCAAAAAACAGAATAGAGAATTATGATTTGTCCCCCCAATTTTCCTTCAAATTTTCATTTTCTTTCGGTAAAATACGCTACAGGTTTGCAGAGACAATGCAATAGGCTACACTAAAAAATTGAGAATCGTGTGGTTGATATTTCAAAACAGAACAGACCTTGAAGTCCTCCTTTCCAGACAGTGTTGGAGTACGAGAGACCTGAGACGATATTGTGTAGCACTGTGAATCTCAGCTTCAGCCGATACTGCGAACCCTCTTGGAGCGTGAACAAGATTCGGTCCTTTTGCTTCTCATCCACGGGCAACCCAGTGTTGATCTCCCCGAACTCGTCGGAGATGATTCCAATGGAATGAAACTTGACCTCCGGTTCGGTTTGGCCTGAAATTCAGGAAAAGAAGGGCTAATCACGAGGAACAAAAGAGCGATTGAAGAGAACAAAACAGTGGTGATTTACAAATAGGTTTAAAGTGCAAACCAATTAGGTCACTTTCCAAGGAACCAAGCAACTTCTCTTTCCACCTCCTCAAGCTATCATCATCCTGCAAAACAGGTGGTTTTGTGTTTTTCATGGATGATTTAAACAAAGAGCCAAAGAATTTCCTTTAAGCTTCTGTTACAGCCCGAAAAATGCAAGGAAAAAATCACAATTCTTATGTTGTATTTAAAAGTCATGAAAAATGAGAGTAAAAAAAAAATATTGAGAAATTAGCACAAACATGAGCTCCACGTTTCAAAATTTGGATACATTTCGTTTTCCACTCGATTTTCCATGAAAAATAAAAAATCCTTCTTTAATCATTCATTTTCTCTCTTATTTTCACCCTAGTTTTCTTTCTCTTATATTTTACCTCAATCCAAGCAACGAAAGATAATATTTACAGATTTTATTTTCGTCTCACTCTTATTTTCCACCCTAAACAAACCTAACACAAACTGAGGTGTCATATATGAACATAGAGACGTTTCATCATCCTTTTTTTTTTTTTTTTTTTTCTCTGTGCTCTTTATGGGCACGAAAACACCAACATGGATTCAGACTTCAGAGACGAAACATACAAAAAAAAAAAAGTTTTAGGACAGACTGAATTCTGAATGCTATGTTACTCACTGCGGGTTTACATAAACCATCAATCTTGAACATACCTTAGAAGATAAAAAAAAAAAGATAAATTTGAAAATAAAAACCTTGTCCTTTTCAATCTGGTCCCTGAGAGGAACGAGAGGCCCAGGAAGAAACCCACCACCATTTCCATCGCTACGACCAATAATATCAAAGCTGTGTTGTTCTTCATCTTCTTCTTCTTCTTCTTGCGCAACAGAACCATAAACCTCCCTCTCCGACGATGTCCCAGCTTTCGCTTCTCTCTCCATTTTTTTTCTCTCTCTCTCTCCGAAAACCCTTTCGAAAACCGAGGAGAGAGATTTCTATATTCAATCAGAGAAAAGAAGGGTCGTCGTCAAGAAAAAGCGAGCGGACATACAAATAATGAATTGTCGGTGGCGCGTAATGTGTTTGGTTTGTGTGTCGTTGTGTCTGTCTGTGACTGTGTTTTTGTTTTTATGCTTCAAATCTCTCTTTTTATAAATAAAATATATAATATTCAACTGTGTCTGTACACTGTTTCTCAAGGACTCACTTTTTTTTTTCTTTTTTTTTTTTAAAGAAAGGAGACATGGGTTGTGTTTGATAGTTAACTCAAAAAGTTTTTGTTTTCTATTTTCTAATTTTTGTAGTTGTATTGAAAAATTATTTTGCAGTTGTTTTCAAAAAGCTGTTTGGTACAGTTTTCATTTTTGTTTTTGAGAAAGTGAAAAAACTGAAAAAAGTGTTTGATATAGTTTTCATTTTTGTTTTTGAAAGAATGAAAAGAGAAGATGAGGAGAAGGAGAAGGAGAAGAGAAGAATTTTTTTTTCCAAAAACACATTTTATTTGTTTTCAGTTTTCTTTACTTTTTTACAAAACAACTTCAAAATTTTTTGAAATTTTTTTCCGGAAAATTAAACCAAACACATTTTCGTTTTTTGTTTTCAAATTTTTCAACTCAAAAACAGTTTTTGAGAGGAGAACCAAACATGCCCATGAGTTCTCTGTGCTTTTTTTTTTTTTTTTTTTGAGGGAAAGCTGATTCCATTAACCAGAAACTGAGGAATTAATATCCTTTAAGATACATGGTTCCAGCCACGCAGGGCTTACCAAACACCAGAAATCAGACTCTAAACGATCAAGACGAGTCTTAGCAATACAATTTGCAGCCTCGTTACATGCCCGATGTGCCCAAACACAAGTGATAAAATGAGAGTCTAAACAAGTCAAAATACCGTGAATCAAAGGACCTTGGAGACATCGGGTATTCCGGTACTAGATAAGCTGCGTAGCTCTTTGGCAATCGGACTCCACCGCCACAACATTCGACCTGTAATCTTGGACAAAGCGCAGCCCCTCCGCTATAGCCCGGCACTCCGCCGTGAGCGCTGAGTCCACATCTGTCATGAGGGTGGCCATCACCCCCACCACCGCTCCTCGGTGGTCACGGACCAGCCCGCCTGCCGCCGCTCGATTGGTTGCCGCATCCCACGCCGCGTCAACGTTCAACTTCAAGGATCCCACCTCCGGCCGAGCCCACACTTCCCGACACGGTCTCCGTCGCGGGGCTCCCACCTCCATCTTCCCCGAGTGGGTTTTGAAGCTCGTAAGCCAGCTAGCCACGTCATTCACCCATGCCTCCGGAGGTCTGACTCGATCCTCAAAAAGTCGCCGGTTCCGGTTAGACCAAGCCGCCCAGACCAGCCCGCAAAAGAATTCCAGGTCCGGCACCGCCAGGCACTCCGCCGCTCGCCTACAAGTTTCCCGGAAAGGTAGCGGTCCGGTCTTCTCGACCCATCTTTGCAGCGATGACGCCCTCCAAATAGCCTGAGCACGGTCACAACTCCATATGGCATGGAGGGCGTTCTCCGGAAGCTCACCGCAAAAAATACAAAAGGGGAGACAATGGACACCACGCCTCCGGAGGTTCCTACATGTCGGGAGAGAATCGAACCAAGCTCTCCACATGAGGTGTTTGATCTTCGGAGGGATCGTCAACCCCCATAGTCTCTCCCACCAAAAGGAGTTAGACGCCGAGGAAGAGGAAGGTTCCTGAGATTCCCCGACCCTTGCGAGTCGATAACTAGAGCGGACCGAGTAGGCTCCATCCTCTTCATAGTGCCACACTAGGCGATCCCTAGCCATGCCTTCACATAAGGGAATCTTCATCACTGCCTCGACGTCGTAGGGAATCAGTACCTCTTCTAAGAGTCCGCGGTTCCAAGCTCCATTTTCCATGAAATCGGCCACCCGCCACGGAAAGCCATCCTCCGGCTCCGTCGAGATTGGCGTAAACGCTCCTTCCCTCGGTAGCCAAGGGATCGCAAAGGCACGCACATTACCTTCTCCAATTTGCCACCGGATCCCCTTCCGCACAAGCTCCAAACCCCAACAAAGACTCTTACAAAGGTACGATCCTTGCTCTCAAGATTGAGGACCGACGTGAGCGGAAAATACTTCGCCTTGAGCACCCGGGCCATCAAACAATTCGGGTGTTGGATCATACGCCAAACTTGGCGACTGATAAGCGCTTGGTTAAAGTCGCCTAAATCTTTAAAGCCCAATCCCCCCTCTTTCTTTGGTCTCGTGAGAAGATCCCACCGGTTCCAATGGATTTTCCGTTTATCTTCCGAACCTCCCCACCAAAATCGGGCCACCATCCCATGGAGGTCATTGATTAGATTGACGGGGAGCTTAAAAAGGCTCATCGTGTAGGTCGGGATCGCTTGGACGACCGTTTTCACCAAAACCTCTCTACCCCCGGCCGAAAACATCCTCGCCCTCCACGCAAGAAGTTGTTTCTTGACCCGTCTCGAGATGTTGCTAAAAATCCGGAGCTTTTGTCTCCCGGTCCGAACCGGCATCCCCAAATAAGACTCCATCTCCTCCGTGTAAGGAATACCAATCGCCTCGGATATTCTAGCCGCGTCCCTTTCCGTTACATTTCGTGAGCAACAAAAGGCCGACTTCTCCAAGTTGACAAGTTGACCCGACCCCTTCTCGTAGGTATCCAAAATAGTGCGTAACGCGGCGAAGCACTTTTGATCCGCTCTACAAAAGAGGAGGCTATCATCGGCAAAGAGAAGATGCGTAATGATCGGTGCGCCAGGAGTACATGAAAACCCCCTCCATAAACCCAATCTTTCTTGCCCGCGAATGAGAGCCGAGAGACCTTCCGCACACAAGAGGAAGAGATATGGAGATATGCAGCCTTGTCGTAATCCCCGACCCGGCTTGATAACACTCCCTAACCCAGAACGGGGACTTAGAGAAAGAGATCTCCTCAATCGGCAAATGTTCCGGCCAGGTTCGCACCACCATCTGCGCTCCCCTCATTGTCCGGGGTCTCCGAGCTAGCATGGCATCTTTGTCGGCTATCAGTTCAAACCTCAAAAGAAACACTCCCGGCAGGAGCTCCTTGACTGACCATTTGCCCCTGCTCTGCCACGCCTTCATCAAAACTGCCACAAAAGTAGATTTCTTGAGGGGCTTCGGGGAAAGAACTTTGGCCAAGAGAACCGCCACACTTGGCCTTGGTTCCCCCTCACTCCGGGTCGCCTCTGTCAGGGACAAGTCCGACTCAGAGAAAGTCAAAGTCTGATCTTCAATCATCCCGACTCCCATTGTCTCTTCTCTCTGCATTGCAGAGGAAGATGTAGCTTTGCTCATAGCAAGACGGAGGCTTGGTTACAACCACCACCCTCCAGGGACCAACCAGACTATCCCACCACCACACCCGCACCAGACAAATACCTACAACATAACTTTATTACTACTGAACCCTAGTTCTCTGTGCTCTTACATACAAAGAAATGTCTTTGCCAATGCCACGTCAGCGCCTCTAAGTGTATTTTATGAAAATAGAAAACTTTAAATAAATACACAAAAAGCTATGGAAAATATTCAAGCAACAGAATATATGTGAAAGTTTGGAAATTGCAATTCTTTTCTTAATTTTTTTTTTATTATATCAATAGCTCTTTTATTTTTATAAATATTTTTCAGGTTTATTTGAATTTTTATTGTTTGTAGTTTCACGTAGTTGCCTTGTTAACAATTTTATTTAGATTAAAGTTAAAATCATATAAATATTTAAATAAATGAAGTACTTATGAATGATTTGAAATCAAATGATAATTTCTTGAAATTTTCCCCCAATAAAGTTAGGCCCAAGTGTATTTAGACCATTTACATTAAATTTTTAGCCCAAGTATTTCATAGTTATGTAAAATAGCTCAATTAACACAGCAACAATAAGCTATATTATGAGAGAGCTGGACAAGGGGACGGTTTTTGCACCAATAACCTTCTCCTGACTCTCTTTGTGTATATGGACTGGTTATAAACCTCATTTTCTTTTAAAATTAAATTTATTTAGTTTAAATTTTAGAAGACACAAAAAGACTAAATTATCATTTTTTCTTTTTTCTACTGGGTTTTTGGGTTTAAATAAGACTTCTCTCCCATCCCGCGTATCCCTCATCTCCATCCCTCTTTTAACCAGGAACCAAAAGGAGAACGCGAAAAAAAAAAAGAAAAAAAAGAGAGAAAGAGAGAAGAAGCGAAGAGAGGGAGAGGGAGGCCGGAAAACAAGAAGGACGGAGAGAGAGAGAGAGAGAGAGAGAGAGAGAGAGAGAGAGAGAGAGAGAGAGAGAGAGAGAGAGAGAGAGAGCTTGAACGTGGTCGCGAAGTCGTGCAGAGGAAGAAGGGGCGGCCGAGGAAGAAGAAGAGCGAGGTTTTGACGGGGAGAGGCGCGCGGTCGGGCGAAGAACAAGGAAGAGGGAGCTGCGCAACAGAAGAGTAGCAGCCGGAAGTTGGACGCGCGGATGAGGACTATCTCGAGTGCCGGAAAGGATTGGGTGGTCGTCGGACAATCAAGTTCTTCAATAATAAAGTCAGGGATTCAAAATTTTCCTCTATTAAAATCTGAGTTCTAGGGTTTGTATTATGAAATTTGGGTCGGTTTTGATGGTTGATGTTGTTGTTTTTATTTATCGTGGTTTTGTTGTTACTCTTGTGACTGTGTGTGTGTGATACTGTTATTGTTGTGTGTGACCTTGTTTGGATCAGGAACGTATAAGATATTATGTGTTACTTTAAAAGTTATGTTGATAGTTATGTGATGTCCGAGTCCGACAAGAGGAATTGTAGCTAAAAGTAGGAAAAACATATATATGTTTTCATTTATAGAAAATTCCAAGTTACTTTGATTTTTTGGTAGAAAATTGTTGTTGAATTGAAATGCTTGAAAGGATTAGGGATGCCCAAAATCGATGTTTCGATTCTAGTGATGTTTGATGTTTGTTTTAATTTTTTTGTGGATAAATATTCAATGTATAAATTTATTGGGATTTCTAGATTTTACTTTGTTTTTGTTCAAGTTATTAATTTATCCAAATGTATTTTTTTGTCAATATATTGTTTACGATTGCGGGCGAAACGATTACCTTTCGAGAAATGAGGACTCTGTTTTGTTTGAATTGAATAAGAAAATACAAATTCAATTTGAAGTAGTAAACAAACGCCGGAATAATAAATGCAATGTAAAGAATAAATGAACACACGAAATTATAGAGGTTAATCACAAATTATGCCGACCTAGTAGACTAAAAAGCAAGTTTATCATTATAATTTTTTTTTTTTTGCTAAAAGCAATATGGAATCTGGAGATAGATCGGAAGAAACGGATTTAGTTCCGCAAAATTATCGAACATTGCAAGATGGAGAAGGAGATAGCACTCGTGACGATACAAATTTGGTAACTTTTTTCATCCAATTTTATTGTACTATTTTTATTTTGCAAATAAAAAACATTAGGTGTATTTATGTATGTTCTTGATGCTCCTCGGCCCAAATGGAGATTGATTCCAGAGAGGATGAAGATGACGGTCTTGCTTTTCATCTCTTCAGTTTTGGCGCACCCGGAAAAAGATAGTGCCCACATTGGTGATGGTATTTTGAGAATGGTTGATGATTTGGATTTTTGTTTGAAGTTTCCTTGGGGGATATTTTCCTTTGTCTATTTGATAGACAATCTACATAGGATGGACTTGGAGGGTAAATCGTCTGCGATTTTTGACAATAAAGCCGAGCAAGCTACATGCAATTTACCGGGTTTCATTCTCCCACTCACAGTAAGTTTCATTAAAAAATTAATGTTTATATATTTGCTATGTGGATAATTTATTGGATCCTATTATATAACAATCTACTTTTTTATGCAGTTATTGCCTTTTGAGTGCATTCCAACACTTTCTCCAGAATTGTTACAGCTTAGAGATGAGGTCTCAGATTTTGAGCCTAAAATTTGTTACAATAATGAGACAAATAAAGAAAAATTTGATAAAACAAACAAAAGAATAACTCTATTTATTTATACTATAACAACAAACAAAAGAATAACTCTATTTATTTATACTATAACAAAGGCCCTCTCTAATATGAGTAATAAGAGGTTGCAGTCTTTTTATGACTTAGCCCCTTTGACATCTCTTTATCTGCAAAGAATTCTCGATGTGAAAACACAGAGACAAAGGGCTGATCTTTGAATAGGAAAAAGAGTGGATCCGCAGGATCTTGCAAATAAGGCATATCTTGTCTAGGAAATTTTTTTGAAACTATACCCTTATTTCCGTGACGTCTAGTGGAGTCGGCGGCTCTCCTAGGGTTCCCTCATCTGGGATCCCTGGGGAAGAGGATCAAGTTGGCCCTTGCGAACAGCTTGATAATATCCTTCATTGGAACAAGTCTTAAGAGCACTCAGAGACACAAAGGCTAGCGTTTATAGTATGAATTTTTTCAAATACAATATCGACATTAACTGATTTTTCTTTACTTATTTTTGTAGTAAAATATGTAATTAATAGGATATAAAAAGCTTTCTCGCGGTGAAAGATGGGGAGGAAGGACCGCACATACATGATATCGTGGTTTTTCCTGACAAATCTGATGACGTAATTGACCATTGGGCCGCGCTCTTAGAAGCCGGAGTTGAGCTTTATTGGGAGGATATACGACATGAAGATATTGCTGGAAGACGCACGTTTCTTCAAACTGAAAGTAACGAGCGAGATGGTACAAATGAACAAGAAGAACAAGTCGGTGTGGGCGTTGAGTCATCTACTCAAGCAACTAGACAACTAGAGTTACATGTTACTTCTCAAGTTGATAAATTGAAGGTAACATTGGAGGCAAAATTGGATCAAGCGATTGAAGTGCTGAGACTAGAGGTCATTTCTCGGTTTGAGCAGTTGGAGGGACGAATGGAGGCCAAAATGAATGAAGTTCTAAGAGCTTGTAGAAATTTCATTTCGTCTAATGTGGCGGTTGACATTCAGGATGAGCATGATGGTAATTCTTTAAATCATTACTCCGATAAAGAAAATGATGGATTTTATATTAGTCCAACTTGTTCGATGGATAATGCGAATAATAGAAATGAGAGTAACAGTGATGGGGTGGACAAACGTCTACATGTTGATGGGAATGAAAGACCACAAAGGCAAAGTAAAGATCAAGATATATGGAAGATCCATACACCAATCCTTGCAAAAAAAGCAAAAGGCGCAATAAAGGTATATGTAGACCTCGACCACTGCTTTGAGTATACTTTGATTTCGATCTGAGATGAAGACCAACTCATCATCATCAGGTATTATCTCTTGTAGTTTTGTCATAAACCACCTCCACGAATCATTATTCTTCAAGTCAACAACCGCGAATGCAAGAGGATATTGGTAGTTACCATCTTGAGCTATGACAACAATCATTGTGCCTCTGTACTTAGTCTTCAAAAAGTACCATTCACGGCAATCACCTTCCTCATTGCCTTGAAACCCTCAATGCATGCCCCCAACGCCATGAAAAAATACTTGAACACTTGATTATTGTCTACAACCAAATGTGTGACCGTTCCGGGGTTTAATTTTTTCAACATGTGCAAGTAACGGGGAAGTAACGTAAAGCTCATGTGTGGTGCACCTCTAATACCACTTGCTGCCATTATTTTAGGCCTCCAAGCTGTGTGGTATGATATTTTCACCCCGCTATTCTTCATAGTATTCATGATCGTCTTCGGAACCGGTGTATCAAGTTGGCTCTTATCCACGGCATTAGAAGATCATGAATGTAAATTATTGTATGTTCGGATAGAGAAATTACCAGAGTTTGGGACGACCGCCGCTTGCACCTTCCATTCCTAATCCTCAACTACACACTTCACTACAAATAATGTCTTCGTCGACTTTATGATTTTGAAATCGAAACAAGCTTTTAGTGAGGCATCAATGACCAAATTCTTAACGTCTTCTTTGCTCTTGAATTCTTCTCCGACGAAAACATTTAGACTATCTTCATAGTTGTATGTTGTACAACAATCATTGGTTTCTAATATTTCACAATGATCTCTTTCAATACCCTTATTTGAACGTATGGTTATATAATCTCGATTGGATGTGTGCTCAAAAGTAGGCTCACTTGGAAGATTACCTTTTTGGATGAATGTAAAAGGAACATCGGACGATATCGGAGCCTCAATGTGAACATCAAAATAGTCATCTCGAATTTCTTCTTCTATTTCCTTCTCGTGCATTTCATTTGCTTCATCCTCGTTACGTTCGCTCTCTTCAATAAGCTCGACATACAACACACTTCGACAATGAGATACGACACAACGGTCTAAAAGATAACACTTGACGTCAACATCATCCAAAATATACTTAGGTCTCGGAGGTTTTGAGATCAAAGATATATAGCTCAACTTCAACCTTGTTGATGTGTTCACAAGAAGCCTATCACGTATTCTTTCAACAAAACAAGAGAATGTAACATTATTTACGTCGTCTAGTATCATACTTTTTAAGTCTTCATTCATTGAACTCCATTCGTATGACTTTCCATCTTTCTTTCTCCATTCACTATCATATTGAAAATACACAACACTCTCCGCCATAACCTTCAAAAACAAAAATTATTAGAAACTAGAATATATAAAATTTCACTACCCGAGTACAAAAAATATCAACAAGATCAATAAAAAAAAACATTATGGATTTTACAAATAAAATATAAAAAAAATTCACAATATGAGTTCTTGGATCGACTAGATCGATAATCAACCGGTTCAACCAAGTCGACCAAGCTGACTGTGAAATTTTCCAGAATAGTTGACCTGGTCGTACATCTTCGTTTTTCCTCGAAAACTTACGAAACCTTCAGTCCAAAAAAAATATAAATCACACACTTGATACATTATTTGTACTCTTAAACTCTCAACTACAAAATACTTACTTAGTAATATAAATATTCCATAAATAAGAGATTTAAAGTAAGAAATTTGAGATAAACTTACAAATGTTTGATTTCTTCAACTTGTTGAACTCATGGATTTTGAAGTTGGAAAGGATGATTAGGGTGAGATTTCCATTAAAGAAGATGAAAGACTAATGAAAAAAAATTGGATTAGACTAGGGTGAGTAGTTTCCATTAGAGAGGATGAGATGCTTATGACCTAAATATTTTTTTTAGGTCAAATTCGTTTTTTTTAATATAAAAGTAATACAATAAAGAGATCTGATTGCTATTTTTATTTTACATTTTTTTTAGAAAATTGTATGATAGGTATTTGATTTATTTCATTAAAGGGGAGAGTTAGCCTTACAAATTGTTTACCTAAAAAGCTAATAATGTAAAGAAAATCCATTATAGGTTATTTCTACAAAGACTCCACAAGGGGGTTGAACTATATTTTTCATATTAAAATAGATTGGTTATAAATTATAATATTATTTAACGTAGTTATTGATATAAATTGAGTTATTTCAAATAATTTTTAGAACATTAAATTGAAATCATTGTACACAAATATACTCTATACTTCTATATTCAAATAAAAATAAAGAGAGTGTCTAACAATGCTTGCAACAAAAGATTTGTTTAAATGAGATTGAGAAGGTGAAATTTCTTATCGATCATCAATAGATGTGGCCATGAATTTTTAACACGATCCAAAAAAACCTCACCTGCTGTATGAGGAATATGTGATATTGCTTTTCTTCTTTCATCATCAAACTGTCACCCATTATTACAACACAAACATAATTTAGTCATATCTACACAATTCAAGACAATATTACTAAAGTAAAATTAAATCCCTAGAATGGAAAACAACATCAGAGTGTCAAAGCACATTGTCGCACCATCATCCATGATAATGAAAGACGGCATAGAATTTCATCGATCCGTTGTTCCAATTCGAAAGTTAAATTATTTTTTTATGCACTTCAATAGGTCCTCACGATAGATTATATAGATAGTGATAGAAGATTTTAAAAACATTGATATAAAACTGTTTGCAGAAATAAAGTCGTTTTTATTAAGATAGATTGTTTTTTAGAAAATCACAATGCATTTAAATGGATCATAATGAACTTCAATATAGTATTTTTAGAAAATCTCAGTGATCTTTTATAGGTTTTGATAGATGGTATTTTAAATAATCTCACTTAAACTCAATAGATTTCATTGAATGTTAATAGATGAAAGCTTTAAAATAATTGAGGTATTTAATGAATTTTAGTATATAATTATTCCAAAAATCATCGAGGCATTCCGATGAACTTCAATAGATTTCAATTAAAAAAAAAAAAAAAAAAAAAAAAAAAAAATAAAAAAAAATTCATGCGACCTTAATGTAACTTCAAAAGTGCTTCAGAGTAATTTCATAATTTTCTATGCCCTTACACGACTATCTTTCGTGAGATTGACATAACTTAAAATACTTAATTTTTCATTAACCTTTATATAAGTTTTTGTATGATCAGCTGAAAATTATGTAATTTAATTACATTACAATCCATTTGTAGTACATATGCTTATTCTTAAAATTTCTTTGTAGAGTAGATTTCTTAAAGTTGGATCGCGAAGGGACCGTGAACCGCCAATTTTTTTTGTACTTCGCCATGAAGATGGATCGGATCAACAATAATTTTTATTTTTTTAAAAAAACAAGAGTCATACAACAAAAACAAACCTTGGCCTCGCCAACTCTTAGACCACCCATGCATCAACGGCTATGCCTAGACACCTCGCCTCAACGATCAAACGTCTACGACACATCATGTTGAATGAACACACCTCGACAATTTACATCTCAAGGGTCCAAGTCTCGGTGACCCGTCGCCTTGATGACATACACCCATGAGATCAACAACCACTAGGAGAGTCACCGAATACGATGATGCCAAACCTTGCTCAACAAAACAACACCACGTGTGTACAACCAAAGCATCGCAAAAATATTTTACCACCAAGAAATTTTCTCAATCGAACAACTCGTGGTACACGGCTCAGTATTCGGCCTAGAAACACGTGGCCCATTTGGCCCGCTTGGCCTTGCGACGACCATTAGACCCTAAGCCTTACCAACCTAGGTTTTCTTTAACATCCAAGTCCTCGACCACTCAAATGCTCGCGACCCTTTGATTCCTTTTAGGAATGACCATGATTCCAATGGCGGATGGTTCCACCCACGTAAAACCTCACTTCTAGACCTAATTCTCAAGTATGACGAGGAAGATTTCCTATGGCGAGATTATAAATCCTAAAAAACAGTTTTCAGTTGCATAAATCCACTTAATACCCATCATAGACCTTGTAATACTGCTTAAAGATAAAGGATGTTTCTTGAAATTAGTATATTTTGCTATGCATGATGCTCCATGAATTGACTATATGAAAACCGACTTTGAGACTTCTTTCTACGCATATTTATGTTCCCTATGCATATTCCATTCAACATAGAAAATTATGGACAAGACGATCACAATAAATCCATAAAAGAATATGTAAAAAAAAGTGGTTCCTAATAAGCACAACATAAAAATTAGTGCTAATAAGGTTATGATTTAGCAGAAACGCGTACATATGAAGGTCTTTTCGCGTTGTAGTAGAAGTGAGCAATCATTTGGACCAACTCGTCAGCTGTTCGAAACTCTGTCAAAAAGAAAAATTATTAACCCGCCATTACGTTTTAGGAGAGATCCGAATTTCGAAACATGAACGAAATTCGCAATCAAAACTCTCACCTTTCTCCCTGTACAGAATCCTGGTTCCACGCAAGAACATAATTTGAGGGCCTTCCGAAACTTTAAGCGCATAAGCTAAATCCTTCTCGATATTAATGTCTATCTTCACCGACTGTCGCAATAAAGTTCAGAGCTGAATATCAAGAACTTGAAATTCGATAACCAGCTTTAATACAAAACCAAAAGTAAGAAGGTTGAGGTCAAAGTACCCGAGGAGGCAATTTATCTCTTGATTCCCAATACACCTTGACTGCCTTTTCTAGCTCCTTCAATGCCTTCCAATTATCAGATGCCCTGTCAACAAAAACCATGATTGGTGACATTCTAATACCATACGGGAATATATATATATATATATATATATATATATATATATTGTTGAGGAATGATCTAATATCAGTATGGTTAGTAGCCGTTGGAAGACTAAGGCATAGATAACTTCCTGAGCACGTCATCTGTGGCTAAAGGAGTTAATTAATTTGTCTGTTTGTGACGGCTAGTAGAGACATGATTGTAAGCCTAGTATATAAAGGCATTAGATGAGGTTAGTATCAAGTGAGTTAGTCGAAAATCAAACACGGGAAACACTTACAAGAAGAATCACTGTAAGGGAAATAATTCTTGGTGAGTGCTTGTGAGGTGTTTGTGAAAAGGGCTAAGAGAAGCCTTGTTCATCGTTGTATCTTAAATAGAAGAAAGACTCATAAGTGCTGGACTAGATCTTTTATGATCGAACCAGGGTAAAAACTTGTGTCTCGTGTGTTGGTTGTTCTTTGCTTGTTCATATAGGTTAGAGAATCACAAATTCTATTGCAATCTAGTTGAATAGAAACTGCATTAGTCACAACATATATATATATATATATATATATATATATATATATATATGTGTGTGTGTGTGTGTGTGTGAAGATATGAATACCTGTTGTAGCGCTCGAAGACGAGGACGACGATGGGGCTAGGGTGAAAAACGAAGCTCTCCCACTCCAAGCAATTGATCTCTTTGACCCAATTATCGTCAATCTCTCCTTCCCAGTCGATCTCAAACCCGTCCTCATCCACAACGTTCTTTATCGGATGCTTCTCGAAGTACTCCGACGACCTGATTCCCCACCCAACTTCGGCGTCCACGGGCCACTCTTCGCTCTCGTCTTCAACCACCGCCTCTTCCTCCGCCTCCGCCGCCACGTCATCGTCATCGTCGAATTTTCTTTCTCCGATGGGGCTCGGAATGTTCTCGAAGGCCTCGGGGTCCTGCTCGCGGATGGCGGCGAAAGTGCGCTCGAGCGTTGACCTGACGTAATCCTCGACGGCCTGGGCCTCGCTCCGGCGGCCGCGGCGGGGCTTTCTCGGGACCTCGCCTGGGAAGCTCGGCTTTGCCTTCGCGGCCTTGGCCGGCTTTGCCTTCGCGGGCTCGGGTTCTGGTGGGTTGGGCTGGCCGGAGACGGCGGCGACGGTGCGGCGGCGGGGAAGGCGGTTCATGGCGGGGGAGAGGTGGAGTGTGGTGGGAATGAGTGAAGATTGAAAGAGCGACATTTCGTTTGCGCGGGAAATCGGATCGGATGACACGCACTTTGCTAGCTCACCAAGTGTTTGATGAAATGACACGCACTTTGTTTCCTTCTTTATTGTTTTCTTACTTGGGGAGAGAGTCCGTGTAATTTTTCTTTACTAAAATGGCATTTTGACATTTCCTTTTTTATAGTGTGTTTTTGTTTTAATTAGTTACTTTGGAATTGAACGCTTCAATCCCTCAAAAAAAAAAAAAAAGAATTGAACGCTTCAAGTTAATTAAAATAAAAAAAAAAATTAAAAAGGGGCACTACAGTATAAAATGACATAAACGACAAGCGGAAATACACACAGTGTTGTCGTTTCTTATCCATTTTTAAAAGACTTATCATGAAAGGGATTTAAAACGCATTGACGACACGCTGTTACTGAATCGTATTTTGTGAAGGCTTGCTCACAGTACCGCCCTTGGACTCGTATCGGAATCACCGTTGGATCTCTTACAAACACTCAATCGGAGATCAACTTGCTCTGTTTTTGGCGCTTGATCTATAAATTCTATATTCTGTCCCGCCAAATCCCCAAATAATCTTTTCCTCTGAAAGTGAAAGGTATCAGAGGAAAATTATCGATTCTAAGCTCTTCGATATCTCTTCGAGACTTTGCGTTTCGGATCTGTGTTCGGGTTCTTCGTGCTTCAAGGTCGTCTTCTTTAATCGACTCATTTACACGCAGAAACACTTTCTTTCTCTCTCCCTCTCTTTTTTTTCTTCTTCTTCCGAGGGAGATTGTTCGGAGGGGATCTGCGTTTTGAATTCGGAAGATGTACGGACGAAAGGCATGCCAACTGGTGAAAGAGCTTAGCGGCGGAGAGAAAGGCCATCTCACGCCGTATAATGTAATTTCCGTTTTTGTTTGATCTTAATCTGAACAAGAAGCCATTATTTCATGTAAATTTGATTTGTAGTTAACCAAATAATCATTTCATATTATTTCGCCCGTCTGCGACGCAGTCCACTAATTATGCTGAGAATATCTATGTTTTGACACTTGAAACTATTTCATTTGAGAACTATGACCCGATTCAAAGAGCAACTGTTTTCCTTTGCGTTGATCAATTTGATTCGATATTGCAGAGTGACCTATTTGATCAAGTAGTTGCCGAATGCAGTCAGCATTATGTTGAGATTCAATCTCTTATAAGGTAATACTATTGATCAAGAAAAATCTTTGATCTGTTGATTTTCATGGTGTTGTGATGTGCTGAAAAATTTCTGTTTGAAGCTATCTTCGGAATTTTTGTAGACACAAAAAATGTTTGAACTGGGCTCAATAATGTATTTTGTTCATTTACTTTAGTTACATTGTATATTGGAGGGCTATTGATTTAGGCTCTCTTTTTTTTTTCGCAACAGAAACATGCAGGAGAATGGATTGGATGTCGAAACAAACAAAAACGAAGACCACTTTGGGGCTCTCATCCACCACCTTTCTTTAGTTCGGAACAAACGCTGCCTTATGTCGTATTTGTGAGTACATTTTCCTCTCGTGTTAATAATAGATCAATCTTTTTACTGATTATGCAAGATTCAGAATGCAATTATTGTAATGGTCGTATATGTAGGTACAACAGAGTTGAGACTCTACGCAATCTGATTTGGAATGTTGGGTTGGTACTTCCTCAAGAAATTCAAGAGAAGCTCAGTCACTTGGAGGAAGAGTATTTCAAGAAACACTCGGCTTCTTTGAAATCATATATGTCGAAAATTGATCTTGATCTGGCTGTGGTAAGTTCTGGACTGGCGCTTTTTCGGTTTCTGCACAAAGTTGAAGCTGCAATGCCTTTTTTTTCTTCTTCTTTATAATAATAGATGCTGTGGAATGTTCAAAGAATATTTTCTTGTTTGAACAGGATATGGTTCCTCCAAAAGACCCCTATATTCAGGTCAGGGTTCTTGACGATATCGGTGAAGGAATAGTGCTAAGCGATGACAAGACCGCCAATTTCACTCGTCACTCAATGCATTTTCTCAAACGAACTGATGCAGAACAGTTCATCTCAAGGGTGTGGTCCAAGTCCAAATGCTTGGTGATATTTTAGCATGTCTTTCTGATTTACTTTATTCCTAATCTATTTCGCAATGCCATTAATCAACAGGGATTGATGGAGGAGCTCACTGGCTGATGGAAGTTTTACCGGTGTACTCTATGCTTTCGCTCAGACATGAATGCAATTCTGGTGATTGATTCTCCAATCTCTTCTAACATTCACCAAAATAAGATGTATATGTTACACTCAACATGGCAAATTAAGAACTTTCATGAAGTGCCTATTATTTGTTTCAAGAGTGCATATAGCTTTGGGTGTATTGTGTTGTTGATTAACATTCTTGATTTGTAATATATACATGATTTAGCTGATATAGTTTATTATGGAAGAAAATCGTCACACGTGCATGATTCATATGGTTGTGCAGTTTATGACACAAGTGCCATGAAGGCTTTGGCGCACAAAGGAGATTGGGTGTATAAGAAAAGAAACAATAATAATGATGGTTAACGAACTTTACAAGAGAGATGGGTTTAATTTTTAAATAATTTATTGATGTGTAGAATTGGAAGTAGGAATTGAAAATATATAAATTAGACCCCTCTGCTACTCAAGCATCCACAGGTTCTAAAATCTGACTCAAATTTGTGGCCTTTCACAACAGGCCTCACTTGTCTCACAATTTGTAGCTTCATCACCCGGCGCTCTGCCATTGAGCGATGCTGACATCGGTCCATTCCTTTTGAGGAGCTCAACAAGAAATTTTCCGGTTACTCCGTGGGATTTTTCTGACTTCACAAGTTTCTCAACCACTTCCAAAAGCCAGCATTTGTTCCCAACATGCCTTGTTTCCCAGTTCAACAATATCCAAAAGACGGTGCCTGTTTAATTACCTCGTTGTTAAAGGTTTTCGAAAATTATTAAATTCCTCCCGACTTACGAAAAATTCCGCGTCGAATTCTGAGTTCAAAGGCCCAACGGGCCGGGCCACAAAAAAGCCCATCAAGGCTCACTAAGGCTAATGGCTACTCAAAACGGGCCCAAGGCGAGCCTATGCTCGCTCGCGTTGCAGCACGCACAAGATTACTCGCTCTCAGAGTTCTGAAATGCCGCCAGAGACTTTCTGCACGCAGTTTCTCTAACGAGCATTTAATCTCCCGCACACAACTGCGCCAAGAATTCTCTACTGAGAATCTCCATCACCTCCAAGAGAAAACACATATTCTATCTCGGGTCACTCGATTCTAGAGTCTTAAAACATTGCCGAGGACTTATCCGTGCTCTGTTTCCTCTGTCGAGCACACTTTTCAGGCTCCGTGCCTCACATAGCGAATACACTCGCATTGAACTACGTAATGGCTTGATCCCGCAACTCGAATACGTATGAGCTCACAAGAAGCGCAGTCACCCCCAATTTACCCTATTCTCTCTTCAGAGAACGCTTTTGGGATAGAGAACGACAACTCGAGACTTTCGAGTTCCCACACTTGACTTGGGTGCGGCCACTTGGTCTGACCTTGGGTCGAACCGCCCGAAACTTTTTCGTCGACAACATTTTTTCGAGTTCAAATTGATGGTTGAGATTATTTACCTCATCCACATAGTTTTCTCCGGTTGGTGTGTTGATGCCGACGTCGACTGGTACGATTGCTTCAGTACCAAATGCTAAAGAGAAAAGACTTTCTCATGTAGAAGAATGCTTAGATATTCTATATACCCACAGAACTCTTGACAATTCTTCTACCCAGCTTCATTTATGCTATTGAGTCTTGTTTTCAACCCATCCTTGATCGTTTTTTTACAGCTTCGACAAGTTTATTGGTCTGGGGGTGTATTAGAGTGGAGAAGGCCTTCTGGATTTCGTACCGTTCGGAATTCCAAATTTGAAAATGATGTTTTTTCAGGCAAATATCTCCATTTTCTTTTGGATGTATGGGCTAATGACTCCGCTTCGACCCATTTTGTGAAGCCTTTACTTTACCCTTATAAATTACTAATGGTTCACCCGTCATCATGCAATATACACATTAAAAATATTTTTCTACAGTATTTATCCTTGTTTGTGTTGGTTATATACAATAGGATACTCTATTTTGCATGTATTTATTTTTGGTAAGCCTTAAATTTCTCGTAAATAAGCGGTTTACCTATTGAGTCGGAAAAATTTAAGCGTCATTTTCTTATTTACCCATTGATATGTTGGTGCGGTAAGCGATTTACCCGTAAATTAAAGAGCGCAACATATCTGTGATTACGGCGACTCGAAACTTGTCTAAAATCTAAACCTAATTTGTTAGATAAAAACTTTTTTAGCTGGAGATGTTTCGATCCATTCATTTCTCTCTCGATTTGTATGGTTGTTTACGATTCTCGCCTTTTTATTATTCTTCTATATACATTTGTAGAGATTCCTTTTTGTTTTAATTCTTGCGGAGATCTCCTTGATCGTTCTTATGAGATTTGGGTCTCAGAGATCACTTGTGAGAATTTTGAACAAGAGGAATTGTTCTTTGTTCTTGATGTGTGTGCTAGGGTTTGTTGTATATGAGAGGTGAGAACAGCCATTTCCTCTTATCAGTAAATCGGTTGCATCGTAATCATCTCCCAATTTCTTTCTAGAAAACAAATCATGCAATAAAAACACGCATTAAATCTTCTTCAGGAGACACAACTGTTATTCCTTTCTAGACAACACGCAATAATATTGGATCTTAAGAAAATTGAATTTAGAAAAAAAAAAAAAAAAAAAAAAAAAAAAAAAAAAAAAAAAAACCGACAAATCATCCCTGGATTAATGGCTAAAATAAAAATAACACAATAATTCAGATTTGTAAACTTCTTCAATCTCACTGCAATTCCAGGAAAACTAAATTTAAGTAATAATTATTATAAAAAAAAAACAAAGAGAAAAAAAAAACCAAGATAGACGGAGGAGCCAATTTGTACATTTTATTTTCTTCAATTATCAATAGCAAAATGGGTCCCACAAAAGGGGTTACATCACGAGTGTTTGCAACAAACTTTCCCCTAAAAATTAACATCACAAGTCACAACTGTAGAAGGCGAGCAAGTTGGGCTGGGTTGACGACGCCAGCCAGGTGGGACCCATCTGCGCCCATCAAATCAGCGACCGCCACGTACCTCTGCAACCTCTCCGGCCTCGGCTCGGCTATCTCCTCCTCCTCCATCGGCTCCGAAGCCGAAGCCGAAGCTGAAGCCGACGCTGACGCCTCCGGATCCCACGGCTCTCCGAAGAGCGTGCCCTTCGTGAGAAACTCGTGGGCCAGGTACCCGGCTAGGAGCTGGTTCCCTGGAAATGAGCCGAGCCGAGGATGAGACGGCTCTAGCTTTGGCTTCTTCGCCGTTGATTGTTTGACGGCGTCAGCTTCGGCTTCCTCTTTGCGCTTGTTGTTGTTGTTGTTGTTTGACGCCGTTAAAACCCGACGGGGAGGGAGACGCATCGTTTTGGTACTCATGGTGATGAGATTTAAAATATATATTTATATCTGCGTGCAGTGCCACGTCAGCGATAGTATTAAATATATATATATTTGTATCGCTATATATATATATTTTTAGGAAGAGTCAAAGAGACGTTTTGGTGAAAAGGGTAAACAAACAAAATAGATCTGGTAAAGTGAGTAAAATTACAATTTTTACATTTTTAAAAGTAAAAAAATAAAAATAAAAAAGAGAAAAAAAGCCTTAGACGAAGGGAAAACAATCTTCGAAGTTCTTAAAAATGGGTTAGAGAGAGAGAGAGAGAGAGAGAGAGGGGGAGAGAGAGAGATAGAGAGGGAGAGAAAAACAGGGACGTTGAGGTACGCTTAGAAGAAGTAAAGGTGAGAGGGTTGGTTTTATTTATAGAGACAATCACTAAAAAATGCCCCGGATTCTTAGTTTAATTTACAGGAATACCAAAATGGCAAAAGACAGAAAAACCTCATTATTTCTTAATGTTTTGAAAATGAAAAAGGGTATCAATAGGAAAGAGATATAATGTGATATTTTTAATCTAATAATCGATCTTTCTTCCTTATCTATACCTTTTTCGGATAAATATTATAATTACAACAACATCCTCTAGGACAGCACCAAAGAAAAATACGGTTAGATTCAAGTATCTAGTTGGAAATTAGATGAGGAAGCAATATGAGAAATCGAGAATCCGATTTGATTTACTTTCGAAACAAAGGAAGGTCTCTTTTATTTTTATCATGATTCATACGGAAAGAAGTTTCATTCGTAGTGTAGTGGTGGAAAATTATGTAGCATTATTTTTTTCTTAGGAATATAATCACTTGATAATATTATTGGTCAGATAATTATGCATATTTACATTTAGATAATAATCTCTTATCAAAATAGATCATCACACCTTGCAATTCAACACTATTTTATCACCAGGGTTTTGGCCACTCAAAATAATGATATCACTGCGTTGTTTTCTTTGTTGTTATTTCTGTTATATCGTGAATTATATTTGAGAGTGTGTTGTTTATTGGATAATCTAATGTAGCCAATTTCAAACATGATTTTTAAAAATGTAATCAACATTTGATAATTTTTGTAATTTAAACATTTATAGAAATAAATTGTTATAAAATATCAAAAATACCCTTATATAACATAGAAAAATTATCCCATTTGTCATCAATTTCATAATATTTTCTCACTTTCCACCAAAAGACTAATTTGACCCAAAATATCACCATATATGTCAACAATGTTGACATCTATTTTTACCCTTCACTATTAGATGTCAACATTGTTGACATATCGGTGACATTTTGGGCCAAATTAGTCTTTTGGTGGAAAATGTTATGAAATTAGTGGCAAATGGGGCAATTTCTCTATAACATAAATCATAGAAACCAACTTCTAGTCAACGTTTCAGCCAGCGAAAACTTATCGTGTCCAAAATAAACAGAAATTAACTAAAGTTAACCCCATTTGATTTTAATAAAAGTTAATATAGTAATTTGTTAAATGACTAATAAAACCACGTCATCATTTGTGGTTACATTTGAAACTTAAATGAAACGTTGGTTAGATTGCAATACCAACATGTCAAGTGGCTTAATCCGTGTAATTTTTCTTGTTTATTTAGTTAATGCGCATTCAAAATTGCAATTAGGGACAACAAGACCTAAATAGAAGGATTTAGAGAATGAATTCTACTTACCAAACACACCGCCATCTCTCACTGGAAGCCATTATGGGTACTGAAAACTTCAAATGAGAACTTTTGTGGGCTCAATTTAATGGTGTCCTCCACAAATTGAAAAAGACGGGAAATGGATCATTAAAGTTACAAATGATTGGTCTTGAGTGTAAATTGAAGCGAAAATGACGCATATATTATGTGTTTAAGTGAAATGTCGAGTTTAACATTTAATTTTCGAAAATGTCGAGTTTGTATTATATGTTTAATTAAAAGAGTAAATGGCGGCAAAAGTCCTTAAAGTTTTCAAAAACAGTTAAGTTAGTCCCTATTCTTTTTTTTTTAACGGTGAAAGTCCTTAATGTTCACTTTTCCTAATTCCGTAGGTCCTTAACCCCATTTTGACGTTAATAAGTAACGATGTATGCTAAAAAAACGTTAGTTTTGACTGAAAACATATTTTAAGTAAAAAATTGAACAAATAAAGGAAATAAAAACAAATAAAACAGCCGGCAAAGATCCGACGGTGACTCCGCCGAAGCAGCCGGCGGCGAGAACCTTTTTGAGACGCTAGTCAGAGTCCTTGAAATTGTCATTGTAAAACCTTTGCGTGGCCTTGGAGTATTTGGGCGTTGGTGGATGTCCAGTCCGTCGACTACGAGGAGATCGTGAAGGCGGTGATGGAGGGGAGCGCGGCGTCGTATATTTGGGCGTTGGTGGATGTCCTGTCCGTCGACTACGAGGAGATCGTGAAGGCGGTGGTGGAGGGGAGCCTGGCGGATCATACTCGCTGGAGGCGTGGTGGGAGACTGCGGGCGGGCGGCGGTGATCCGGCGAGAGGCGGTGCAGAGGACGACGGGGCGGTCACTGGGGGGGCTGCCGGTGGAAGGGTTCGACTACAGGACGATCCTGGGGCAGTGCTGCGAGATCCCAGTGGGGATTGTGGGGCCGCTGGTGCTGGACGGCTTCGAGTTCATGGTGCCCATGACGACCACGGAGGGGTGCCTGGTGGCAAGCACCAACCGCGGCTGCAGCGGTGCTCCTCGGTCTTCTTCTTCTTCGTCTTGTTCTTGGGGGCTGCGGCTGGACCTTCTTGTTCATTAAAGGAAGTTGGGGCTCTGTTCATTTAAGTGACAACAATGGGGTTTTATTTCCTTTATTTGTTTAATTTCTTAATTAAAATATGTTTTCAGTCAAAACTAACGTTTTTGACCTAAGATCGTTACATATTAACGCCAAAATGGGGTTAAGGACCTACGGAATTAGGAAAACTGAACATTAAGGACTTTCACCGTTAAAAAAAAAAGAATAAGGACTAACTTAGCTGTTTCTGGAAACTTTAAGGACTTTTGCCGCCATTTACTCTAATTAAAATGACAAAATTATACCCTAAAATAGATAACTGTGTCACAAATCTTTTTTTTTATTGATTTTACATAAAGTTAACTCTCTGATATTTATATGTAAACCTCGTTTTACTCTTGTTTATTCGTGCCTTGTAGGAATGGCAACGGGTACGGGTTTTAGCGGATATACCACTACCATACCCGTACCCGCAAAAAAAAATACCCGTTAGCCCATACCCGTTAACCCGTCTATTTAAACGGGGCGGGTAACGGGTATACCCGCCGGGTGATGGGTGCCAAAAATATGCACCCGTTAACCCGCTTTTTTTAATAAAAAAAATTGACTCATTTATAAAAAAAAAAAATTGTCACTACTAAATAGGTTATATAGTAGTATAAAAGCTGAAATTATGTGTGAGAGTACGTATAAGTTATATCAAAATTCTAGGATTTTTTTTTTTATGTTTACGGGTCGGGTTAACGGGTTAACAGGTCGGGTATGTTATTTCCGCCACCCGACCCGTACCCGCTAAAAATGATAACGGGTATTACTCGTTAACCCATTTGAGCGGATATCACCCGGCCCGTTTAACTCGGATACCCGATGGGTTAACGGGTTTCGGATTAAACTGTCATTCCTAGTGCCTTGTAGCCCCATGTGTAATTTTTTTTAGAACAAATTGTATAATTGCCCCTTATTTATAACATCACTGACAGAAGATGACTTATGATATAAAGTTGAGGTTATTGGACCTCAATATCACGACCGACAAAATTTATGGGCCTTCCGTGTATTATAAGCCCACTCCGTCAGTTAAATGGTCACGTGGTAGTCACATGGTACCAGAGTTAAACGAATTTACGAGAATATCCTTGGACGAGGTATGAAGTAACAGAATTGCTTTTATTTTTCATTTTATTTTCAGTTCTCATTTTTATTCAATAAAATCATTCGAAAAAGATAGAACCCCCCAAATCGACTGAACCCCGAGCTATCCAAATCTCCAAGGGCTCGGTGGAGATTTCCTTCTCCCAGAACAATGCCTTGCTGGCGTCCCGGCTTCCTCATCTACCTCCTCATCATGCATCTGTTGTCAATGGTGCCCACAAGAAGAGTTGTAGTCTTTATTTTGTACATTTGATGTAATAAAGTCTCATGAAGACTCTTGCTTGTAATTGCCTATTCATTTAATAATAAAGTTGAAACGTTCATTCATTCTTTCTTTGTTTGAAGCTTTATGATAAAACCTTAGTCTTTTAGTCCATAAACAAACTTAACAACTTACGAAGAGACAAATGTAGATTTGTATGAACAAACTCTTCGTAGTTTGCTTAAAACGATATATTCGCAATCTTAGGGTCAAAAGACTATTGACCTCAGTACGATTGTTAGAAGAATCTATGATGTCTGGTTATGAGGCATTGAGAGTTGGAGACTCTATAGTTCTTCTAGGTATCTTCCGAAGGTACTGAATTGACCAGTGCACTTCTAGAGACAAGATAAGAACAAACCATTTAACCTCTTATGTCTCGAAGTCACTATGTATGAATTGCATCATGCTTTATTCCTGAAATGAGACATGCCATTTCACAGCTTAGTATTCTCATTTGAGAAAGTCAGAGTTCGGACTCACTATGTGATTCCGAACAGGGCCTATTGGTGAAGTACTAAGTTGTGAGAATGTCATGAGTAACTTTGTGAAGTTCTCATAGATATGGAATTCATGTACAAGATTGCTGAAATGCAATGTATGTCACCTCATGTTTTGTTCCTTGGAGTGTGAATAAATGAACTGGCCAGTGTCCAAATTGAGTCCTGACTCTTTTGGATGAAACAATGTGACTTGTTAGCTCCTCGTCAATACATTGTTTCTAACTTATTCACAAGCGACAAAGGAGTTGAGGAAATAACAGCTAGAAGGGTAAAATGGTAATTTAGTAAATCCCGACTAGCCGATGACATTCATGAAGGGTAAACATAGATAATATTCAGTGGATCCGCTCATCATAATTAGGTTGAATTCTTGAGTAGAAAATAAATTCATTTGAACCGAGAGATTTTCAGTGTCAACTCTTTAGTGGAGTCAGTTGGCATTAAGCTAAACTTGGAAAATGTTTGTGAACTTTTGAGTCCAAGTGTTTAGCTCAAGCTTTGTTCATTTGGGTCCATGAGGTCACTGTCACGAATCACATCGAGTATGAATAGTTAAACTGGAAGCTAAGTCAAAACAAGAACGAAAATTGTCAAAAGGGTATTTTTGTCTTTTGAGACATATGATGAAATGAATGTCAATAAATTTTTTGACAAGGTCATTTGATGACTTAATGTCACTCGGCCATAATATGATTAATTGGGCCTTGTGGATTAATTTCATTTCATAAGAATTTTATTGAAAATTCTTAATAGGCATTTTTCATGTTGTCATGAACAAATGAAGAAGCTTCTAGAAGCCCCTTCTCGAAAGCCACTTGGGCGCCCATAATACCCAAAGAAAGAGAGAATATTTTGTGCATAAATGTATCATGATACTTGCCAAAAGAAAAAGAGAAAACAAATTTCCCAATGTGGGAAAGTATATGGGCGGCCAAGACAAGCAAAGAAGAGGAAACAAATTAGGAAACAAATCCCTTAAGGGAATGGCAATGTTGGGCGCATATGGAGAGAATGGGCAATAAGAGATTGCTCATGAATGCTTGGAAAAAAGAGGAAACTCCCATTTCTAAGGCTAACACTTCTCCTATAAATAGGGCCCTCATTCTCATTGTTTTCTCATTCCACACAAGTTAGAGATTGAGAGCTTCTCTCTCTAGACTTGGCCGCCCCTTCCTCTCTCTCTCTCTAGTTTACTTTCGTTTTTTGTTTTGGCACCTAGGTCCTCATTCGACCTAGTGTTTAGCTCTGCGACTTCAAGACTCGTTCTTAAGTCGTAGTGTTTAAAAGTGTCCACTCACTAATTCCTTTTCTCTCGAGTGATTTAGTGATAGAAACTTTCGTGGTTGCTCGAGGTGCCGAGGAAAGAAAGAGGGACGTGCTGCGAGGGGAGACGAGCGTTGCAACTTTCTAAGAGCTTCTCAAAGATCAAGCTTCAAGAAAGGTTAGTAAACTTCTTAGCTCATAATAGTTTTTAATTACGTGTACTTGCTCTTTTGTCTAGGTTAGTAAAACCTGGTTTTACTTGAAAAAGAAAATTTTTAAATTTCCGCCGCTTCCCGAAGCGTTAATTATTTTCTTAAACCCTAGATCGATTCCAACAGCATCACCGTCTGCCTCATCAGCCTCGCCATCCTCGAGGTCAAGTATTCCGGTGTCGGCCTCGAGGAGTGGTGGCGCAACGAGCAGTTCTGGCTCATCTCCGGCACCAGTGCCCACCTCGCGGCCGTCGTCCAGGGCCTCCTCAAGGTCATCGCCGAGATCGAGATCTCCTTCACGCTCACCTCCAAGTCCGCCGTCGGGGAAGACGCCGACGACGTCTTTGTCGATCTCTATACCTTGTGAAGTGGTCGTCGCTCATGATTCCTCCGATTGTCATCACTATGGTCAACATCATCTCCATCGTCGTTGCCTTCTCAAGGACAATCTACAGCTCGTCTCCGAAGTGGAGCAAGTTCGTCGGCGGGGCGTTCACGAATAGAGTTTTTGAGTTCTAGGGTTTTAGTGTTAAGACTCGATTAAATTGAAATGCGATTTTGGGATTTTTACATTCGACTATTTTTTTTTCTTTATTTAATTTACTTTGACACCTCAATTTATTTAATTTAAATGAATAAACAAACAATAAAATACACTTCCTCATCCGACTAACAAAATAACGATTTTACCCTTATTTACTAGAACACGTGCGTTCCACGTGATTATTTAACTGACGATTGAGCCTCTTTTTTGACGGAAGGACCCAACTGCTACTTTTTTATATAGCAGGGGGTTAACAAATAGTTTTAAAAAGATAGGGGGCATTTTGCAGTGAGACCATAAATCAGGGGGCAATTATACAATTTATTCTTTTTTTTTTAAATCCCCTAAACTTCAGTTTTGAAATCGAAATAGATCAAAATAGACTAATTGAATTCATACCTCTCAAATTATAAATTGATTCATGGATTTCACACTCAAATTAGTGATTTTGATGATTTTCGATTGTCGATTTTTATCCTTTCCTCCGTCTATGTTCTCCACGATATTTCAGATTTCTGAAATCGTTGTATTTTTCTTTATTTTTTTTACAATAAAGTACATATAGGGCTATAATGTGCAAATGAATAAGGGTAAACTGGGGTTCATATATAAATATCAGAGTCAACGTCAATGAAAAGTCAATAAAAATAATATTTGTGGTACAATTATCTATTTTAGAGTATAATTTCGTCATTTTAATTAAAAAAATGGTACAAACTCGACATCTTTTTAAACTAAAAATTTTTCTTTTATTATTATTTTATTTTTATTCTTCAGTTTAAGAACATTTTAAAATACACCCGTGGTTTTTTCCGCAAAAGTTGATGGCCACTCAATGTAAACATATCAACATGCTCACTTATTTGTGGTTATTTTCGTTTATTTGGTGAATTATTCGGACAATGTATTTTTCTACAAGTATAAAATCATTCTATAAGATAAGTATTTTCCTTTTATTTTATCTATGGATGGGCAATTTGGTTTCGAAAATATTATCGGGCCATTTTAAACGGTTTGAAAAAAGACGAGACCATACGAGATAAAATAAGAAAATAAACTAAATTGAACTCAATAATTTTAGACCGGTCAATTTTTTTTTAGACCATTTCAATATTATTTTACAATAAAATAGCTAATTTTTTTATTTATTTAAGTCTTAACGCACAAATGCAAACAATTAACATTTTCAATTCAAACTATTAAGTTTAAATGGACTAAGGTAATATAAATAAAATGAAAAAAAATTATACACTCTATGACACATTTTCAATATTTGAAATTAGACTGAAGTGTTTGTGATTGGTTTACAAAACCGACCAAAAAAGAATGTTATAGCCCGGACCAACATTCTAATATTTAAGGGGCCCAATCACGCTAACGATTTTATAATTTTTCAACCCCTATTAGTTAATCATAACTACAATGAGCTAAAAATATATGAGTATTGAAATTCAGCTCGTCGTCCCAGTTCGACTCATATATAGCTCGTCTTCCCTGTCAGCTCGTCGTCTCAGCTCAACTCATATACAACCCGTCTTCCCTGTCAGTTAATCCAGGCTGGAACGTCTTTGGAACTTCCACCAATCTTGAAACCAATATTGTATTTATTACTTGTCACGGTTCATATGTAATTATATCTTCACATTCCCTAGATTATATATTACTCAGGTGTATCTAGTCTAGTTTATGTATCTAGCAATAATATAATTATGTAAACCTCAATTCATCAAATAACAAGTAGAAATTATTTCCAAAACACTCTCTCTCCTTTCCGATTCTCTCTCTCAAATTCTAAAATGAGCATAAAAGTAAAATTTAACAAGATCTTGTTGTGATTGACATCGCACTCATCTTCCTCGCGTGTTTAGACAATTCAACATTAACAAGAACAATAAGTACGAGCGATGTCGAGTCATCTTATTTATAATCACCATGTATTGAGAAATACTTAAAGATCGTGAGCTTGTGGTTGCTATTTAACCACACCTTCTTGCGCCAAGAGTATTTGTTGGATATATTGTGTTTGAAGTCCATTGTTCTAATAACTCATGTCTCATTTTATTGGCTAACTTTTTTTTCCCTTTAATATGAAAAATAGTTTTTATTTAAATTTATGTTATATCAAATATCATATATTTATACTTCTTTAAAAATCTACATGTTTTAAACCGATGATTTGTTTTAAGATTTAAAATCAAATCCAATCTCGAAATTTGAATTTTAGGATAAGGTACGTCATTTGTCTAAGTTTAACAAGTTAAAAAATTATATCTATCAATCTGCTTCAACAAAAATACTAGATATATCATAAGATAACAACTCGTGGCAGCTATCTCGAGTTTGGTTTGGTAATTCAAATAAGATCGGATCAATATCTTTCTTGACTTGATAAAGATAATTTCAAGTATAGTTCCTATAGATCAAGATTACTCTTCATATGAATATTGATCTCACGAGACAGTCTTTAATGATGACACTCTGTCTTGATAGCTATTGGTGTATACGAGTTCTTTGAGTTTTAAGAGTGTTACTACAATAGAGTTTAGAGATAGTATTTGATATTGAGCATTTATTAGTTAGAAAGTAGATTAAGATTGTACATTTTATGGTTAGAAATTGTTTATGTTCATCCTTGGAAAATGATTGAAATAAGTAGCCTATCATCGATGAGACATTGGTTGCTTGACTTTGATCCAAATTTGTCTTCCTTAGTTAAGAACCTCGTCCATATCTCTCTTACTTAATCTCAACGCGAGTTGACAATGGTAATCCTTTGTAATTGTCATATTGAACTTCCTTGAACATAGGATGAAATTTGAAATTACTTAACGTGTAGTTAGATGGCTGTTCAACTAAGTGGTAGAATTATTTGTTGAATAACTGATGAATTTTAACAGGGTTGATTAAATCAACGAATAAAAATTCAATCAAGCAAAAAAGTAAAGTGATCGAAACAAACCCTAGATGGGTTTTATATGATACACTTCTTAATCTCTCGCGAAATATAGTAAGTAAGATTCACCAATATATTTGATCTAATTCGTCCATGAAAATCGAAACTAAACAGAATATTTAGTTTCTTTTTTGCGTGAGAGGAAGATGATTTAAGTACCCGGATCTTGAACACGCTTGAACAACTTTTTAAAGTTTTGACTTAAACAAATGTTATAATTTGTTTTATCATACTTAAAACTATGCCATAGAAGATCCAATAAAATTAGAGCAATATGTGCACAATGAACACATAAGTAAAGACGCTCGAAGAACTCATCGCGTGGTTGTGCATTTCGAGGCCACGAGCTTTGTCAACCCTAAAGATCATTGACTGTAGGGGACGAAAGGCAGACCGAATTGTTGATTGTGAAGTATTCGAAGGGACTTTTGAAATCCCCACATTACAACTGATTTTTAGCTGTCAAAGTTAAGAGTAGTTAAAATATCATAGGTTGTGTTTGGTTAGAAAATTAATAAAAGTCAACCAATCATACTTTATTTTAGGTGACTATACACCTTAGACACTAAAAATTTATTTCATCTTGATTTAAAATCACGAGATTAATTTTTTCACCACGATAGTAGTAAATCTCTTTAGTTCACGAAGATTTTAAGTTATCCATGTCATTTTTGTTTTATTTCCGCGATGACAGAGAATTTATGATTGAGATTTGTTCTGATTCTTTCCAACATCACAACGACTCATACAATTTCTTAATCGATGACTAAAATGCTGAGACGTATTAAAATAAAAATTTATTTTTAGTGCAAAACAAAGGATAGTATTTTCTAACTGCCAAATTTGTATTTGGAGTTCTAAAAGTTCAGATAGAATAGAATTGTACTGTTACTTCGATTTCTGTGTAGCCATAAAATACTATGTAAGTGTAGGCCATTTTTAGCCATAGACCACGCGAAGTCTCAGAAGTAGAAAGAACCTGCCAACCTGGAAGAAGGAGATAAAAAAAACTATTGTAATATACCAACTATTATACCTGCGTTTTCAGTCCACGACAAAAATATTAATAATAAAGGAAAAATAAATAGGTAAATAAGACAACTAAAACAGTAAAAAAAAAAGAGATTTTTTTCATTCGCGAAGTGTGTGTGTGTATAGTACTCCGCTAATAACCGTTTAACGACCTCGAATAGCACAGCTGTGACGTCCTTGCCACGTGGCGCAGAATCGCCAACTTCAACACGGTAGATTAGCAGTAAATAGAAATGAATCCACGTGGGTCCTACGCAACGAGCCCTGGATAATTCCGAAAATACCCTCGTCGTGTATCCATGATTTATAAGCTCCGTCTGAATATCTTCTACGCCACGATTACTCTTGTTCTTGGTTTCGGAGTCAATTTGCAGAGAGAGCCAAAAGAAAAGGAGGAGAAGAAATATAAAAAAAAGGAATTGAAGAGCGAAAAGAAAGGGAAAGAGAGGAGACTTGGACCGATTCATGAGATTCCATTGAAGGAAAAGCTTTAACTGGGAAGGAAAAAGAGGCGATATGGCTGTCTTTGATTCGTTTCTGTGGGCTCTCGAATTGTACTTTTGCTTTTGGAAAAACGCAAAGTGAGTGCTTTTGAACTGGCTATATAATTATTGAATTTGTCGGATTGTTCTGTTCTGCTCTTTCTTCTTCTCTTGCGAGTTGAATTGAAAACATTTTACCTGATTTATAGGTTGGGGTCGCAAACTACAAATATTGGTTGGTTATTTTTGAATTCCCTGTGTTAGGTATTTAGATATTCTCGCCGTTTCAATGGTTTGTGTTGAAGATTGCTAGATTTCTTGGCCGACATTTCTCAGTGGCTTGGTTTCATTGAATATGCTAAGAGTTTAACTTGGGAATTCTGATTATTTTTTTGGTTGTATTACTGTTTGAATTTTGATGCTTAAGAGTAGTTTATAAGGTATTTCAGTTTTTGGTGCGTAATTGTTTGGTGAGATCTATTCAATTTTATGTATAAAAAGATCAATGAATTAACCTTTTTCTTTAACTTTTTTGTTTATATATAGATTTTGGGACACTTCAAACCATAATGAGGAATAGGGTTCCGAAGCGGCGGAGAAAAGAATATCGCGGTAGCTTTGGAAAGATAATGAAGTGTCTCTGCTCTGGTGAACAGTTAAGAGCAGCGGACGAAATGGAAGCCGGATCCAATTCCCTCGCAATCAACGACTACGGAAGTGAGTACTTTTCCCGGGCCGACGAGGTCGCGAAGAAACTGGACGCTGGTAATATCGAAGAAGCTGAGCTATCTCTGAGGGAGAGTGGTTGCTTGAACTACGAGGTCCGTGTTTCTTTTTATCTACTTTTTCACCGACTCTTAAAGCTGTTTCTGCTAAGCCAGTGCTGTTTTCAACCGGTAAATCAGCTCATTTATCCGAGTATTTCGGAATTACTTGAATGATCTTTACAAAATATAGATGGTGAAAAGCTATATGATTTATACTTGGCTGCTTTTGCTTTAGTTTTTTATTGGTGAGAGTGTCGTATCGGACGCTATTGCATCATGTTTGTTCATTTATTTGGTATCTTAAAAATGATTTGCTACTATGAGCTGACTGGGGTTATTGCATCATGTTTGTCAAAGGCTGAAGCACTTATTTTTTTGTAACACCACAGTAATATTGGTCATACTTCTTGACAGATCTTTTGCCCATTTTTCAAGTTGGTTTGTATAAATTTCAGGAAGCTAGAGCATTGCTAGGAAGATACGAATATCAGAAAGGAAATATTGAAGCCGCTTTGCATGTGTTCGAAGGAATAGACGTATCTACAGTTGTGCCTAAGATAAGAGCCACTCTTTCTAGCGGCAGGGAACGTCGTAGGAGAAGCTCTCAAAATTTAGCAGCCCCGCCGATGTCTATTCGTGCAGTCGGTTTACTTTTTGAAGCATTCTTTATCAAGTCAAAGTCCTTGCAGGCTCTTCGAAGGTTTAAAGGTACTTTTACCTTCCGTTTAGCTCATATAGTTGAAATGAAAGTACATATATTTATGGCCTTGTCTATCCTTCAAATTGCTGTATGAGGTTTAGCGTGATAGTTATATGACCCAATAATGACTAGTATGAGTAACATGCGCAGTAGTGTTTTAATTTTTTTTTTTTTTTTTTTTAATTTTGCGAAATAGAGAGTTCAAGTTCAACTTGGACTTACTACCTTTACTTTTCACCATCTCAATGATGCCAAAAATCTTCACAATTTGACTATGGTGTTGCATTTCACTTGCACGGACGGGCTGAACAGAACTCATAGTAGCAAATTATATTGTATGAGTTAGCAGTTGATAAATATCTCAAGTTTGTGCAAATCTTTATTTAAACCACAACAACGAACAAAAATAATTACTGATGGGCATTGATAATCAACGATCACTGTAGCTAATGTTTATTTCATATAATTTTTGCAGAAGCTGCTCTGTCTTGCAAAGAAATTTTGGACGTAGTTGAATCTTCATTACCAGATGGCTTTCCTGAAAACTTTGGTGCTGAATGTAAAATTCAGGAGACTCTTGCTAAGGCTGTTGAGTTGCTCCCAGAATTATGGAAGCTTGCTGATTGCCCAAGCGAAGCAATTTTGTCCTACCGACAAGCTCTACTCCATCCATGGAACCTTGACACTGTAACCACTGCTAGGATCCAGAAAGAGTTCGCCATTTTTCTGCTCTATAATGGGGGTGAAGCAAGCCCCCCAAATCTCCGTTCCCAAATGGACAGCTCGTTCGTGCCCAAAAACAATTTAGAAGAGTCCGTACTTCTACTTGTTATACTTCTAAGAAAAGTTTCACTTGGCAGAATTGAATGGGATCAATCAATCTTAGACCACCTTTCGTTTGCGCTATCCATATCGGGAGACACCATCGCTTTGGCTAAGCAGCTAGAAGAGTTGCTTCCAGGGACTATAACTCGAAAAGAAAGGTATTACATGCTCGCGCTTTGCTATTACGGAGCAGGCTCAGGCACCGTAGCTTTGAATCTCCTCAAGAAGTTGTTTGGCAAGGGTGAAGATACGGACCACACTCCGGGTTTGCTTATGGCTGCAAAAATTTGTGGAGAGAACCCGGAACTTGCTGACGAAGGGATACACTTTTCTCGCAGAGCCCTGGAAAGTCTTGACGGTCGATGTGATCAGCTTGAAAGTGCTGCGAATTGTCTTCTGGGTGTTTCTCTATCAGCAAAGTCTAAAACCACTGCTACTGATTCTGAAAGGCGGTCGAGACAATCTGAGGCCCTTGAGGTTCTGGAATCTGCCGGGCGAGTGAGTGGAATGAAAGACCCTGTCATTCTCTACCATCTCAGCCTAGCTTGTGCTGAGCAGAGGAAATTGGATATGGCACTAAACACTGCAAAGAAGATGCTTAAACTAGAAGGTGGATCCAACATAAAGGGTTGGTTACTGTTGGCTCGGGTATTGTCAGCCAAGCGACGATATGTCGATGCAGAGGCTGTCATAGATGCTGCTTTGGACCAAACTGGGAAATGGGACCAAGGCCAACTGTTGAAAACAAAAGCTAAACTTCAAATCGCGCAGGGTCATCTCAAAAGTGCCGTTCGTACATATACCCAGTTACTAGCTGTTCTTCAAGTCCAAAACAAAAGCGCCGGTCCCGAGAAAAAGATACATAAGGTTGGTTTGTCCCAGTGAGTTTTGTTTTATCAAATCAGCAGCTTTGCATCTTATAAATAGAATCTGCCTCTTTTTTTTTTCACCTCGCATTCTCTCAAGAAAAATTGGACTAGTGTTGATGTTTGTATGGTCCTGGATAATGATGTGGGTTAGTGCTAGATAGCATATACTAGGAAGCTAAAGATCCATATGTTGTGTTACTGACTCTGGTTACCCTAATGACAGAGTGATCAGAGATCTTCAAGAAGTTTGGAACTGGATATATGGCATGATCTGGCGTATATGTATATAAGCCTGTCGCAGTGGCACGACGCCGAGATTTGTGTCTCCAAATCCAGTTCCATCTGTAAATATTCGGCCGTTAGGTGGCATGTCATAGGTAAATTTGATTTTGATTGGTTTGCAAGTTGTAACTTTGTTTCTGTAACAAAAAAGTCAAAGACTGTTGGTTGATTTTACAGGTGTTCTTTGCGAGGTCAAAGGGCAGTATAAAGAAGCTCTAAAAGCTTTTCTGTGCGCTTTGGATACCGACCCGACCCACGTGCCGAGCTTGATCTCGACGGCCGTGGTTCTCAGGAGTCTCGGCGACCAATCGCAAGCCGTTGTTCGAAGCTTTCTGATGGAGGCTCTGCGGCTGGACAGAATGAACCACGTTGCGTGGTACAATCTCGGCTTGTTCTACGAGGCAAAAGGCACGGCTTCGACCCCCGAGGCCGTGGAGTGCTTCGAGGCTGCTGTGCTTCTTGAAGAATCTGCACCTGTTGAACCTTTCAGATAAAAACTCTATATTGTTGCACAATGATGATAGTTGAACATTTTTCTTTTTCTTTTATATCCAGATATGTATGTGCTGTTTATTCCATATTTTGATAATGATTGTACCAAAACAAATAAAGTTATTATCATTATAGTTATTGACAAGAGAAAAAAAAACGATTAATAGTATATATTTTGAAACAGACACAAATAAATAATAATAATAATTGTAATATTTGGTGTGTAGTGTATTATTTCGAACCTTTTAGGATAATGATATCACTTTGGGCAAGGAAGGCTAGTAGTTATATATTCAAGTATTCTTAGTCGAAAACTTCTAGGTTCGAACATTACAATTGTGTGTGTGTGTGTGTGTTTTATTTATTTATTTATTTTTAATTTAAAGTATTTTCTCATGAAAACTTTAGTAAAAGAGTAGAAAATAAACAATCCTTATTTTAATTTATATGAGTCAATTAAATTTTATCTTTTTTTTTTTTACAAAAATATAAATACAAAACTAAAAAAATCAATTTTATGTACGAGTCAGTGAATTAGGTACAGAAAATCTGTAGTATTGGCGAGATTCTCCGTTACTCGTCAACAATGTCGACGATAATAAGGTCAAGAAGCAGAGTGATTCTGAAGCATCTTCTTCCCGAAACCCCTCAGTCTCTGTGGACCCGAAATCGCCAGTCTCTGCACACAAACCCAATATCACAGCAATCCCAGTACAGGAAGCAGATTTCCGTCGCCAAGCTCCTCCAGAGGTACGGACTTCCGTCTTCCCAGCTCAACGATTTCCTCTCGAAGAACCCCTCTCTCGTCGACTCGGATTTGAAAGCCATGGAAAACTCCCTCACCATCCTTCTTCTCGATTTCAAGATCCCCCAGAAAGACCTCGCTTCCCTGGTTCTCGACTGCCCAGGGGTTCTCAACTTCAAGTTCCTCAAGAACTGGGAATCGCGTTTCTCGAAATCGGGGCTTCCCAGCGGCTCGCCGCTGATGATCAAGAGCCTCCTCGAACACTCCAGAAGGTTCCGAATCGACTCGAGCGAGCTCTCCAGAGCGACGAGGGTCCTCAAGGGCTTAGGGTTTAGCGACAAGGCTTTGTCTAGGGTTCTGGAGGGTTTTCCGGGGGTGACTTCCATGGACGAGAGAGAAATCCGGAGAAGGATCAAATTCCTTTCCGTGATTTCGAGTAAGAAAGAGGACATCGATAGGACTCTCCATTCTGTCCCCGAGGTCCTGGGCTTCGGGGTCGAAAACCGGCTGAAGCCATTGCTGAACGAGTTCAAAGCTCTGGGCTTTCGCCCGGGCTTGATCAGGAAAGAGGTCGTCAGAGAGCCGAGGCTTCTCGCGATGGAGGTCGGAGAGCTCTCTCGCTGCTTGGAGCTTCTGAGGAAGCTGAAATGCAGAGAGGCGATAAAGGAGAAGATCCTCCGCGAGGGAGAGCTCAGAGCGGGTTTCGACGTGAAGCTCAGAGTCGATTTCCTCTGCGGGCTCGGGCTGATTCGCAGAGAAGCGTTCGACGTGCTGAGGAAAGAGCCGAGGGCTATAATCTACGAGATCGAGGACATCGAGACCAAGGTCGATTTCTTGGTGAAGAGGATGAGATTCGGCGTCCGGTGCTTGCTCGACGTCCCCGAGTTCTTGGGGGTGGGTCTCGAGAAGCAGATAGTCTCGAGGTTTAACGTGATCGAGTACCTGAGGTCGATCGACGGGCTCGGTTTCGAGATGGGCTTGAGGGATATGATCAAGCCCACCCGGCTCGAGTTCTATAACCTTTACGTGAAGCCATATCCGGAGTGTGAGAAAATGTTTCCGAGGGTTTTGGGCGAGACTGTCGTTAAGAAACGACAGACTAGTATCGGACTGTGGAAGAGTTTCAAGCCGCGCAAGTACGAAGAAACCACGGAAGACGTGGAGAACATGAAATCGTTCGTCGGTTCCTTGGTGTCCTAACTCAAAGGTTCGATGACAGAGTTCATCGATGCGGTCGTGTCGTTTGTCGAGTAATTCGTGTTGTAGCCGAGAAGAGATTGTTCGAAGTGAATACTGACACACGACACGGGTCTAAAGAAATTCGTGCTTTGTGGCAGTGAAGTCTGAAACAGAACAAGGCTCGGGTGTAACCGAAATGAGTTGATTTTTGCAGAGAGACTGATTTGAACGTGTGGCAAAGTTGAGGCATTATTGCTAAGCGAGGAATGATCTCAACAGGACAAATAGAAAACGAACAATGATTCTGGTTCAAACTTGTTTTCAAAAAAAAAAAAAATGATTCTGGTTCAAACTTCAAAGTACGCACAGATCGTAATATGTATTATTTTGTAATGTACACTGGTGTAGATAAAAAAATTTATCAATACAATTTAATTGGTGTTTTATTTTATTGAATACGTTTTAGAATTTTTTTTCACCATTAATCAGTGTTAGTCACATATATCCGAAGAAAAAGAGAGGCATATGCTTCCATGTTTCTCGTGTATCAGTATTTATTTGAGAAATTTCATTTTCTAGACTCAAAACTTATGAAAATATCTCAATTAGACCCGCTAGTTAAAAAATATTCAAAATTGGACTTTTGTACCAATTTTGGACGAAAATACTCTTAATTCAAAATAAATCATCTCTTCATCTCTTTCCATCTCTTTCATTCTCACTCTCACTTTCTCTCCACACCAAAGAACACCAAATCCGACGTGAGCCCCATTCCGACGCCCAACCACACCAAATCCGACGAGTTTTAACGCCCACCACACCAAATTCGACCGAATTGGAAGTGAATTTTTTTATTTTTTTTAAGGTTGATTTGAATGAGATTTTGAGGTGAATTTTTTTTTTTTTTTTTTTTTTTTAAATCTGGGAATTTCCGATGAGAAGATCATCGGAATCCATCGGATTCGGTCGGATCCGACCGAATCCGATGGATTCCGATGATCTTCATCGGAAATTCCCAGATTTAAAAAAAAATCACCTCCAAAGATGGATTCCGACACGTTCCGAGTTCCGACGAGTTCCGATGGATTCCGACACGTTCCGACGAGTTCCGATGGATTCCGACATGTTCCGACGAGCTCGACCACCGAAAGTTCTAATCCTAGCGCAACCAATTCGAAGGTGACAAGAATTGTGATGAAGAAGATTTAAAAATGAGAGGAATATGGGTTATTTGAATTTCAATGGTATTTTTGTCCGAAAAATGTCCAAAAGTCCAATTTCAGATATTATTAAACTAATGGGTCTAATCTTGATATTTTCATTGTTTTTAGGTCTTGAAAATGAAATTTCTCATTTATTTTGTATAATCTAATGCCTCTGTTGTAGACATAATGTGAAAGTTGGGTTCATGTAGGGGAAAAAGTGAGGACCCCAAAATAATTAGATACAAATTTTGCTTTAAAATTTTGTCAGACCAATTATCGTGGAAATGACTGTTTTATTATGGAAACTAATAGCAAGAATAACCCGTCTACATTTTTTATATTTATAAATATTTGTTTTTATATTTACATATTTATTTTAGGTTATATTTAATTTTGTTTACAAGTTTTATTTATAAGAAAATAATCTCAAATAATTATTTATAATAATAAAAAAATCTACTTAAGGATTTTAAAAATTAAAACAACTATTTCAGAAATGTTGAACTTTAGAAAACCCAACTCTTATAATTTTCTTATTATAAACTCCATCTTTTTAGGGTCAATCGGCTATATAGCTTAATAGAACTTGACTTTTTACAAAATAGTCCAAGTTTACCAAGTACATGCAAAATGGCCAATAAAGACATGATTAAAATTAATAAAGGCATGATTAAATTTAATGAAGGCAAGATTAAAATTAATGAAGACAAGATTAAAATTAATGACAATCTGAAAATCCAACGGATCCAGTCGTCTTTTCCTGTGCATAAGATCCGACACCGGAGACGAGGATCTGAAGCAGAACCGGAACAACTCATTCTTCGGCGACGCGATTCTTGCGTCCTCGACGCTCGCGACGTTCCCGATCGTGCCGACGGCGGCGGCGGAACCGGATCGCTGCGGGAGAAGACTCGACGGTCTTAGGGCGCCTTCTTCGAATATGATTCTCCAAGCAGCGCCGTCGCCGGAGGCGGCGATGACGGAGACATCAAGGGCGGCGAGATCGCGGAGGGAGTGGTGGTCGAGGAGGACAAAGCCGATTCCGCCGATGAGGACGAACCCGATTCCGCCAGTGACGAGAGTGAAGCCGATTCAATCCTCTTTCTCTGGTTAAAGTTTTCGAGAGATGACTATTTTACCAAACAAATGAAACTATGGCTATTTTACTAAATAATTAGTTTGAATTGGCCATTTTATACTGATTTTTCCTCTTTTTAAAATTAGTGTTCCAGGCATGACACAGCCAAGACTATATTATTGAGACACTTAGTCGGACTTTGTTCTTACATTAATTAGTATTTAATGTTGGCAAAATAATTAAAAAATCGTGTAATATAATTTCGGATAGAATTGAGCCTTGTTACAATTATTTTCTGAAAGCGTCACAGCTTCTGTTGTAACAGTTTGTTTAACAGTTACGGCCGATTCACTTTTGAGTTTTTCTATTCCGAATTGAAGTAGGATTCCAGTGTGGATGATATTTTTTACTTTTACTTTTTTTTTTTTTTTTTTGTAAATATTAATTGCGGTTTAAAATTTTTAGACCATTTAAAAATACAAACCAAATTGGACCGGTAAAATTTTAAATCGTTTAAAACCAGACCAACGGTTGAAAAACCAACTTTTCGATCCGATTTACGGTTTTACCGATTTTTGTGCACCGCCCCGCGTATTTGTTTAAGAAAGTCAAAAGGTCATGCGTAAGCCAGTAATAAATAGAAGTTCCGGGGTTGAGTTGGAAATAATAATAAAGGTTGGAAAAGGCGTTAGGGATCCAAGTTTATATTTTCTCTCCATTTGACCCGATCGCCTGTGCCTCCGGCAAAAATAAAACTCTCTCTCTCTCAATTCAAGTTTTTGTTTGGGTTTTAGGGTTTCACTGTGAATAACAATGGTCAGAGGAATGTTTACCAAGCTCGTCTCTCGTTCTCTTTCCGTCGCCGGAAAGTGGCAGCAACAACAGCTCCGCCGTCTCAATATCCATGAATATCAGGTCTCTTTATATAAATATATGTATATATATATTTATGTTTGCGTGTGTGTGCACGCGTTCATGGTTGTTCTAGTCTTTATTTTGTGTTCTATCGTTCGTTCACTGAATCTCGAAGAAGATCAAACAAAGATCTTAAACTCAGGGATTTCAACCTTCACTAGTGTATACAAGAGATCTTATTACTTTCATTGGGGGCTTCTGATATAAAACTCCAATTTTTAAACCTAAATTCCGTTGTTCTTTTTTTATTTTTTTTTTATTTTTTATATATCGGCAAGCTTAAAAGAGTGTATGTGGTCCTCCTCCTGAAAATTTCTTCGAAAAAATATTTTTTTAAATGATGAATTGTTTTGGTGAAATTAGGGAGCTGAGTTGATGAGCAAATACGGGATCAATGTACCCAAGGGAGCTGCAGTTTCTACACTTGATGAACTGAGAGACACAATCAAGAATGTTTTTCCTGGCAGCAGTGAGGTATTTTCTTTGTGGGAAATTAAGCTATTGGTATGCCTTCCTTGATGCCAGAAAAAAAAAATCTTTTGCCCTTTATTACTTATAAGCTTTTTAATTGAAAACAATCGGGGTTGCTTCAAATGGAAGTATTCTCATTATCTTAAGGTTTCCTTGATTCACCTTTACTCATTCCTCTAAACTATGTGGAATAATTAGAAGAATGCTAACTTGCATTTCGGTGCAGTTGGTGGTCAAGAGCCAAATTCTGGCAGGTGGTCGAGGTTTGGGAACGTTTACAAATGGTTTTAAAGGTGGAGTTCACATTGTTAAGACTGACCAAGTTGAAGACATTGCTGGTAATGAAACTGCTTCTTTACTTAACATTGGACATACTTTTTTATTTGTTGTTGAATTAGTTATATGATATGTTTGTCCAGCAAGGTTCATCTCATATTGAAAATGGGTCTTCGTGGAAACGTTTGCACATTTGATTTCATTTTTATACTTCTTTAGTTAGATCGCCTGGTTAAATATAATATTTAAAAGTATAACTAAAAGTTTGAATTGTAGTTTGCATTTATTTTTTTACAAGTATGAGATCTGCACTTTTAAAGTTGAAAGTACTAGCTCTAGAGAATGATAATCTGTTTGTTCTCTATTAATCGGAGAATATTGATGAGAGGATGCTCTTTTCATGCACATAATGATTATAAAAGGTTACTCTTTTTGTGCGCGTCCGTCCGTATTTACGAAATAGAAAGTTCAAGATTGCAATTTTTCGCGTTGCTTGGTCTTCGTAAAGTTTCATTTATTTTTCTCTGTGTTTCTGATAACTGTTTAACACTGCTAATGCAGGCAAGATGCTTGGACAGATACTTGTAACCAAACAGTCAGGCCCTCAGGGAAAAGTCGTTAGCAAGGTTGGGACATATATATATATATATATATATATATATATATATATATATATATATATTCCAATGAAATCTTGTTTTCTAAAAATAAAAAAACTTGCCACATGATTTTAAAGAGCATGTTTGGTCACTTGACAGGCTATTGTGCTTCTCGCACTACACGCTATCTCACTTCATTAACTGGAATTTTTTTATCAGTCCAACATGTCAATTCAAGGTTATTGACAGTTATGTCCAATTTGTACTTAATGTCGATATTTTCGGTTTCTGTACCTTTACAGGTGTATATATGCGAGAAGTTATCACTTGTCAATGAGATGTACTTTGCTATCACTCTGGATCGCAAATCAGCTGGCCCGGTATGTTCCTGAAATTAAATGATTCTTATTCTTAAAAAAAAAAGTAGGTAAATAGCCAACTAAAACGTTTGGAATTGCTATATAGCCAACGTTTCGTAAATCTTAGATAAATAGCCATAAAGATGACGTGGCCTAATGAATGGAAGTGGCTATTTACCTAAGATTTACGAAACGTTGGCTATTTAGCAATCTCAAACTGTAAATGTGGCTATTTACCTAATGGACCCAAAAAATGACATCTTATTTAGTTACCATAAACAGCACAATTAATTTTCTCAAACCTTTTGCAGCTTATAATTGCCTGCAAGAAGGGAGGAACCAGCATTGAGGATCTTGCCGAGAAATTCCCGGATATGATTATCAAGGTTACTTTTTATCTAATAATTTGTATCGAGTTTCTACAGGACTCTTGTTAACATTATTATACCTCCATTATCTACACTTATTTTCTGTAGGTGCCTATCGATGTATTCAAAGGAATAACAGATGAAGATGCCGCAAAGGTTGTGGATGGATTGGCTCCCAAAGTTGCTGACAGAAACGATTCAATTGAACAAGTGAAGAAGTTATATAACCTGTTTTGTGAGACTGATTGCACGCTATTGGAAGTGAGTTGTGGCCTTTAGATTCTGAAAATTGTTAATCTTTTAGTTTACAGATAATCTTCTTTTTATCATACGCCTTGACCTGAAACTGGAATTTTAAACCAGATCAATCCGATGGCTGAGACTTCTGACAATCAGCTGGTAGCTGCTGATGCTAAGTTGAACTTTGATGATAATGCTGCATTTCGTCAAAAACCAATCTTTGCACTACGTGACCCAACACAGGAGGACCCCCGAGAGGTTCTCTTACTGCTATCCTCATTATTTTTTTCTTCTTTTTTTAATTTCTTTCGTATATGATACAACTCTTAGTCCGTTGCTTTCATAGCATCACAAAATTTTCCTTGTGGGGTTAGGTTTGAGGTTATACTGTAATTCTTTTTTCTTCCACGGAACAAGATTTTATATATGCTGAGAACATGACATAGAGTGATATATCCTGGGATCGATAAACAGAAATAGGCAAAGAATCGTGTCAAGTTTTCTTTGAAAGGAGAATAGCAGGATATTATGATTGCAAGACATCAAAACTTTAGCCATTTGTTTCTCTTGAACTGCTTCGGCAATCAGAACCGAGCCTTGCAGTTTTTAAGCACACTGCTTGTAGAATGAATTCGTTTTCTTGACA
Source organism: Urtica dioica subsp. dioica (assembly GCF_054948205.1). Lineage (NCBI taxonomy): Eukaryota > Viridiplantae > Streptophyta > Magnoliopsida > Rosales > Urticaceae > Urtica > Urtica dioica. The sequence goes on from NC_142763.1 coordinate 13,004,846, forward strand.
TTTTTTGCTGTGTGACAGGTCGCTGCTGCGAAAGCAGATTTGAATTACATTGGTTTGGATGGAGAAATCGGTTGCATGGTCAATGGTGCTGGATTAGCAATGGCAACAATGGATATAATTAAACTCCATGGAGGAACTCCTGCCAACTTTCTCGATGTTGGTGGAAACGCTTCTGAAGGCCAGGTGAGATATATCTTACAACCTTTGCTTTTCATGACCCGGATCGAATCGTTGGAAATTTTCACAAAACATCTTATTGTTGTGTTTTATACATTCGTCTAGGATGTAGTATAGGGTCAAGTAGAAGAAAACTTTGGTTAAATTTTGTATTCCAATGGGTTCTATGTTAGGTTTGTTCAACCACCTTGTGACCTAAAGTTTACTACCAATTCACGTGGGATATATTGTCAGATAACTTCTAATCAAATGTGATTTGAATCACAGGTCGTCGAGGCATTTAAGATTTTGACTTCCGATGACAAGGTGAAAGCAATTCTGGTGAACATATTTGGTGGGATTATGAAGTGTGATGTGATAGCGAGTGGAATTGTCAATGCTGCTAAACAGGTGAGACTTAATATCTGCATGGTCCCGCGTACCATCCAATCATATTATTAGAAGGAAAAGTATTTACTACCTTAACTCATCAATGGATCTGTGCTTATCACGACATAGGTTTAGATGATATTAGTTTCGCTTAGGATTATGGCCATAGTGCTTAGTACTCTATTAGTTCTAATTCTTATCCTTGTTTGGCAGGTTTCTCTGAAGGTACCGGTGATCGTTCGTCTCGAAGGCACAAATGTTGACGAGGGAAAGAGAATTTTGAAGGCAAGTAAACTTCATTGGATATGTGAAACTGGATCACTGTGTTATTTGACTTCGTCGCACATAATCTGTTATAATAATGAATGTGCAGGAAAGTGGAATGGCATTAATCACTGCAGAAGACCTGGACGATGCAGCAGAAAAAGCCGTCAAAGCTGCATACTAATTCATGGTTCTGTTTACAAGTTGTTTATTTAAGCATAATTCTTTCTGGGGCAAAACCAGTATGCACAAATGTGCCTGCTCTGTGGAGAGAGATACAGAAACGTGTAATTTCGGCATGAGACACGTCAAAGAATATTACGACTAGAACTCTGAATGAGAGTCAATAATGTGTCCTTTTTATCCAAGGAGTTTTCTCATCTTGGTGTTTATTTATTTTTTTCAACTTCTGTTTCTATGGTTTAGGCCCATTTTTGTAATTATTCTCTTTTATCAATGAAACCTCATGGAGATTTTTATTATGAATCGCTACATTTTAATAAAAAAAAAAACAAAAAAAAAACGGGAAGAGAAATTTATTATTTGCTCTTGCATCATACAAATTTTAACTGTCCGACGGAGATTTATTATTTTTCAGGGACTCGACAATCTTGTTGGCGACGCAGTAAGCAGTGGATTCAATGGTGATCATAGGGTTGACCCCAAGTGCAGTGGGAAGAAGACTTGCGTCGCACACAAACAACCCTTGGGCCTCGAAGCTCTGGCCGTGCTCATCGACCGCTCCTTCCTCCGGATTCGCACCCATTCGGCAACTCCCCATCTGGTGAGCAGACGTGTAAATTGTCCAGTGCTCACCTCTCGAAGACGGTCCTCCCACGGCACCGACCGTGTCCAAAAACTCCTCGAAATCGCTCTCTCGAACGCCTTTGCACTTGAATCTTTGCCCGTCGCTCCTATAGGTTCCCACCTCGACGGCCCCGGCGGCGGCGAGGATCCTCAGCGCCCGCCTCAGCCCGCTCCGCAGATTCTCCTTGTCCGCTCGGCTCAGCCGGTACTTGTACATCCCTTCTTTCTCGACCACCCCCGAGCCCTGGTCTCTCACCAGCGCAAACAGGTTCGAAGTTCTCGCGAACCGTACCATCCTCTCTTTCATGTCCCGCCCCGAGACCCAAGGGGTCAGCGCGGCGAACGAGGCCGGCCCTATCGCGGGGGACTCTATGATAACTCGGGTCTTTCCCTCCTCGCCCACGTCCTTGTGCAGCGAGGTGATGATTCCTCCCTCGTAGATTTTGCCTTGGAATTCCGACGCCTCTTCGGGGAAGTAACCCCACGTGAGAAGGGTCGGATGAAGATGCAGGTTTTTCCCGATGTTCCGGTTCCGGAGCCCGCTGGAGATCAGGAGAGGCGGGGTCGAGAGGGCCCCACAAGATGATACCGAAACTCTCGCCTCGATTCGCAGCTTCTTGCCGATTTTGTTGCTGCTCGACGACGCGATAACGCCGGAGCATTTCGCTCGCGATCTTGTCGTCCTTCCGTTCTCGTTGCTCTTCACGATGAACCTCTCGGCTTTACATCCCGTCAGAATCACGGCGCCGCAGTCCACGGCATCGACGAGCCACGTCGTGTCCGTCCCCTTTTTGTCCCCGGTCGGGCAGCCGTAGCAGCACGAGCCGCAGTAATGATCGGCCGACGAGTTCCTTGGGACCGAAGCGACGTCCAGACCGAGCTTCTCGCACCCTTTTCGGAGCACTCGGTTCTGAAAGTTCTCCCCGGCGCAACCCTGCGTAACCCCGATCCTCTCGCACACCGTGTCCATTGCGGACTGGTACTCCGAGCTCCCGTAAAACGGAATCTTATGACCGACCGACCATTCGGTGAGAACATCGCTCGGTGTTCTGATACACGCGGACCAGTTCACAGCCGAGCCGCCTCCGACGGTTTTTCCGGCCAACAACATGACTTTTCCGTCGTCGGTGGAAGCGACGCCTTGCAATTCGTAGAGCTCTTTCATCGAAGGTCCCTCGAGAGCGGAGTAGTCTCGTGCCACAAAGTAGTTCCCTTTCTCGAGGACCACCACTTTCAGGCCGGCCTTTGCGAGCACCGCCGCGGCAACTCCTCCGCCGCAGCCGGACCCGACCACCACCGCGTCGCATCTGACCGTGTAGAACTCCGCGTCTTCGACGACTTCTAGGCCTTTCTCGGCGAGCGATCGGACGAGCGACTCGTCGGTTTCAAGCGCGGTTTCTATAACCCCTTCTTCGAGAGGCCTTTTCTCGTCGTCTTTTGCTTTTGAAGCTTTTTTCTTCATGTCGTCGACGTGATACCCAATTGCCTCCCATGAAGGGTTACGTGAGTTTTCATCAACCTGAAAAAAAAAAGTAGAGATATTTAAAGCCTACTTCAGAGTTACCAAGAAGTCGTCTTTGCTTTATTTGTTACCTCGTTATAAGGCAATTTGACAAATGAAGTGTTTTTTTTTTTTTTTTTTCGTGGAAGATACGAATTTCTCGATAAAGAAAAAAAGATATGAGTTACTCAGTTGTCAACTATTACAGTCAATTTCGGGACAGGCTTAAGTAACTGACCACGAAAAGTGCACGTCAGTTGATAAATTCGAAAAGGACACGCACCAATTAATAACTTTAGGATATAAAATGACACCTACCGGTAAATAGTTGTGCACCATTATTGGTCGTGGTCCTTTTCAACAGATTATTAAATATACGACTTTTTTTTTCTTTTTCTTTTTTTTTTACACTGAAACATTTCATTTTTTTTTTTACTCTAATTGAAAAGATTCTGCATATGTTTTTATTCTGGACATAAATGCACATTACCAAAAAGTTTATAATATACATTTTTCTTCTTTCTCAACAAAAAAAATTATGGACGAAACCATCTCTCACCATAAAAAAAACCCTTGTGAAGCATTATATTAATGAAGAAGGTTAACTCATACAAAATATAAAGAACAATACGAAATGATTCAAAATATTTATATTAAATTTTGATTTGTTTTAATTATTTCGATGATACAACAGAATAGCATTTAATAATTTAAAATTAAAAAAAAATGTTATTGACATGAAAAAGTATAAAGTAAAGAAATTTTGATGGAATCAGATGATATGAATCCATAAAAAACAATTATTTTACGAATATATATATGTATATATATTATATGTTTGAAGTTTTTTCTATGAAACTCGTTGGTCTTTGATGTTACATGAAAAACTAATAATCGACTTGTATCTAAATTTTTTTGAACTTTGCATTGTGGTCGGTTTAATACTTAGATTAGATGTATTTTTTTTAAACTAAGAAGCGGTGTTTAGTTTTCAAACTTTTCAAATAAATATATATATAAACATTTACGTGTATAGAAATTCAATTTCCTCTAGCAAGTGGAACTTCCAATTAAAAAATAAAATATAACAACTTAAAAAAGAAAAAGACTAAGCTAATAATGGCGAAACTGTGATTCTAAATTTAAGAATAGTGACAAAGAGGATTTACAGACTAGTCTAAAATTAACTAAGGCAAACAAAAATAGCAAAAAAAAAAAAAAAAAAAAAAAAAAAATCAAATCAAACAAATAAAGTGGTTACCCTTGCGAAGTAGTTGAAGAGGCAAAAGAGTTTGAGAATCAAAAACAGAATTCTGAGAGGCGCGATATGTTTTTGGTCGGACCAACTCTTCAAGACTCGCTCTCTCTTCTCCAACGTCAAGTCACGGAATCTGTTAACAAACGGCCATCTCCGATCCAGGCTTCTCACCCCGCAAAGCACAAACGTGCCCAATCTGAATGACAGAATGGTCAACGCCGTCTTGACTAACGACACGCCCGACGGCAAAGCCCTCTCGACAATCAAATCAGCAACCTAAATAAAATTTACTATAAATTAAAACTCAAACATGTTTGTTTAATGCTAATTAAACAGAGTCTATAATAAAAAAATATTTGACCTCATCTGGTAAAGGAGACTGAGAGCCAGAAGCTTCGAAGAAAGACTGAACCGATTCCGAAACTGCGTTTCGACCGTTGAGAGGAGGTATGAGAGCTTCGCATATGGCGGATAGAGTTTGGATTTGGGACGACGAGAAGCCATGGCTGAAACTCCCTGGCTTTTGCCCGCTTAGCAGACTATGATGATTTTCTCTCTCCATATCTCCTCTCTCTCTCTCTCTCTCTCTCAATGGCTTTGCGTTTTTGAGAAAGGGTTTGTTTTTTTTCATATATATATGCGATACCGTGTGTTTGTTTTGCGATATCCGATGAGCTGTACGTTGAGAGAGCTAAATAGAGAAATAGAAAAAGAAAGAAGATTACGTTTGTTAGTTTTGGGAATTGGGAAAGGATATTGTATTTAATAAAATCCCTATGATACGGATTTGAAGTTTTGGTTTATTTATTCATTTATAAATGTTTTTTTTTTTACAAATATTTTTAAATGTTTCCGTGTAACTAAATGTGATGTAATTTCTTTTAGCCAATGCATCTAGATAAAGAGACGACTTTTTTAACTTATTCTAAGAGACAACGACGTAAACATTTCAGGTTTTATTAAAATGACAAAAAAAGTATTTCGTTGTCAACACCAGTATGATTATTTGCAAGAATAATACTCTAAAATAATGAACTTCGATTTTTAAAATAAGTCTGTTTTATTTTGTATAATTACCTGCTTGCTAGCTTAAATTAAAGATTGCCTAAACTTAGATATCAACGCTAAGTATCTAGGAGTCGATTGAGTCAAGTTGAGTTTGACATTTCGGGGTAACATGTAGATTTTAGCGTGTGGGATACTGGGATTGCCAAGTCTCGGTTCCGAAATGTACAAAATAAGAAAATATAGTTTATACACCGTGCGAGTAGCGAATTTCACGGTGCGAAAAATCAGTCCGACCTAATTAATTTTTTTTTTTTTTTAATGAAAATCTCGAGAAAATTGGGATTTTCACAATTCTAAAAATTGGATTTAACTAAGTTTTAAAGACAATATAGAACTTATAAATAAAGATCAAAATTAAAATATTTTCAAGACGTATAAGTGAAAATATTAGTTTTGTGAAAGTATCTTATTTTGTATCATCAAGAAAAAAAATCAAATAACTATTTGTACAATAATGTTAGTATCATATGAAATAATATTGATTTCAAATTTTGTATTTTAAGAATAAATATATATAATAAAACTTATATTTATTTGAATTTATAGGTTTATCTTTATTTTTTTCTTCTGAAAACTCGCAATAAAAGATATACCTATAAAATTTGAATCTGACGATGTAGAGATAAATGGTGATTCAAAATTTTGAGTTAAAATAGTTGGTTATTGGATCTGACATTTTGAGGCAGCTCGGATGAGACTCTAGTCTAATGGACATTCAAGATTGCTAAGTCTAGATTTTCGAACTTGGTATAATTGTAGCGTCTATTTCCTGTTTGTTCAAATAACCACACAAAACTTGAAACGCACGCAATTGATCTTGGCAACCAATTAGACGATGTAGAAGACAATAAGAACACAAACGTTTTACCCTGGTTCGATCGAGATGATCTACTCCAGCAACCAATGTCCAATCCACTATCTTCTTGATGAATTACAACTTCTTTTACATCTGCAATCTTCTATTGGAATCCCCAAATATTAGGTTCTTGAGGAATTCTATCTAGAAGGATTTCTATGAGAGAGATTCTGTAATTCTCTTGATGATTCCTAATAATGATCTCTACTTCAGCCAACGACATGGTTTTCTATTTATAAGTCATAGAAGAGCCAGTCTGTACAAGTTGATTAAGACTCAAGAAACTTCAAACTTCATCTGACGGCTGAGATTAGAAGCTCCCTTAATTTAGACTTGATCCAACGGACTGTAGTGACTCTGAGAGATGAGAAATAAGATCAACTTTTTACAGTATAATAAATGTTTAAATTTTCCATTTGAGATTGTTTAATAACTATCCGGTTCATTCAATGGGAAGGATATTCCTTTATGAGCTAAAATTTCAACGGAGGCAACATTTTATTTCATAGCACTTTTATTTGTAACATCAAGTATGTGTAATTTTTGCCAAAAAAGGGAATAGTGTAATTATAATCTTACACTACCTCCAAGATAGTTTGAATTTAATCCACTTAGATGCGTTCCACAGAGATTTCACTGCTAAAACTCTAGTCTGGTCTCTCAAGTTTAAAACCCTAGTTGCTTTCTCGCCGCCGTCCCCCTTGGGACCCGGAAGTCGGTAGTACGACTCCGACCCGGGGGGGAAGGCGAAGGTCGCGTTTTCTTCGCGAGTGGTGGTTTCTCCGACGTCGATCTTCTCTCGAACTCGCACGACTAACGAGACGGAGACCGAGAAGCATTTTTTCATATCTGAAATCACAGATTCGATTTTGGGTCCGGTTCGTGCGTGGGTCTCCATTCTAGGCGGTTTCGGGTGTTGTCGATGGTGACCTTCACGTTGTTGTGCAGAAGTGGGGTTGGCTCTGCTTTCTTCTCCGGCCGGGGCTGGTTCAGCGCTGCCATGGATTGGAAGGGTCTCCTCTGTGGAACGTTCGCGACGCGGCCGTGCTCACTGCAGATCTTGGGTGCGAGTGTTGGCCTTTTTTTAGTTTGTTTAATTTTTGGTGTTGGCATGGACCTATAATTTTATTGTTATGCTTTGTTTGTTTTGTTTTGTTTTGTTTTGTACTCGGATTAGCCGTAGTTCCCTTTCCCGTAGTGGATTTCCTGTTAGGTTTTGATCTGCGCAGGTTGAAGAGCCATCTTATTCATGGCTATCGGACCGAGGTTGGTTGGATTTTTCCATCGCCAATTTTTGGGTTTTTGAACGAGTCTCTTGTGTGCTCTATTTGTGCTTATAATCCTTCTTGTGGTCGGAAGTTTGCACATAAGTACGTCTACCGGAACTTAGTGTTAGATTCACTTCGACTTAGGTCTTGGTGATCCATGTACTAAGGTGTTTTTCTCCTGTATTGATGGGTTTTTTTATTCAATTTTAATGGAAAATCCGTTCTATTAAAAAAAAAAAAAAAAGATGCGTTCCACATGAGAATTTTTCTCTGTAATTTATATTGCATGTTAGTAGAAATTAAACTTCTTAGGCATAGAAAAGAATAATAATAATATTAAAGAACTAAATTAAAACAATAAATGCACATTATTATTTAACGGTTTCTGGTTGTGTAGATAAAATAATAAATAATAATATAGGATTTGGAACTATTTCTCCATTTAATAGTCGTCGTTAAGCTGAAAACTACTTTCTTTGAGCCTTATTAATGAAATTTGATGGAAGGGGTATGATAAGTTGGACGTTCCTAAGTTGTGATAACATCTGATTTTTATTTATAATTATTAAACGTGTTAGCATGTGTAACTTGTAGGACTATTTATCTATTCAACATTCATTAAAATGAAAAACTACCCTCTTTTAAGCCGATCTCAAACTTAACTTTAATGAATATTAAAGACAAAATACCCTTTATTAAATAAACAATTACCAAATATAAATTAGTTAATAAAAATAAAAGAAATAAAAGGAAAAAAAAAAAACACAATAAAAATAACTCTTCTTGTTATAAATTATAAAAATCCAAAAAAATATATATTGAGATTCTGCTAATCTGACCGATCAAGAGAGCTTCAACGTGACACTCGAAGGCTGCTTCGTAATCTCACATATTTAATCACCTTGAGTTTATGTAACAAATTTACTAACATTGACACAAATATACTGACATTTATACAAATATACAAACATTTACACAAATTTACATAGACATTAACACAAATAACAAAAAAAATTAGGAAAAATAGCCAACTTAAACGTTTGACATTGCTAAATAACCAACGTTTGGTAAATCTTAGGTAAATACCCGTAAATAATGAAGTGACCTATTATATGGAGGTGATTATTTATCTAAGATTTACGTCTGTAAATACATGAAAATGACTATTTACCTAAGATTTACAAAATGTTGACTATTTAACAATGTCAAACGTTTAAATTGATTATTTTCCTAATGACACAATCTTATTCTTAACATTTTGAAGCAACGGCGATGGAGACAGATTGAGAGAGAGAGAGAGAGAGAGAGTCAATGAGAGTTAGAGAGAGATATATAAAGAGAAAAAAATACTCACTATTCTGAATACTCTGACAAGTGACGGCGACAAGGTAGCAATATGACTGCGCCATAGTCATTGGCGAAGGTAGCGATGAGATTATCACATTATCGTATGCTACCACGTCCAACAGTCTCGCAGCCACTTTGAGGTCAATCTTCGATGATCGATCCAGGGGGGTTTCGGACGGGATCTCAGTCCACTTGGGGACGAATCAATCCCATCTCCGGGAGGACGTTGACGCACGCCCAATCGAGGTCTGACAGGGTTCGGAGGGTCTCGGCCTCGGATGACGAGGATGCGCTGTGCTGGAACGAGTCGAAGAGGTTTGAGAGGCTCGTTCGGACCGTGGATGCAAGATTACTTAATACTCCTCCACACAACAGCTCCACCATTAAGGATGAACACAGATCCCGAAGTGGATTTATTGGAATCCTTATCCACTTGAAAATCGGAGTTGGTATATCCCGTCATAGTCAGGTCGGTACCTGAATATGTAAGCATGAAGTTCCTAGTTCTTCGAAGATACTTAAGAACATGTTTAACAGTAATCCAGTGCTCGGGTTCAGGGTTGGATTGAAAACGGCTAACTACACCAGCTGCGAACTAGATTTTCATGGTCGAGGAAGAGCATTCCATCGATGAGCTAAGCAAGGCTTTGGAGATTTATTGATTCGTCATTTCTTTCTCGGTCCAATGCCCAGCTTTGGATGAAAATCAAATAATTAGCGGGAAAAAAAAATCACAATCCTAGATTAAGGAACATCATGAAAATAATTATGAATAATCAAAGCCTTTGCATAACTGATTTTTTTTTTTATTATTTGAAAGAAACAGAAGCTTGAACGCCATTTAGATTTTGGAATGTCCATTGCAGATCAAGCTATAAAAAAAAGTCTCAAGATTTAATCCACGACTCTGATATATTTCCAAAATCTGAAGCAAATCACGATATGTATATTCTCAAATACATGTGTTGCATATGAGCATCATCGTGAAGCATTGGGCTTTTTCAATTGAGTGTTGGTTCACATATAGATCCATGGTTCCAATTTCGCATATGTTATCTCGCGCGTCAGATCGTGGACAATTTCGCATATGTTTAATAATATTTACCATTCACGAAAATTTAAGAATACATGAAACTGATTTTATGAATTTATATATGAAAGACGTTCTTCGAAGTTAATGTCTAGTGATGAAAAATAGGGATTAACAATAGAACAACAAAGAGGTGTGTAGACATTTAGAAAATTAGGTCACAAACCTATACAAACTCAACCAAACACCACATAAAAAGATCTTAGCAACAAATATTGTTAGAATTCGAATTCTTGGTATGAAATTTATAGAGAGAAGCGACTAATCACTTATAAATCTCTTAATATAATCACTAATATAAAAAAGGACCTCAACATATAATTTGTTTTATAATTCGAATCCTATGATTTCAAATTTATGAAGAGAAGCGACGATTCCTAACCAAATTATCAATGATAAAAAGTGGTAATTTGGAAAGATAATATAAATCTGACTATTTTGTAGTTAAATTATTATTAGACTATAGTTTTAACTCCTCATAAAAAAAAAGCTAATCACTTCTAAGAAAAAAAAAGACTTCAACATATAATTCCTTATATAATTTAGTGATATTGAACATCTTTCATGATTTAAATCTCAATAACTATTTCTAAAAAAATAATACGAAAACTGTAAAGTCATTTAACGTAAACTCAAATCTAAAAAATAATTTTCAATATGTAACAAATATAATTCGTATTTAATAAAATGGAAAGGTTAAAATGCATATGATTTTTTATTTTTTTTTTGCTCCAAAAATGCGTATGATTGTATACTATTGCTACCTCAACCTTTTTTCTAGTAATTTTTTTTTTTTAAAAAAAATTGAAGCGTTGACTGTTTTGTAATTATGTAGTTTCAACTTTCAAGTGATATATTTCTTCTAATTTATTTTATTTTTATAGCAAAAATTAACATTTCCTTTCAGATATTCTCACTGTATATTTTTTAAGATTTTTATCAGTCAAAATTTTCTTCAAATTAGAAAACCAAGAAATATATCAATATGATAAAGGAAAACCTTCAATTGATGGAATGGACTTTTACTGGAATCTGTCTCATACGCGCATGTCCATAACTTACTTTCATAACCTCATGGTCCTCATTTTTTCTAAAGAGAATTTATGAAACCTCATTACTCACTTAAAAATGTCCAACCAACCCTTTAAATTCGAAATAAGAAAGTGTTGGATTTATATCTTTGTCGCTGCTTTGCTAACACAACGTACATTTGCTTCACTAAATATATGGGGAAATATTAGCCTTCCGAAGCTCAATTCAAAGCTATTTAATGCATATGTCCGTGGTTAGCAATGTTTACTTGTAATTAATTATTTTTTTTACGGGATTTATAACTAATTAAACCACTTTAAATATGTGATTTTTGATCTAGTTTGACAATTTTTAGGGATATAGCAAATGACTTATGTGGCAATAATTAAGGTCTGATTTGCCTTTATTTATTAACAAATTCGTCACTTTCTCTCTCCTATTTTTTCAAATAATTTTTTTTAGCATCAAAACTTAAAAAATTCATATCTTTCTCATACGAACTCGAAATTGAGTGATTTCTGATCCTACAAATTCGTGGCGTCGAGATCTTCAAAATAGACCCATTGTGTTTGATGAAAAATTATGTTTAATGCATCATATTTACGTTTCCATTTATTTTTTTGATAATTTCAAAAAATTTCAGTTATTTCCATATTTAAGATAGTAACGTGATTTTTCTACATCTATGATATTAAACATGATTTTTCATCAAACACAATGGATCTATTTTTGAAGATCTCGGCGTCACGAATCCGTAGGATTTGGAATTACTCAATTTCGAGTTCATATGAGATAAATATGGTTTTTTGAAGTTTTTATATAAAAAAGTGTAGGAAAAAAGTAAGAGAGAGAAAATGACGAGTTTGTTAATAAATAAGGGCAAACCAGACCTTAATTATTACTACATATACATGTTGACTATTTCTTTAAAAATTGTGAAACGTAGGCTAAAAACAAATTTCATAGTTTCATTTTGACTATTTTGCTACACTGCCTTTTAATTATTCGAATAAAAGAGCGAAATGCTTCACATCTTTTTTATGAAACAAAGTTTTTTTTTTTTTTTTTTTTTTTTTTTTTTTTTTTTTTTTTTAGTTTTATTGATAACTATGATAGTAGCATAGCCACAAATTTGTTTGAGGGGGGAGTAAGATAGAAATTTATATTTTTAGTTTTATTGATAACTATGCTCTGATGATAGTAGCATAGCCACAAATTTGTTTGAGGGGGGAGTAAGATAGAAATTTATATGAGGGGCTTAATAAGAGATTATTTTGTTTTGAATGAGGGTATAAGATATATCTTCTATGATAAGACAATTTTGAAAGACTTTTGGGTTTGTTTAATTTATTTGTAAATATTATTTCTATAAATATAAATTTTATGCACATCTAGTTTTGCGCAAAGTCGGTGGATATACCTTTATTTTTCATTTTAATATGTTAATATTTATTCAAATAACAATATAAAATATATTAAACTAAGAAAATAATTAAGTTTTAAATAATTAACGATTGTGAAATGCCTTGTGTCACTAATAGAGCATCACACATTGTAGTATTGAAACATTTAAATATGATTAAGTTGAAGTCGCTGAATTAAAGTTTGTTGTTTATGATTATAAGGGTATAACATGTGTGTATGGTGATGTATTTTTTTCTTTAAGAAGTTAATTAAAAATATTGATGTTAAAATATGAAAAATAAATTATAAATATAGTTTTTATTTTTAAACAATGTAATTAAATTAACAATGATATAATATAGCACTTATTCTTAGAACAATTATTCATGATAATGAAACAAAAGTATATATTTTTGTATTCAGAATTAATACTGAGAAATGATATTGGTAAGCGCATAAATTATCATCAGCGCATCATCGGTTGTTATATGGCATAGTCAATGCCCCACTACATTTTACATTAATAATAAATAATAAAAATTAAAACTTGATACATTAAGTCGCCTTACTAAGTTCAAAGTGGTACATAAATATAAACAATTTTTTTATGTGTGTACCAAATAATTTTTTTAAAATTGGTTGGTCATTTTAAAAATATGGCAGTGAAATAAAAGTATACGCAATCAAGTCATTCACAAAAATTTGGTAGTCAAGCATAAATAACACAGGTTCGCAAGATTTAAATACTCTGATATTTAAATATTTATTACAACTTGTTTACCGAGGTATAAACACTACTAGAAATATATATATGTAATGACTTAAGTTTTTGTATGCCATAGTATGAAATAAATTCCGTACTTATTTAAATAGTCCATTTTTTTCAGAGGGAACTGAAAAATATATTAAAGAAGAGAGGGAAAAAGAGAAAGCTTCAATTAGTATTATTATTAATGCTTTAGCTGTATATGCTTTAATATGTTCAATCAAATTTAAAAGTATGGTACAACTAATCCTGGCCTAACGGTAGCGGGACGGGACTGAATCCCCGCTACCGTTAGGCACAGTAACGGGAGCGGGACTCCCGTTACTGTTGACGGACGGGACGTCCGTCCCGTTAAGTCGGCTAACGGGATCCGTTGATCCCGTTAGTCCCGTTTCTTTTTTTTTTTAATCTCGGCCGTTGGATCAAAGATCCAACGGCAAAAAAAAAAAGAGCCGTTTTTTTTTTCCGTTGGGAATATAGCCGTTAGGCGATTTTCGGCCAAAAATTTAATTTTTTTTTTACCCATTTATTTCTAAAATCTATAAATACCCCCCATTTCATTCATTTTCTTCACACCTTTCCTTCAAACTCTCTCAAACTCTCTCAATCTCAATCTCAATTTCTCTCAAACTCTCTCGATTTTAATCTCAAATTCTCTCTAACGCTTTCAATTTTTCATGGCATCCTCATCCCACAACCGAGGAGGTCAAGGGGAAGAGCTTCTCGAGGTGAACGAATGCACCGTTTTGAAGAAAATTGGTTGCACTTGTCTCAAAACGCCCCCGACCCAAACACCGAATACTCTTTCGATCCAAATTATTTGCTCCTACTTTCAACCATTCGGAATTCACCGAAATTCCAAACACCCAAATCCCATATTACCCTCAAATGGATCCCGAGCAAGCTTATCAAGCTCAAATTCCGTCATCCGAAGTGGCTTTTCAAGAATTTCAAGTATTCGAGCAACATTTACGCGAATCCCAAAATCCAAATGAAGAAGAAGATGACGATGAAACCCAAAATTCAAATGAAGAAGATGAGGAGGAGGAGGAGGAAGAAGAAGAAGACCTACCACCACCACCTCAACCTCGAAGTCAAGTTCCACGACTTCGACAACGTGAACAACAAGAGGAGACCCAACAACGACGACAGCGACGAGCACGACAAGAACAACAACCACCTCAACAACAACAACCACCACGACGTCGTGCTAGGTCCGTTGTGTGGACCTTCTTTGAAGAGGTGATTGCGAACGGCGAAAAAGCCGGAAAATGTCACAGTTGTGGCAAAATATTCAGCGCTCACAACACAAGAGTCGGGACGTCGCTATTGTGGAGTCATCGCAGGCACTGCCAGGGGACTCAATCTGGAGCCTCGTCAAGCCAGGTAAGTCACATCGATCCTGTAAGCTTTAGGCGTGAGTTAGTAGAATATTTTGTTTCCACCGATCAATCTTTTAGTCATATCGAATCTCAAAGCTTCGTTAGATTCATTAGTTCTATAATTTCAAATGTTCAAATAATGTCTAGGAAAGCCTTGAGATCCGATATCCTAAAATGGTTTTTAGGAGAAAATGAACAAATGAAAGACACCATATCATCTGGTAGATATAGCGTTGCCTTAACCTCAGATATATGGACTGGTCAATCTAAGATGGATTTCATGAGCGTTGTAGTGCACAATATAGACGACGATTGGAACCTAAACAAACGTATCATTGCCTTTAGGAGGATAGAAGGTTCTCACACTGGTGAAAACATCTTAGACATCATAGTTAGTGTTATAGGTGAGTGGGGTTTGACCAATAGGGTTATATCTGTAACCTTAGATAATGCCACAAGCAACAACGCCATGATTAGGGAGTTAAAGGAGAAACTTAACGTTGACGATACCCTTTTGCATCAACGTTGTGATACCCATATCATAAACCTCATAGTTCAAGCCGGAGCCGCTAGTTATGACCATTCGATCAACAAGATTATGAATTACATTAGTTGGATAAATAGTTCAGCCTCTAGAGTAGATGAGCTTAAGAGACGCCTTAGACTAAACGGTCTACAAGAACGCACATTTCACCTAGATAACAAAATTAGGTGGAATTCTACCTTTCTCATGTTGACCAACTTCTTATCCGAGCATTACGTCAATGTTATTGTTTCTTACATTAACAGCGAACATGGCGAAAACGCTTTATCCGAATATGATATTAGGATGGCTGAATCATTTGTTTCTTTTCTCGACATTTTTTACAAAGAAACTTGTTATCTCTCTGCTGTTTACACTCCTACTTCTTTTCTCGGTCTTCATACTATGACCGCAACTGCTGTGCATCTTGATAAATATAAAAACGTAACAATTTTTCAAGATTCTATTCAAGCAATGACAGCCAAGTTTTTAAAATATTGGGGGGCTGGAAAGGTTCCATTATTATACGGTTTTGGAGCCATTCTAGACGTCCGATGTAAAATTGGTGGTTTAAAAAAATTTCTGAAGTACATTAGAAACCATTTCGTGGACCAAGATTACGTTGCACTTGATCTCGGGAGGATCGTGCAAGCTTTTTTTGATCTTTTCAAGGTATACGAGGCGAAACTCCTACCGCAATATCGAGCACAGCAATCTCAATCACAGACGCAGTATCCGAGAAGACACCAATACACGAATGTCTTCGTCAACGCGCCCGCTTACAGCCCATCGCCTCAACAACAAGAAGCTGGGACAAGTCAGACGAGGTCGAGCGCAACCGACGCACGGTCCCATCCGGAGATCCAAGAGTACGATCGGAACGATTTGGTCAGGTCGGATGACGAAGCCATCGACCTATTGGTTTGGTGGAGAGTGAATGCGAGGAGGTTCCCGGTCTTGTCATCTATGGCACAAGACATCCTCACCATCCCTGTTTCAACCGTGTAATCTGAGGCGGCTTTTAGTAGCGCGGGCCGCATCATCGACGATAGAAGATGTAGCTTGAAACCGGAGATGGTCGAAGCATTGACGTGCGGTAAGGATTGGATTCAACATAGAAATCGAGCACAAGAAACATTCATGTGCTTCGAAATTCTTGACTATTTTGAAGTTGATTTCGCAAATGTAAACATAAATGGTTAGACTAACTTGTATAACTAAGGGATATCCCGGCCCTTGTCCGGGATAAATTTTCAAATAATTAACGAGGAAAGGGGTGCTCTTTTTCCTCGCCGTCGCACCTTTTTAGGGGTTGGTGAGGTTTTTTAGGAGGCCCATTTTTAATTTCACATTGTTCTTTATTATTTTTTTTCTACCCATTTACTTCAAAATCTTTTCAAATTAAGTCATTGTATATAATTATTTAAATTCATTTAAATCTTCATTTCTACCCGCTTAATTTAAAATCTTTTCAATTACATCCTTTTATTTAATTATTTAACTTCATTAAAAAAAAATTAATATTTTTTCTTTTTTTTTACGCCTAACGGGGTCCGAATCCCGTTAGGCGGGACTCCCGTTACCGTCCCGTACATTACCGGGACGGGACTCCCGTTAGTCCCGGTAACGGGAGTCCGGGCTTGGCGGGAGTGGGAGACGCGGTACCTCCCGCCAAGCCAGGTTTAGGTACAACAAGTCAATGTTTCAAATTTCAGCTCTGATGTAATCCAACAGATTTTTAAAATATTTTATTTCATTTTATTTTTTAAAGCGCTCAATCATATTTACAACTTTATATGGTGCAACAGATTTATGTTTTCATTTTTCAATAATTTTTTTTTTCGTGAAAGTTTTTTTTTCTTTGAAAAGGTAAATATTTTAATTTTTAAATCCTTCACATAGTTATGTTTTGAATAAGTTTCTTTTTAATAATTAGACGGACTAGTCAAAATCAAACGTTGAGATTGCATATTAACCAACATTTATAATTTTTTTTTTTAAAATAGTCCAAATTGATGATGTGGCGTTTCAGCCAATTTTTTGGGTCGAAAATGACCCTACTGAAAATATAACGTGTTATTTTTATAATTATACAAAAATGTAAAGTCAAATGTGTCTGAGTTCGTGATTAATAGCAAAAAATTTATTCTCAATTACAATTTGAATTTGATTACGTGATCTCTCTCTTTCTCAACCCTATCACTGGTCTTCTTCTTTGAGTTGGAGATCCAAGCTCGGCGATCATCTCTCCCGACGACACCCAATAGCCCAGCCTAGCCCAACCCTCAGCCCTCTTCCAAGAGCTAGTCTCGCGATCATCCGATTCAAAATTCTTCAAAACCAGCGAAGGCGATGAAGAAGAAGAACACACTACCATCTCCAGCGCGTTCCAGTGCAGAGAATACATCTCCGCCGAGACTAAGCTAGCGGAGATCTCCTGCTCCATCTGCGGCGGAGCGAAGTCCGCTCGGATCCAGATCTAGCGATGCTACCTCTGGTACGAGCCCGACGACAAAGGGATCTTCTCCGGCAGTAAGTTCTCTTCCTCCTCTACTTCGGGCGAGATTCTCCATACGACTTGCGGAGAGAGCGCCGCGGCGGTCGGATTAGGGTTAGGGTTCGGATTCGAGGCGATAAGAGAAGCGACGTTGGCAGCGTTTGAGGAGGAGATCTCTGGCGGCGGAGGGTTCAGGAGGACGGTGTATGAGTCGGTGGCGGCGACTGCGCAGTGCCATGGAGGAACGGAAAGGTGCGAGTGCGGGGAGTACGTGAGTGAGGTGGCGTGGATCGCGGAGGAACACTGTCTTCTTGATATATGTAAGTATCCTCAAGGCGTTACTACGAACTTGTATCCATGTAAGTATTTCTCTTGTTGGTTTGTGTTATTTGTGTTGATTTCTGTTAATTTGTGTTGATACGTGTTGATTTGTATTGATTTGTTGTTAATCTATTGAATTTGTGTTGATTTTTATTGATTTGAAAACTAGTGTTGATTTCTGTTTAATTTGTGTTGATACGTGTTGATTTGTATTGATTTGTCGTTAATTTGTTGACTTGTATTGATTTCTATTGATTCGAAAACTAGTGTTTGTTTGTGTTAATTTGTGTTTGATTCGTATTAATTTCGATTTTTATTTGTAGGAGAATTGGCGACTCTGTGTCTCCGGTCGGAGAGTTGACGGTTCGAGACGAATCGACGGTGAAGATCGACGGAAAATTGCGTGAGTTGACTTGGCGTTGAAGATCGACGGTGAAGATCTCGTAATATCTTCCGAGATTATTTTTAATCTATTAATGAAACGGTTATTTATTGTATTATTTTTCATTAATTTATTTATTTCTGTTAACTAATTTATTTTTGGTAACTTTTCATTTTAAATGAAGGTATTATTGTCTATTTATGTTGGTTAATATGGTTAATTGAATAGTCTACGAAATAAACCAAACATTGGCTATTTTGCCAATTTCATGTTTCAAATTGGCTAGTATACTCTAGCTTCATTTTTTTAGAATAAATCTCATTTGTACCCCATGGACTCATACTTCAGTTACATTTCGCCCCATGAACCCGAAAATGTTGCAAAACTCAACTCACAACTCAAACACGTGTTACAAGGCTCCACTTCCGTCAGTATTTGGACGTTCAGTTTTACGTTTTGATGATGTGGCAAGATTTAAAATGATATAATAGTATTTTCTATTATTCCAAATACTTTTAAAATTTAAATATTGTTATCAGATATATTAATTGTTATTAAATAATTAAATCTCTCTCTCTCTCTCTCTCTCTCTCTCTCTCTCTCTCTCTCTCTCTCTCTCTCTCTCTCTCTCTCTCTCTCTCTCTCCTTCCTTTCTTCTTCTTTTCTTCTCTTACCCTTCCCTTGTGGTCATTGGACAAGACAGTGCAATTATCTAAACTCTTCCGTAGGGCTAATATACATTGCTGGCTTTTCAAGTCATGAATCATTGTGCTGAAAGTGAAATTACCACACCATGCCCAAGTTTTTTCTTTAAACTTAGTTGCATATATTTGTGACACATCATATATTAAGAAAGTTATAATTATTTTGAACATTTTGCTGGGAATTATTTCCTTTTTTTTTTCTTCTCAAAATATTCGTTACCGTAAAATATTCACCGAAGTTACAATGTGGGTCTTTACTTTATTCATTGCAATCTTATGTTGAATCAGGAACTATTATTATTATTTTTTAGAATTGAGTTTTTTTTTTTTTTTTTTTTTTTTGCTGTCTTGGTTATTGCAGAGTTGATGATGCCATTGAGATCCTGGAACATGGTCAGACGTTGCGAGAAGAGAAGCTCGGGACGGCAAACCCGGATTTCGAAGACGAGAAGAGAAGGCTCGGAGAGCTTCTGAAAGAAGCGGGTAAGACTCGAGACAGAAAGGCAAAGTCCCTCGAAAACCTCATCGATCCGAGCTCGAAGAAGACGAAGAAAGAGTCGACAAAGAGGTGGCCGGGTTTGGGTTTCAGAATTTGAAAATGTCCCACCACTTTTCTATATCCACTAGCTAATTTTCTTACTTGGACACATTCTGTAACATAGGTCTTGTATAGAGTTGAAGATATATTTTTTTTTTAATTTCGCCGAGGCATTTCATAATTTTTTTTTTGTGTTAATTATTTTTAGAATAAATTACTGAAATGCCCCCTGAACTATGACCCGAGTCCACAATTGCCCTGTCATTAAAAAAAGTGATAGTCTGTTTACCTGTAATTTGGATTTTGTTTCGAAAACAGTCATTCCGTCTAATTTTCTCTCATTTTGTTATGTTTTTGCTCGGCTTTTTTGCCACGTGAGCTTATATCTTAGTGTAATGTCTGAAATGTCCTTAATGAACTTATCAATTGTGGACTCGAGAAATACAGATTTCAAAAATCCTAAATCCCCAAAACCAAAAAACAACATGAAAGCTAAACCTATGAAATCCAAATCGACAAACACAAGGGAGACAAAATTGGAAGCTTCAAGCTCTGATTCATGGAGTAAGAGTTGGATTTCTGGGTTAGAAGAAGAAGAACGGTCCAAGGCAGAACTTTAAGGAACGCCGATATGCAGGTGCGAACTTGTTTGCGTGAGGCGTACATCTAAGACGAAGTTAAATCCAGGTCGTCGGTTTTTTGGATGTTCCTTATTCAAGGTATGATTCGATTAATATACTTATTGGTCGTCGATGAATTGATTCGTTGTCCAGCACTGAAGATGTGTGGGGTTTTTGTATATTCAATCATTTTCCTCATTGTTTCAGGCAAATGAACACGATGGGTGTGATTTTTTCCGATGGATTGACCCAGTAGATGAAGTGAACAAGGTGGTTAGGCAGATAAATGAATTGGAACCAAATTATGTGGTTCAAGAGCAAGAAATTGGATCAGAAGTCTTTGCAAGCCAATTGAAGACTCTTAATCGAGAAATTGAACAAATTGGACATGAAGTTAGGACAGTGAAGATGATTTTAATGTTCCTTATTGTTGTTCTACCTTTTGTTATTGTGTTTAAGTAAGGTAGAAGTTCTATTTCCAATCTTGTTATATGTATCAGTAGAGTATGGATGTATATGTATCAGTAGATGTGAAGACTATTGTTGTATGGCTTTATATGTAACAAGACAATTATTATATATACAAACACAAGTATTTCTATTTCCATTTCCATTTCATATTTATGCAAAGTAAAGTTTGTTACAAAAGTGTAAACCAAAAATAAAGCACAACAAAGCACTTAACTATTACACCCCAAAATAATTATTGTACTTGTTCATCATCAGTTATAAGGACACCAAAATTAAAAAAAAAAAAAAAAGTGTGATTCATCACAAAAGTATGGTGCTTCATTCTTCATATGCCTTATGTACTTCCTTTATAACTTCTTGAACAGCTTCCTTGGAATGAGACCTTTGTTCTTGTTCGGGTTATTGACAGTTTTGAATCTTGGACTTTGCTGAAACATAATAATCTTGTTAATGTCAGCAAACACATAATAATAGTGAATATACTTAAGTTTTTACCCGAATTTGAGTTGCAGGTTGAGTAGGCTGTTGAGGTTCTGTTTGCTGAGTAGATTGGCTAGTACCGTTGAAGCTTTCACAGAGATTGTTTAGTATCATATCACACTTTGGAAGTTCTCTGTAAAAGGCCCTTGCCTAATGACCAAGGTCTTTCTCAATCAACCACTCGTAGGCCTTCACATCTTCGGCCTCAATCTTAGCCATCTCTGCCCAGAAAACATCTTTTGAATATGCCTTTGCAGCAGCCATAAACTGAACTTTCAAGTATTGACTCTTGAATACCTTGACCAACAAGTATGACATGAATTCAGATAATAATTCAAAAGAAAGTACATGTATTATCAGATCAAATATTAGAAAGTACTAACCTTAGTGAAATTATTTTTCAAATGCCTAGCACAATGTCGGTACTCAGCAAGTCTTGCTCCCTCTTCCCACATGCCACTTAAGGCTTCCTTCAATCCTTTCTGCTTGTCTGTAATAAAGGTCCAGTGTAGACCATTATTGAGCTTTACATCCTCTCTCAAATAATTGAGAAACCAACTCCAGCTTGACTTGCCTTCTGACTCTACAATTGCGTATGCAATGGGGTACATGCCGTTGTTAGCATCAACCCCAATTGCAGTGAGCAATTGACCAGTGTGATGGCCCTTTATGTGACAACCATCCAGTCCTATCAATGGTCTACACCCTGCCAAGAAGCCATCTTTACATCCCTTGAAGCAGACATACATTCTCTTGAATAGTAACTGCCCTTCCGCTCCACGTTCTGTCTCAAACTCTACTGTGGATCTCGGGTTCGATCTCTTCAACTCAGCACCATAGTCCCACAATAACGCATACTGCTCCTTGTAAGTGCCCTCTATGATTTGAGTTGTGTGCTTCCTAGTCTGGTATACCTTCTGCTTTGAGCATTTAAGGATGAGATCAGATTGTACCTTCTTCATGAAATTGAGACAAGACCATGAATCATTCTCTTGAAATGTTTGCATGTAGTTCTTCGACAGCCACTTATACGTTGCAAACCTGAGATCAAACAAGGAAATTATGTAAAATAAGTCAAAAAAATATGTTGTGGTCATACGTGTAAAAACAAGGAAAGTATATACATTCATACGTGTTTACGTTACTTCTTCCACAAGTATGTTGTGGACGATAAGTCTTGATCATAAAGGTATCACTTGAGTCGAAAAGTGATGCAAAACACGTCCATTTACACTTCTCATCTTTACACTCAGCCATAACCCTATTCTTGTCATTCTTCTTGAACCAAATTTGTTTTCCACAGCGTATAGAATACTCTTTCATAGCCTCTTTGAATGCCTTTCCATTGGGGAAAAGCATTCCCAATTTGAATGAATCCTAATTGATGTTTGCATCTTGTTCTCGAAATTCTGGAAATTCTGGCAATATCTTCTTTGTGTATCGAGTTCCCTTGCTTTTCATATTCGTCTCTTCTTCCTCACTAGATGAACTGTCCCTTCTTCTCTTCATGGTCTCCTCACCATCATAGTCGCTATCACCGTCAACCGCTTCATCATCACTTAAGATTTGTTTTCCGTTACCGAGTAAGCCACCTTCTACAGCATTTCCATCTACAACGACCTCATCTTCACTCATTTCATAACCACTTTCTTGCTCTGTATCGTCTTGTTCATTGTTGACCTCTTCTTCTTCGCTTCCTTCTTGGTCATTGTTCACAGGCTCATTGACCTTCACTTCAATGTTTCCTTCTCCTTCCTCATTGACCTCCACTTCAATGTTTTCTTCTTCTTCCTCATTGACCTTCACTCCAATGTTTTCTCCTTGTTCATCATTGACCTCCACTTCAATATTTCCTTCTTGCTCCTCATTCACCACCACTTCATCATTTCCTACTTGCTCATCATTCACAGCCTCATTGAACTCATCATTCATAGCCACTTCTTCAATTCCTACTGAATCCTCATTCCGAGCCTCATTCACACCCTCATTCATATCCGTATTCGCTTTTTCAGTGAGAAGCAGAGGTGTAGGTAAACGAGGATGACCACACCAGATGTCAACACTCTTACTATTTTTTTATGATTTCCCCAATAATCTGCCAAAGATTAGTATCATGATGTACATACTCGACTTCATCACTACCTATAGGTTTCAGATAGTAAACAGCTCCTACTTCATACCCAAGGTCTTTCAAAACATAATCCAACTCCACAATGCTCATTCTGTCTATGTCTCAGTGGTCTGCATAAGTGACAGTTCCATTTAGGTACTTCAAACCACGATTACCAAACTCCATTTCCCATCCGTGGTGTAAAACTGCTGTAAATTTACCAGACCCAGGAGCTGACAAAAATAAGGCAACACAGTAGCTATTAATAATTGTTCACAATTGCTCAACAGCTAAAAAACTGATTAAATACCCCAACAACATGACCAAACAAACTTCAAGACGTAAATCGACGAGGATGACCCATATGTACCCCATTTAAACAACATTAACATATTAAATACCCTATACCGACCAACATATTCGTAGAAATCAGAGTGCACATGTGGTCCCAAACACTAAACGTACACAAAATAAAAGTGGTCCTACCCATTTCTTTAATAATCGAAGAAAAGAAGTTTCAAAGGATTCTTTAAATAATGATTAAACAAAGAAAAGACAAAACCTAAAACATTACCATTATCTGGAAACGTTGGGGCTATTTCTTTTTCCTTTGGTTTTTTGCTTTGCCTCCGACGCTTCGTCGGTGATTTACTCGATTTTCTTCTCGGCGCCATCTTCAGGGTTTAGGAATTTCTTACTCGTTTTCATGATTTAGGGGTGGGGGAATTTCATGTCGCGGGAAAACAGATCTAATGAAAATATAAGAACGTTCAAAATAAAATAAAGAATTGAGATCCAAAATAAAATAACTAAACAGATCACTACATTTACTATATTACCCTCGTAACATAACAGAATGAGAGAAAATTAGATGGAAGGATTGTTTTCGAAACAAAATCCAAATTACAAGTAAACGGACTATCACTTTTTTTAATGAGGGAGCAATTGAGGACTCGGGTCATAATTCAGGGGGCATTCCAGTAATTTATTCTTATTTTTATTGAATGTTTATCTGGTGGCGTGAGTTTGAAATTCACATAAAAGTGAAAAATATTCATGGGGCGAATAAGCTACTTGTATGTTTTTATCTTTATGATTTGCTTTTTCATTTTATTAAGAGAAGAAAAATGCAGAGAAGAAAAGAAGAAGAAATGAGAGAGAGAGAGAGAGAGAGAGAGAGAGAGAGAAATATTTAATTATTTAATAACAATTCATATATCTGATAACAATATTTAAATCTTGAAAGTAATTACAATAATAGAAATACTATTATACCCTTTTAAATTTTGTCACGTCATCAAAACGTGAAACTTAACGTGCAAATACTGACGGAAGTGGGACCTTGTAACACGTGTTTGAGTTGTGAGTTGAGTTTTGCAACATTTTCGAGTTCAGGGGGCGAAATGTAACTGAGGCACGAGTCCAGGGGGTAAAAATGGGATTTATTCTTTTTTTATGACATGTTTTGAATAAGTTTTTTTTTATGAAATGTTTTGAATAAGTTTTTTTTTTTTTTGTGAAATGTTTTGAATAAGTTTTTTTTTTAAGTGAAATGTTTTGAATTTTTTTTTTTTTTTTTTGTGTAATGTTTTGAATAAGTTTTTTTTTTTTGTGAAATGTTTTGAATAAGTTTTTTTTTTGTGTTAACGCTAGATATAATTTATCATTAATTTATCAATTAAATCTAGCGTTAGGCTTTTTTCAAAGTTGGTTTCACAAAACCATAGCTAGCGCCCTATTAATACCGGGTCCCCCAAACAAACCATTCATTAATTCTTTAATGCTGTCGCACATAAGTTAAGACTTAAGATAGTACTATTAACAATAATTAATTATACGCGGTTGCTTAGGGGAGTTGGTTGATATACCATTTACAGTTAAACTTAGCCATTATCAATAATGGCAATAATAATATGATTGTATTCATGATTAATAATATAGCACAGGCTCTTTTTCAAAGCCGTGATCGACTTTCGTTTCTCTTAAGGAAAGAAAAGAAAAGCAAAAACGCCACGTGAAAGTGAAAATCATTAAATATTGTATGAATACGTTTTAATATCCGCTGTTTTAGCATATCTAAAGATAAAGCAGTGAAATTATACAATACATATATTATAACTCCACCCCATCCGCTCCCATTAATCTTAGTAGGGTATTTTAAGCTGGACTGCCGGTTTCTATAGCATTGATTTCAAAAAAATTCATATAAATTAGTTCTTTATATCAAGAAATTGTAAACAACCTTATTCTAAATAAAATTGCAAAGTAAAAATAATAAACGTTTACGAAAAATAACTAAAAATACGCCTTAAAACTTTTGAAAATTTAAACTTTTACTCCAAATTTTTATCATTTTTCTTTTACATTTTAGAATATGTTTTCGTAGTCAAATTTTCTCTGCCACGGACTAATGTGTTGGAGGAATATTTTATGGGATTAAAAAGTATTGACAGGTATTTGTCGAATAAATTTCAAAAAGCCGGTATGTCATGTAAATTCTTCTGCTTGGTCCACGAGAGCTAAAGCAAACGCATTGTCTACGTACACAATCTGAATCTTGAGAGTAGCATATGAGAACAGCAAATACAAATTGCGTTCACTAGATATATATAGCCTTATAAACATAATAAAATTGCCACATAACAAAATTGCCACATAACTAACATTTATTAATTGTAAATAAATAGTCATACATTTTCATTAACATTGCTAAATTTACGTAATGCGCAAAAAGGTATATATGGAACACTCAAAATTGTCCACACGGCGACACATTATCTGAATCTGAATGACTATTTACTTATAATTATCGAAAGTTTTGCGATTTAGCAATTCACAAACTAAAATCACAAACTTTCAGCGAATTAATTACTTAAAAAAAAAAAAAAAAAAAAAAAAAGTGTCAACACAAATCAGCAGTTGAGTCGCCATTAAGTATCGTCTAGTGCAGGCGTGTCGTTTTCGAGATACTCTCGTCATGAGAGGGCTCCGAGATCAGCGGCGAGGAAATGAATCTGCCTCCCCAAGTACACGACCTCTTCTTGGAGCAGAATCGGCAAGCCATCGGGTGAGAGAAGACCCGCGATCTCGTCTCGGAGCGTCTCGGACGCGATCGGGGCCCACGTCTGGCGAGGCAGTGCCAGCAAAAGCATGGTCAGGATGTCCCCAGCGGAAGGGTGCACTCCTCTGCAGCTGACCCCGTCGAAGCTGCAGAGAGCGGTGCTCGGAACGATCACGTCCACTCCTTGCTCGCACCGCCCGTTCGTGGTCACCGTTCCCGACACCACCGTCGCCGGCTTTTCCCCGCCGGAGCCGTTCAGGAGCTTGACTTTGACGTCGGATTTTCTGCAGCAGAGGTCGTCGGTCGAGCAGTGCTTCCAGGCCAGGACTTGGGCTCCTTGGCAGCAGAGATCCGCGGCGATCTCGGGTAATGCGGTTTTGTTGTTGTCGTTGTTGATGATCTTCTTCTCGTTGCAACGGTTGGTTGATTTGCAGAGAGAGGTTTGGGACTTCATCCATCTCGAGACGTGTCTGAAGAGCTCGGTCTCTCTCACCAGTTTCAACACCTCTTCCTGAACGAAACTCGTCGCGGCCGTTCGGCGCACTTTTATTCAGTTTTAAAATACGGGGAAGGTCATTTGAAATACAGACATATTTTAGTTGACGTGTGAATTTGAAGAAGAAAAAAATTAGCGTAATCAAAGTAGTTATTGTTAGATTTATTTTAGTCTATTCTTAATTAGATGCAAAATATGACTATTAAGCATGGGCTACAGCCAATATGATGAAATCCATTACGGTTATGCGCATTTTGGTAAATTGACACGCAAAGGTCAAACATAACATTGATTAATTAACGAAAAACTTGGGGGATGATTGTAATCAACTTTCTTGCTGGAAGGTATGAATGCAATATTTCAATTCAACTATAAGGCTTTGATCTATTGGAAGGATTGAGTTTTCCGATCAACGCTAATAAAATATTCGATTATAGTGGTTAAATTTAATTCACATAAAACTTATTTAAACCAAACCGAATTGAGTTCCCAGACAGGCCAGCCTCAAATTGAAAATAACCTGAAATAACAATGGAAGAAAGGAGTCACGACTAACCTTTACGGCGAGCCTCCCTTTCTCCTCTTCGCTCAAAACTGGAGTGCCGTCTTCTTGCCTACGAACTTCTGCGATCCACTTGATGAACTCTCTTAAATCAGCAGGCGGCGATTTAAAAACTAGAGAGAGTAATTCTTGCACATCTTTTACGTCCCCGGACTTCAAAAGAAGAGGAACATCTATGATCAAGTACTTTGCAACACTTTTCCAACTTTCATGTCCGCAGCTCTGTAGAATAGAATTGAGTTAAGATACCACTGTATGATAATGACAGCCACATGTCAAGAAGTATTACAAACAACTTGAAAGTTAAAGAATGATATATATGTACATCATCCGTCTTTTGTATGCTTCTTCTACTAACTAAAGCCATAGAAATTCCGCGGTAATTGATACGCCCAGAGATGTTTGTATTAATTGGAATAGGAACGAAAGGAAATACAGTGAGTGGTATCGGACATTCAGAGGTACGTGCTCTCCCAAATAGGAATTACTTCCGTACAAAAGACTTTTCAGACCATTTTCATATCTATTACTCTACCAACTCTTGTTCTTTAAAGGCTAACTAACTTCTTACTATTCTATATTTAACCCTCTATTTATCTAATGTTATTTTTATACCCCCAATACCCCAAGTCCTAACAGTAATTTATGGTAGAAGTTGGTTTAAATATCTTTCGAGCATTAATTTATTTGAGGTAATCAGAAAGTTGTTCTATAACATCACACTACACGATAAACAATAGCTATAATCTGTTTTTTTTTTTTTTCTTTTTCTTTCTATGACATCACATTACATAATAAAAAAAGCTTTACCACTGTATAGAGAATAGACGGAGCTCGGTTAAGCCTTGAAACAATCATGTACCTGAAAACACGAATATCAGGATCATGTCAGCGCAGGTTTTCTGAAACTAAGACGAAATTAGTCAGAACTCAATTAGCCTGCTCGGAAGCTAGAACTTATTGACAAAAATCGTAAACAGATTCTTCAGTTCAAACCTAACAGCTTGGCAAGAAATAGTGAGTTTTAACGGGTGAGACCATACCCCCTAGGCAATCCCGTTGCTACATCAACCGTGTTCATGCCCTCCCAAAGAAGTGTAAGAGGAACCCAATGCGGTGGATATTTGAACCGGGCGACATCTAATATGAGAACCATGTCCCTTCCCACGTGATAACCACCGATTGGCGAAAAATGTCCCGTCCCAGTCTGTGTTCACTTAATATCTCAAGGCACTTGTAGTCTATTTCTAAACACATAAAGAGAAAATTTGAGTAGTAAATAAGCTGAGAGGACCGAAATTGCGGTACCTGCTTGAAAGACCCTCTATGGTACGACGTTATGACATGACAATCCTCCGAAGAAGAACACGAGATAACGAATTTTCGGAACTCGTCGACCGTGCTCTCGTTGGCCCTGAAAGCTTCCACGTTAGCTCCGTTGCAATGCGCCAAGCACGCGACTTTCCCGAACGTTATCCCTTCGGATCTGACCTTCTCCAATGGCTCGCAGCAATCGAGCATCGAGTCGTCGAACCATCTCCAAGGCCCTAAACGAATATATACAGCAAGCAAGTTTGTCAATCACCAACACAACTCATTTGAATGATCAATATTTGAATCACTAACATAACTCATATGAATGATCCATAGATTTGATTTTCTGAAACAATATCTAGAGAATTTCTCAACCTTACATTTCATTGCTGTCAAACTGTATTGAAATTAAATACTAATTCCTAATAATTCTCCAGAACAACGAATTGAATCCATAATAAGTCACCTTTCCATTTCCGTCCGGGATCGATGGAAAGCGCATTGAGAACCATGGAAAGCGAGGCGAGGCCACAGTAAGCAGGCTCGGACTGAGTCTCGTAGTACGATATGAGCTTGAAGAATCCTTCCATTGTTCCATCTCCCAGAGCCTCTGTGAATAGTTTCTGTACACGAAATTTAAAAAAAAAAAAAAAAAAAAAAAAAAAAAAAAAAAAAAAAATTAAAGATCAAATACGAACCAAACAATACTCATTAGAGAGAGAGAGAGAGAGGATTTCAGTACCTTGCCTTCCGGTGAAGCGAACTCGAAAGCAGGAGGAGAGGGAAGCACTCTCCGGTAAAGACCAGCTACAGCCATTATTGTAAAGCGCTCTCTCTCTCTCTCTCTCTCTTCTCTCTCTCTCTCTCTCTATATATATATATATATATATATATATATGTATTAGCTTTAAAATTAAGAATTTACTTGTATAATAATCCAAAAGTTTGGATTCCATATGCTTTTATTATAGTGGAATGGCTTGACTTTCTTTTCGCTGTTGTGGCGGGTAGATCGCTACCGGTAGACTGGATTCAATTACTTTTTAAAATTAGAAAGAAGGTCGCAAGTGAAAATTAGGTCAGTAATTTTTAGAGACTATAAAAAATTTATGAGCAGAGGTAAATACATTGTATGGTGTCAAAAAAAAAAAAAAAAGCTAGTGTCATAATTTTAGCAATTACAATAAAATAAAAAATAAAATAAAAAATAAAATAAAAAATAAAAATTTAACTAAAAATCTAAAACCTGAACTATTTCATTGATCAATTCCTATCCAATGATTATTTTATATACGTTTTTTTTCATAAAAAGAAATAGATATCCAAAATAAAAGATCTTAAGAAAAAAAAAAAAAAAAACTAAGTAAAGTGAGTCTAAAAAAATTGAATATGAGATTATTTCATTTTATGGTAGGAAAAAAATTGATAGAACACTTGTGTTGCAAAACTACATGATGTCATGGTTCAATATGCATAATTTAATGGATTTTAATTATGCAATTCAAAATCCGTGATATTACGTAGAATATATTACCCAAAATTTTAGAACGAGATGATTTCTACATATAATTAATTCATTGAGAAAATTTACATTGATCTATGACAAGAACGACGACGGAAGTGAAAAATTGCCGGAATTGAGTTTTTCCCTCTTGATTTTTTTCAGGATTGACAATTTTGTGATAGCGCATAGAACTTATGTAATGAGTTGAGACACGGCTAATTTCTATGAATTCTCTTAATATATACCTACTATCGAGGTACATAATAACTTTATCTTTTGATCAATATTTAACCGATAAAAATTATCATTATATTATATTAAACCACTTATTGATAAATACACTTGGGTCACAAATATTCACAAGTATGCATGGTTTAGAATATAAAGTCTAACACTCACCTGGTTCATGCATCATTACATACCATATGATTTGATAATAATCATAAATGCCCATAGTATAAGATAAACTCATCACATTTTTTATTAAATCATGTCAATACCCGAAATGAGAACTAACAAAGACCATAGTGGTTTTACATCAATTCATCAACATAGGCTCTTCCACCCATGCATCGTAATATTAACTTCATAGTAAACATGAAAATTAATGAGGTATTCAAATAGGATCCGACAATAATGTCTTTGTCAAATACAAAAACAAATTTTATGAGTTCATATCAAGAACAAAATATGTCAATCAGAATAACAATGGTCCCCGTTCATTTGACACGTCCAATAAATGTCTTACTGAATAATCTTTTGTTAAAAGGATTTACAACCAACGCTTTGTCTAATGTGCTCGATTGACACCATTTATTTATAAACTTCTTCGTTAACGAAAATGTATTTTCATTTCATATATGTTTAGCAGCCTTTGAATACTTATCATTTTTAGAAGAAGAAACAAAAATTGTTGCGGTATTTTCAGAGTAAATTTTCAGTGGCTTGGCAATAGTGCTACAACCATAAACCATGGATGATACCAACCCAATGTCCATAAGAGCATCTTTAATGGTAAACTAATATCACATTGGCTCTATTTGCTACATGAGCTTTTAAAGCAACAACTTTTTTAAACAACATTGCTCTTGGAGCAATGCTATACGGCCCGATTCACGATTCCAAACGATCCACTCACGTGTTGACACGTGGCAGTTTGTTGCCACGTGTCAACACGTGAGTGGATCGTTTGGAATCGTGAATCGGGCCGAAAATCAATTCCCTTGCTCTTGTGGTAAGCCAATATCCATCTCTTTGCTTGAATATATATTTTTTTTTTACATTTTATTCCATTTCCATTGGTTGAAAAAAGAGTGAGGCCTATTGATTTTGTTTAGAGCTAATTTGCTCTATGAAGCAAATTGCCAAATGTTGAAGGTGGAGCAAATAGCTTCAACATTGTACAATTTACTAGTAAGTCCTCAAACACAACCATTAAAGATGCTCTAATAGAAAGTAGATGCAACAATGTCGCTTAAAGATGACTTGAGAAGGAGGAGAGTAAAGACTCACGTCAGTGTAGTTTATTTGAGTATTTTGGTAAACTACATTTTAAGGTGACATGTGTCCAAATTATGTTGGAATGACAAAAGGGCAAACACAAAAATTTTACAATGAGCGTTTGATACGCTTTAAACTTCAAGAGCACTTTCTTACACGTAAGCATTTAGGAGGAATTTATGTAATCGTTTTCTTTATTTTAATGTAAATTTCTTCCTGTAATTTGCAACATGTGAAAATAGAGTTTGAGTACTTCAAAATATCGCATGTATTAGATTACCGCGTTCTTTCTCGACGCAAAGCTGCACAAACACAATACGAGCACAACTAAATTCAATGAATCATTTTTTTTCTTTTTTAATAATGATAAATATACATCTTACATGCAAATCCAATGTAAAATAAATGTTAATTGGAGGGGCGGATCCCTTATTCATAAAAGCACTTGGATCACCCGAAACAAAACAAAACAAATTCTCGTCTACTCTATGAAAACAGCTTTTGTTATCGACTAACCGTATGATCACGAGGTAGTTGAACGAATAGATGGAGAGACTAAACAAGAGGAGAGGCGAGAACCTATTCCACCTCGTTCTCTTGTAATCTCTTCAGAAGGTGGAGCTGCCGCCGTAAGTGCAACACCTGCAAAACCGAACCGGGCATTCAATTTTGAAATTGGTTTACAAACACCCGAAAATGGAGATCGGATATTTCGAAGATCGAGATTTATCACCTCTTCTTGAAGCAAAGTGGGAAGATCTTCGGCCGAAACAAGGTCATGCAAGTCCTGCATAAGCTTCTCGTCTTTGATCCCCGACCATGTTTGTGGAGGGAGAGCGAGGAGAAGGGCTGTGAGTACATCGTTTCCGGCTGGGTGAAACCCAACGTAGTTTCTCGAGTTAGTGGAGCATGTGCATTGTGATTTCGTCTGGGACGAAGGTACGAGCATGTCCACGCCTTGCTCGGTGATGCCATTTACGACAGTCCCCGATACTACTGTGATTGGCTTGTCACCGTTAGCGTTCAGGCATTTGACACAAGTTTCTATTTCCTGGCAGCAATAGCTATGCGAGCCCGACTTCCCCGACAAAAGCTCAGCTCCTTGGCAGAATACACTGGCGGCTATGTTTGGTAAACTCTTTCCGTCGCTGGAAAAAGTTGAGTGCTTGCAATGCGAATTTCGGGTAGACAGAAATGTGGATACATGTTTGAAAAGGCCAGTGTTGTGGACTTGCTTCAATACCGCTTCCTGATAATAAAGACTCTGAGATTAACATGTCATGTTAAGAGACTTCAGTGCAAAATTGGTGTTTGGAGTTTCGTAGCACCTTGACGTCGAGCCTTGATTTCTCCTCCGGGCTTAAGCTTTGGCTACCATCCTCTCGCCTTCGAACTTCGGCAACCCATTTAATGAACTCCTCAAAGTTGGATGGGAGGGATGTAAAAACCACGGAAAGAACTTCTTGAATGTCTTTGACATTTTCTGAATTCAAGAGAACGGGAACATCATCCATAAGATATTTGGCAATAACAGGCCAGCTCTCGTGTTTACAGCTCTGCCACAAGGTAAAAATAAAAAAAATAAAAATTGAAGGCAAGATTAACGAAAAAAAAACAGTCCCAACCATTACGAATAGTGAAGTACAGGAACACACAAATTTCAAACGAATTCGAACTTTCAGAACCATTAACACAGAGAATAAGAAGGCAATAAGGAACATATTCTTGTCAGGTATGCTAGCCCATTTCCAAGGTAGAAAACAGGTGCAAGCCATCACAGCCTTATTGACTGTGTGGTGCAAGGTATAGTTTTAACGGTTGATTGAAAAAAAAAAAAAAAAAAAAAAAAAAACAAAGTTCAATGTTTGTACCATACCAGTGTATAAAGTAACCCAGGCTCCCGATGAGGCCTAGATATAAGCATGAACCTGTAAGAATTGATCCCAAGAGATTAATTCATTGTTTGAAATTGTAACAGAAAAATATATAGAAGTACAAGTTGAAATTTTAAAGATATCTTCTTGGCACACCACATAAAGATTAAAATAAAATAAAATCAATTAAAGTCTTCCCAAAAGGATGATAACAGTATTCTAAAAGGAAAATAAAAAATAAAAAAATCACCCTCTGGGTTGGCCAGTTGCTCCATCAACATCGTCCATGGCTTCCCATAGAAGGTTTAGTGGGACCCAATGAGGTGGGTATTTGAAACGTGCAACATCCAAAATAAGTGCCATGTCCTTCCCGGCATGATAACCACCAATAGGTGAAAAATGACCAGTTCCTGTCTGAAACGAAACCATGGTCGGTAATTAAATGGGATTAACAGAAATCTCTCACCGGCCTAGGCATGGCCTAGGAAAGAGTGAACACTAATGTAATAAAATCCTTCATTGTATGTGTCTGGAGATACATACTAACTCGGGAATATATCACTACCTAGATTCTTTTAGAAAACTTGTCATCCAAGGAAAAAGCCTTGAGTTTGTTTTCCATCTAGTCAATCAAAAGATAAAAATAAATAAAAATAAAAATAACAACCTGCTTGAAAACTTCTCTATTGTAAGATGAGATCACATGACAGTCGTCAGAGGTGGAACTTCTAACGACATATCGCCTGAAATTATCGACGCTGCTGTGATTCGCACGGAAGGCTTCGACTTTAGCCCCAGCGCACTGAGCCAAGCACGAAAGCTTCCCAAATGAGATTCCCTGAGCTTTAACCTTCTCCAAAGGTTCACAACAATCTAGCATAGACTCATCAAACCATCTCCAAGGCCCTGTGGCATAACATCAAGGAAAACCGAACCCACTTACACCAATGAACACGTAAATAAAAAAAACCGAGATACACAATTACTCTTACTATTATGCCCTAATTCAATTGGCGTAAAGAACTTAATAAAGATTAAATCAGATCATACAACTGAATATTACCTTTCCATTTTCTTCCAGGATCAATGGCTAGGGCATTCAACACCATGGACAAGCTAGCCAATCCGCAATAGGCGGGCTCTGATTGAGTCTGGAAATAGGATATCAGCCGATAAAAATTCTCCATCGTCCCGCTCTGAATGGCTTCAATGAACAGTTGCTACAATGTGGAAATGAATGCGAGCCTTAAGTGATTCAATTATGAATGATCTTAAACTAACAATTTTCACTCAATAGCTGATACGAACAACACAACATTGCACGAACTCGTTGTGACGATCGAGTTCTTCTAATATAGAACAAATTAAAAAAAAATGAAAACTTGATTTCGAACGCACCTTTCCTTGTGTGGAGGCGAATTCGATGGCGGGAGGAGAAGGAAGGACTCGTCTGTACAGTCCGGCCATGGCCATGCTTATAATTCGAGGGGATTGAGGAACACAAGTCGACAATCTGGATTCCGTAGGTGTTTGTGTTTTCTAGGGTTTTAGAGATTGAGCGCGTTTTTTTTTTATTCGAAAACCCAAAAGATCAATTGCTTGAAAAAGACTGTACGTTGTATAATCTGACTCGGCAAAATGTTGGTTGACCTTGGTCTTCCCAAATTAACGTCCCCGAATAATTACGCCTAATTAAAATTAGAGAAATTGCTCAAAGTACCACATTCTCACTAACTTTTTCCAATAATCCACCAAAACATAATTTTGGCCAAAAATACAAGTTGGTCCCTTGTAAAAAATCAATTTTACCCTACACTTAAAATTATCTTTTAATCTCACACCTACCATCTCCAAACTAATTAATAACCTCATTTAATAATATTTTATTATATATATAATTAATAACCTCATTTAATATCACTTGTTCATCTATCATCTATCTCTATCTCTCCCGTCATTCTCTCTTTCTACCTCAAAACCAAAAGAGAATCAAAACTCTAGATTTGAGCTCACTCAATCATTGCCAAAGTTGAGCTGACTCAAACCCTTGGATTTGAGCTCCGACACGCTCAAGGAAGCACGACCAAAACTCATAGATCCAGTCACGACGAAGAACGTAGCTCCGACCAAGCACGTAGCTCCGATCCTTGCCCAAGGTTAGTTTTTTTTTCAAACTTTTCCTTGGTTTTTGGGTATGTTTATTCTGGGTATGTTTTAGATTGGCCAAAAAACGACACTTTTTTTTCTGGGCAATTTTCATTGTTTTTAGGCGAAGTTCATCAGTTGTTGACATCAGATGTCAACAATTGACGCAACTGTTGACATCTGATGTCAACAACTGATGAACTTCGTTGATAATAATGTCATCGAAGTTCATCAGTTATTGACGTCAACTGTTGACATTAGCGTCAACAATTGACATCTACTGTTGACATCAACTGTTGACATCTGAAGTCAACAATTACTAACTTTACCTTTGTTTGTAATTGTTAGTAATTGTTGACGTCAGATGTCAACAGTAGATGTCAATTGTTGATGCTAATGTCAACGGTTGTCTTCCAATGTCAACAGTTGACGTCAATAACTAATGAACTTCGATGACATTATTATCAACGAAGTTCATCAGTTGTTGACATCAGATGTCAACAGTTGCGTCAACTGTTGACATCTGATGTCAACAACTGATGAACTTCACCTACAAATAATAAAAATTGCCCAGAAAAAAAGAGTCTCGTTTTTTGGTCAATCTAAAACATACCCAGAATAAACATACCCAAAAACCAAGGAAAAGTTTGAAAAAAAAAACTAACCTTGGGCGAGGATCGGAGCTACGTGCTTGGTCGGAGCTACGTTCTTCGTCGTGACCGGATCTATGAGTTTTGGACGTGCTTCCTTGAGCGTATCGGAGCTCAAATCCAAGGGTTTGGGTCAGCTCAACTTTGGCAAGGGCTGAGTGAGCTCAAATCTAGGGTTTTGATTCTCTTTTAGTTTTGAGGTAGAAAGAGAGAATGACGGGAGAGAGAGATGTTAGATGAACAAGTGATATTAAATGAGGTTATTAATTATATATATAATAAAATATTATTAAATGAGGTTATTAATTAGTTTGGAGAGGGTAGGTGTGAGATTGAAAGATAATTTTAAGTGGAGGGTAAAATTGGTTTTTTACAAGGGACCAACTTGTATTTTTGGCCAAAATTATGTTTTGGTGGATTATTGGAAAAAGTTAGTGAGAATGTGGTACTTTGAGCAATTTCTCTTAAAATTACACCTTTTTTTTCCAGAAAGTGCTTAAGAATAATATGAAAGTAAGTCATGAAATTAAAGTTTTGTCTAAATTATAAAAAAAAATTGTAAACTGTAAATCGATTGATCAAACCTTTACTAAGGCCATGTGCAACCGCACTGTAAATCACCAAATATGGTGTGATTTGTTTCTCCAATCACACGGTAATTTACACGCCAAATATACCGTGTGATACAGTATCCCACTATATTTGGTGTGATACTGTATCACACGGTATAACTTAAAAAAAAAAAAATCTTTTACGTATGAGTATAACACAACATGAGTAATAGTCAACATGGCCTATATATATTTAGGGTCATTAATATAATAGTCCACAATAGTCAAGTATATATACATTAAAAATCCTGACTAATGCGTATATATATGAATGTATGGTCAAGTAATCCTGCTAAATTCTAATGAATTCCATAAACTATAAATTGACTAAAAAATACATTGAAATAAAATTCAATTAAAAAATTCAAACATAAGTTACAAAATTAAAATTATACGCACCAAATAAATAAATTAAAATAAAAAGTAAAATCCACATAAAATCTTAAAATATAATTTAAAACTTAGGATTACATGTAAGAACTAAATTTAAGAAGTTAATAAGAATTGTAATTATGTATTAAGATATTTATTAATAAAGACTAGTTATGGAGAATATATATATGGAAAATAGTGTGTTTAGTGTAAAATTTGGTGTCATGGTTGGAGTTGAGAAAATATTTGGTGCTAAAAACACACAAAAATAGTGGAAAATCAACACCAAATTTAGTGTTAGGGTTGGAGTTGCCCTAATTAAGAATTGATAGTGTATGGCCACATACGTATATATGCGGAAGAATTATTTTAACCAAACAAGCTATATTTTTCAAAATTTTGACACTGTTGAATGAAAACTTCGATTTCAATGACATATTAATCATATCTTTTTCAAATTTCTAAATATAAATTATATCTCTCAATAGTTTTTTTTTTTTTTTTTGGGTACTAAAACTCAAACTTGTTAATTAATAAAGAGGTAGATCAGACTTGACAATTACAATATTATTAGACATTCGATTTGAGCACTCCCTCAGCCATGTCAATTGTTGATGTCCGGGATCGTCACCAATCACAAATTATAGTATAATATATATTTGATTTATTTAGATATGGGTTTCAAAAGACTTCGTATAAGAAACAAGAGCGGTATAAAAGAAATGAACAAAGATAAATAAAAGAAGTTAATATTTTTATTAATGATCAATTATATTACAAGGAGGGGCGAAGTGCCGAACTCCAGCAGGCAAGCTCAACAATAAATAATAGCAGAGAAAATATTGAGGATAATTGCATAGGCTTGTGTGTGCGAAAATCAGCATATCGACTTCTATTTATAGCGGAAGAGAATTCATCGAAGAGGACGCATGTTGACCAGCTCGGCTCTTCCACGTCGCTTGTCGAAGTCATCTTAGATCCGGTCTTCGTGGCGAAGTCTTCTATCTGATCAAGACTGGTTCCTTCGACTGGGTCAACACGGCCGACTTGTCCTTACTTTGACGAACTGGGCTGTTGATTGGGCTTGGGCCGACCTTTAAGAGTCAATTTGGGTCAACACCTTGGATTCAAAACTCAGTGCATATTCAACGGATTTGATACGCGGATGGCAATGCTAGTATCGGCTTCTATCCCATTGTTGGAAAGCAACAAAAGGAGGCAACT
The DNA here is from genome assembly GCF_054948205.1 of Urtica dioica subsp. dioica. NCBI lineage: Eukaryota > Viridiplantae > Streptophyta > Magnoliopsida > Rosales > Urticaceae > Urtica > Urtica dioica. The sequence goes on from NC_142763.1 coordinate 13,043,394, forward strand.
CGCAAATTCGCACACAACCAGGGACGAAGTTACAGTAAACTGAGGGGGGATCAAGCCCCCGCTTTAAATTTTTTTTTTGGCTCATTTCTTAAGAACTTTAAATTTTTTACCTTAAAAATTTATAAATGAACCCCTCCTATTTTTATTTTCAAATTAACCCCTCTGGTGAGCTTATTTGGCTCCAATGCACACAACATTTCCCATAACAAAAGTTACAAAATATTGCAGCATTGTTGTTTATCTTCATAGAATCATGCGTCCGCGACATCCAGGGGTTCAACTCCCTGTCCATCATGTTTGGAGTCATTACTGATAACGCGACAAGTTTCTAGTAGCTCTTGAAAATTCACCAAGATTTTATTACAACCATTTTCAGAGTCCACTTGATTTTAAAAAAATTGCTTGTTTCTCTTGCCTCCACTCCAAAACATATAATAGCTCAAAATCGGTGTTCGAGACGAATTTAAAAATCAAATAATGTATTGCTTGAATATTTATTTGATAGTTTTTTTTTTCCTTATTTACAATTTTATTACATTTTTTGTGCCTAGTTTCATTTAAAATAACAAAAATATCATATGAAAATTTTAAAAATGAGTTAGTTATAGCATATTTGAAAATTCTAGATATTCAGGAAATTATGATATACTATCAGAATCTCCTCTCTTTATAATTTCAAAACAAAATAAAAGAATTATACTTTTGACCATTTAAAACCTTTGTTTTTTTAATCAAATTCTATTAATTATTACTAAATCTAAAACTATGGACAAATTTATCAATAAATAACAAAAAAAAAAATTTACAAACATGTCAATTAATATACCCTGTTTAGATTTAGGCTCACAAAGACAATGTGAATGGCTCATATTGTATAATGTCTTCTAAAATGTTTACGTATAATGCAAGATTAATTATTAATAATGTTAAAGTATTTTTTTTTTAATAGTAGCTTGTGAAAATATTCGCACCGAATGAAGAGTGAAGTACGAAGTACGAACTTGCAAGACACCTATTGTGAGATAGTTCTAAACAAACACTTAAAAGAGGGATTTTGGGTCTTGCGGCATAAGATTTTTTTTTTAGGGGCACTATCGGTCAGGATTACATGATATATTAGCAGTGCAAAGCCCAGATGACACTATCGGTCAAGATTACATAGTAGGTGACACTATTGGCCAAGATTACATAATTTTTAGAATAAATTCTAGGGGGCATGCATTTCTGCATCCCATGGGGGCTTGAACCCATTACCTCTCTGTCGAGGTGTGTGTGAGATTACCGCTAGACCAAGCTAGCTACCACTTGTGGCATAAGATTTATTACTATAGATTTTCTCCTAGACATTTTAATGAAGATGTGGAATAAAACGAGTGACATTTCAACGCTATAAGTTAAAGTTGTGTAAATGCTCGAAACCTTCATGTCACAAACGGTATGGTATATTTACATTCACCTCAATCATAATGTGAAACTGCAACTCGTTGTGATGCATCATTTCATTTGACGTAATCAATAAGAAAGGTCTTAAGAGATGGATTGATAAACCAATGAATGGTGTTATGTGTAAATCTCCTTGGACTTGCGAGGTTCATGTATAAGATTGCTAAAAGCAATGTATATCCCCTTATGTTTTGTTCTTAGAGAGTGTGAATAAATAAAATCGGGCATGGATACTTGATGAATGACTTCATCGACTAAATCATAGTGGCGATCAGAGACATCTCACTCAATATAAATTTCCTTATTCACAAAGTACGAAAGAGTTGAATAAATAATACCTAAAAGGTTAAACGATAATTTTACATTCTTCTATTTACTGATATTCACAAATAATCCTGGGCATCAGAACCGGAAGTTATCAAAAATTTCGGTTTCGATGCGTAAGTTGATGCCAACGGAAGTATCGTGGCCGGAATTCTGGCTTTCAGCAATCGGAACTTCCGTTGCTACCGATACCCAGGATGATTCACGAATGGTGATATCATAAATACTTTGTGGACCGAGTATTACCTAATCTCTAGTTAGTTTCTCAAATGAAACTTGGAATATCCTCATTTGTTTAGAATTAATAAAGAGGATTACTGAGGTCTCATTGTGATAATGAGTCTTGACTTATGAATGGGATCATGACCGATATTTACAAGGAATACGGAGGAGGTGGGACGGCCAAGAGCCACTCTTAAGAGATCATAAACTCTTGGATCAAATAACACCTTTCAACATTTTTGTTTTGATTTAAAATTTATAGTTCAAGAGAATATATAGAAATGCAATGACAAAGGCTTGATTGTCTTGGGAATTTCGGCACAAAACCTTCTCTCTAAAACCCCTTGAGTGTAGGTTGAATCCTTTCAAAGTGATAAGTAGCTAAAAAAAATTGAGTTGATAATGTTGATTATTCACTCGTGGTTGTTTAGTATTCTTAGTTGTTTGAGGAGAATAGACTAGGAGATTAGACGTTGGAGATTCAATCACATAAAATTGATAATCCGAGTTAGTCTTGCTTTGATTCAAATAGATCTTTCATGTTAAATTGCTTGTTTCTTGTTATGATTTTCATCAAATGCATTTGAAAGGATCAAGAGTTTTTTTTTCTTCCTATTATACAATGCTAGCCATAAGCCAGAAATTGTTTAATGAGAAAAATAGGATTACGTATCAAGATCAAGAATCGGGTATAAAAGAGTCATTAAATTATAATTACTAATTGAAAAATCATTCAATATACCATTATTAGCTGTTAGCAAAGTATCAAGTAAGTATGTAATAAAAAAAATGTAAAAATTAAGTCATAACAAATTAACAACTATACCACTATAGAAATTAGTCTTACTATCCTCTGATGAAAGTTGAAGGATCTGACTGTATATATGTCTCATACATAATGTATGTGGAGTGAAACTTCTGGTATTGAGAGAGAGCCAGAGAGGTAGAGATAAATACGTGTGTATATATATATAAATATATATATAGGTGTGTGACTGTAAAGTGTGATAATGTGTTGAGTTGTTTCTGAAATTTTGAAAGTGTGGTCTGTTGTGTGTGTCTGTGCGAACTGCTCTTACTCTTTCTGGTCCACTCCCACAGTTTTGTGTGCTCCTCCTTCTATTCTGACTCCTCTCCGACCATCTCTCTCTCTCTCTCTCTCTCCAGTGTGCAGTACAACTTAGTCGGGACTGTAATGTCCATTATACCCCTAAACCAATTCTACACAAATATTACTAGTAAGTAATAAAGCATTAGTGTTATTACAAGACAACAATTTTTTGATCAGATTACAAGACAATAATTATTGTACTCATAAGTTGTTTTCTCCAGTTCTTTTGCCCTTTTTCTAATGGAAGCTCTCAATGCAATTTTCTAAAAAGAAAGGAAAAAGAAAAAAAAAGAGACAGCAATTATAAAGTGTTATACTTCCATTATTGTTCTACGATTCAATTCCCAACGCTCAACAAATAATGTTACGTTACATTTAAATTTTAAACAAGGTTTCATATATATAGAAAACAAATAGACCACCTTTTTATTTTCTAAATTATTAGGCGTGTTGATCTTTAGTTTTTTTTTTTTAGAAAATATCTTCCCCAAAATATTAAGTTATTAGCATTTTAAATCTTTAAAAAATTTCTTTTGATTGAAAACTACCACCTAAGAAACTTGAAATATATTTACCAACTTAAACCACTTGTTAATTTTATATATGAAAGATATTACATTATAAGATAATTTAAAAATACATAATAAATGTATCATAATTTTAAAATTTGAAGAGTAAGAAATTTCTTAACTAAACTTTTTAAAATTAAGTAGATTAAATAATTTTTAAGCATGTTTTTTAAGTTGTTAAGATATTATATCATATTTTAGAAAGATATTTTTTTATCAAAGAATTAAAATATTCTACATTAATAATTTGATCACTATTATTAGGACTAAAATAGCACATGAATAATTTGAGTGTTTGACCACTGTGTATGCACCCTAATTGTAGATTGTAGTTGTTGCTGTTATTTCGACTTTGAATTCAAAGATTGGTCATTCGATGCTGACGTGTCGATACTATACCACTATTATTATTTGTTAATAACACCAAAGGTACTCTACATATATGTAAGGCACCTAAAAACGCTATCAGAATCATGTTGCATTATATTTCGCATGCAAGTAAAAAGAACTCTAATTTATAATCCATAATTTATCATTCCTCGAAAAAAAAAAAAAATCCATAATTTATCTTTCTAATTCTAAATGATATAGATTAGAATATGGGTTATGTTAATAATTGGTCCCTAATGATTTTGCACTGCAAAGTCTATGCTCCTCCTGTATAGTATAGAATATAATATTATTTTCTTAGTTAGCACTGCCCAAAATTAAAAGGTCTATACGGCTACACCCAATAGCTCAGACTCCGCAGCCAAAAGCAGTAAAAAAAAAAACCACAGCGCAAAAAGCGAACAATTTTATTTTAATTTTTTTTCTTTTTTTTTTTTAAAGCAATTTTCTCATTAACATATTTTTTTCATTTGCTTTCAAGTTTCATTTCAACAACATGAATGCACATGAGACCGCCATATACACACACACAGAAACAGAAGAACAGTACTCTCTCTCTCTCTCTCTCATCGAACCTCTTCACTGAATAAATATACATTCGCTACTGTTTCATTCTTCATTCAAGTTCAACACACGAACCAAAAAAAAAAAAAAACTTTGACAATAATGCCTTCATCGTTTCGCTCTGTCATCTTCTCCGTCGTTTTCTTTCTGGTTCTCACCGCCGAACACTCTCACTCCCAGCAAGAAACGACGGAAATGCCGACTCTTGACCCGGCCGAGCAGGAATCGCTCTACCGAGTCCTCGACTCAGTCAACTCAGCCGTGCCGTGGCGTTCGATCTTCCCCGACGACCTCTGCGCCTCCGGTCCGCACGGCATCGTCTGCGACTACTACTTCTCCTCCTCCTCCGACTCGCTCCCCGACTCGGTCCACGTCACTGAGTTGAGCTTCGGCTACGTCTCCGACAACTCGCCGAACCCGCCGTGCTCGCCGAGCTCAAAGCTGAGTCCTCTCTTCTTCACCGCCTTCAAGTACCTCCGGAAGCTCTTCTTCTACAAGTGCTTCAACGGAACCGATTCCGTTTCTCTCCCCGACTCGGACCTCCTTTCGACGGCGAGCCTCGCCGGAACCCTAGAAGAGCTCGTCTTCGTCGACAGCCCTTCGTTCGTCGGTCCGTTGAGTGGCGTCCTCGGTAATTTCACCAGCCTCCGGAGGGTAATCCTGACCGGGACCGGAGTCTCCGGCTCGATCCCCGAGACCGTAGGGAATCTGGTCAACCTCGAGGAGTTGACTCTCTCGAGGAACAATCTCTCCGGCGAAATCCCGTCGTCTCTGTCAAACCTCGCCGCGCTGAAGATTCTCGACCTAAGCCACAACCGCTTCCAGGGAACAACAACAACCGGCCTCGAATCGGCGGCCTTCAACCTCTCGAAGCTTCTCAAGCTCGACCTAAGCTACAATGGCTTCTCGGGAGAAATACCAGAGAGCTTGGCGAAGATGAATAGCCTCGAGTTTCTCGACCTGAGCTTCAACAGGTTTGGAGGATTCGGGATTCCTCGGTCTCTCTCGGGAATGGCTCGGCTGAGAGAGGTTTATCTCAGCGGGAACGAGCTCGGCGGTCCGATTCCCGACGCGTGGCAGAATCTCGGAGGGCTTCTCCGCGTCGGGTTTTCGGAAATGGGACTGGTTGGGGAAATTCCGAACTCTATGGGGGTGTATTTGAAAAATCTAAGTTACTTGGGGCTCGAGAAGAACAAACTAGAAGGTTCTGTTCCTCTCGAGTTTGGGCGTTTGGGATCGCTGTGTGAGATCAATTTGGAGGACAACAGTTTGAGTGGAAGAGTCTTCTTCGAAGAGAAAATCGGGTTCGGTCTAAAGCTGAGTGGAAACCCTGGTCTCTGCGTTGACCAAGACTTGTGGGCTTCGAGAAATGGAAGCTTGGGCTTCGGGGAAGTGAAATTGTGTGAGAGAACTCCTCAGAGGCCAAAGCCGGTCCCACTCGATGAAACCTCTTCTTCTTCGTCTCAGGTTTTGTCTCACATGGTTGTTGTGTTTGTCGGCATGTTCTTCATGATTGCTTTCTTTTGATGTTTAGGATTATTTTCAATTTTTCATACAGAGTTGTAAAAAGAAAAAGAAAAATGAGAACGAGAATGCTTTTCAATTTCTTTTTATTCCATAATCCATACAGAATGCGTTGTCGTATGATATTTGCATATATTTTGCAGGGTAAATTTATAATATTAATATTAGTGATGTTTGAGATATTCGCGATTTATGTGTAATACATGAGATAATTTATTTTTTATATTCAAATCGCTACTGCGATATGTGAAATTTCGCAATGTATTCGCTCAGTAAACGCGGTAATCGAAACATTTGGTGGTTGTTGCATGGCAAATGTTATGCACTTATGCGAAGTTATTTTATGATCGCCGTTTTTAAAGCCGACTATGTCTAATACATAAATGGCTTCTATTCTATAAGAGTATTAATAGTCGATGTTTAATCTATTTTGTAAAATAACATAAACCACGTTAATTCACTTAATCAGACAAAAATTAAATGAAAAATTACTAAATATAAATTATTTAACAAAAGTAAATAAATAACATTATAATAAATAATTTTTCCATTAGTAAATTAAAAATTTCTCTAAAAATATTACAAGATATTCACCATTGATCTTCAATGCCGAATCAACTACCGCAGTTCTACGCCGATCTGTTTCAAGTCGTCAATTCTCCGATCGGGGACATAAAGTCGTCGATTCTCTCCCAAACAAATCAAAATTAATACAAATAAACCGAATTAACATGGAATGAATTAACATGAAATAACACGAATTAAAACGGATTAACATTGAACGTCTTACCATGAATTAACACAACACAAGCGAAGCAATGTGAGAATTGTCAAAGAATTACGCATGATTACATATTATTCTTCATTTCTCTAGGTCATGTCAAAGAATTCAATAAAAACAACAAATACCCCAACAAAAACAAACTCGTCTTTTTAATTCGAGAACATATATGTTGGTATTAATCCCGTATATTAAGCCTTTATTTTGGACGATCGGTTGACTTTTTCATTCTGATTCTTTCTCAAAATAAAACATACTTCAACATACAAAAATTGGCTGTAACGTCATGTCAACGAAATTGGCTTTTTTTTTTCTTCAAAGTATTTTTAAACGTTAGTTAATGCGCAATCTCAAGGTTTAAGTTTGGATAGTCCGTGTAATTTTTCTATATAATCTAGCAACGTAGCCAATTTCAAACATGGTTTTAAGGATGTAGCCAATATTTGATAAGTTTTGTAATCTAGCAATTTACAAAAATAAACGATTAGAAAAGATCGAAAATACTCTTATGTAACATACATCATAGAAACCAAATAGACGGAAATTAACCAAAAAAAAAAATTTGACATTGCAACTAATTAGACTACAAAAAAGAAATAAAATATTATGGAATAAATCAGGTTAACGTGTGGCTATGATCGAAACGTTGGTTACATGTTTATGTTCAGCCGATTTAAAAAAAAAAGATAATATAGTAATTAATTAAATGACTAAACAAGTCAGGTCATTTATTTGTGGATGCATTTGAAACTTAAATGAAACGTTGGCTAGATTGCAATACGTTTCAGTGGTTCGTGTAATTTTTCAACTTATATATGTATATATATGTATATATATATATATATGTATATATATATATATATATATGGATATATAGTAGTTTGGTGTTTTTTTGTTTGTTTTTTTTTGGGTTAATGGTGGCATAAATACTTAATGTTTGGACAAAACCATACTTATGTACCTAATCTTTTTTTTCGACGGCAATAATACCGAACGTTACGTTTTTTGCCTTCCGTCACTACCTCCCCCGTTAACTTTGAAAATGAACGGCCACGATTTGATTTTTGATATATTAACGTTGAAAGAGATCCGGAGAGTGAAGAACAAGATCATCCAAGAGCACAGGTTGAAGAAGAGCACGGCCGAGAGCAGGCCGATCGTGCCCAGGAAATTCGAGAAGGACCACAAGTTCTCGTCGACGAGGATGGGAAGGCAGTTGTCGGAGCTGGGGCTCAATCCGAGCCTGGCCATGGACCGTGCCCGGAGCAAGTCCAGAGGCAGGAAGAGGGAGAGATCATCGGAGAAGAGATGTGATTCCGGCGATGCCATGGACGTGGATATGGACACACCTAGAAAGAAGCTCCGAGAGAGGTCGAGATCCATGTCTCTGGGGAGGTCTAGATCGAGGTCTAGGCTGCCCACTGAGGCCGTCCCCGGTGACGGATTCAAGGACTCTGCTATGAAGATCAAGGCTCAGAACCTCGGAAAGAAGTCCCACAAGAACAGGAACAAAGAGGCTCGTCGCGGAGAGGCCGATCGTGTCATTCCTACTCTCAGGCCGAAGCACTTGTATTCTGGGAACCACTGGAAAAACCGACAGACGTTAGTATCAAAAATCAAATCGTGGCCGTTCATTTTCAAAGTTAACGGGGGAGGTAGTGACGGAAGGCCAAAAACGTAACGTTCGGTATTATTGCCGTCGAAAAAAAAGATTAGGTACATAAGTATGGTTTTGTCCAAACATTAAGTATTTATGCCACCATTAACCTTTTTTTTTTTTTTTTTTAATAATAGTAGCTTTGGTGTTAATAAAGGAGTAGTAGTATAATATCGACGTGTCAGCAGTGAATGGCCGATCTTTACAATTTTTTATTTTTATTTTTATTTTATCGAAGCCAGCCTTTATCTTTTCGATAAAAAAAAAAAAAAATCGAAGCCAACCTTTAAATTTAAAGTCGAAGTCGAAAGAACAACGATAACAACAGCTAGGGTACATACACAGTGGTCAAACACTCAAACCGTCAAAATTATGTTTTTAAAGAATAATTATTCAAGTGCTATTTTAGCATTAAGTTGATTTTATGAATAAAATAGAGATTAATTTATTATATTTAACTATTTATTGAATTTTTTTTAAAGAATCAAGTTTATATATAGAGCATAGACTTTGCAGCGTACAATTATTATCAGATAATTTTTTTAAACTGAACCTAATAGTTGAAGAAATATTACCAATAGACCAGAAAATGCAAACGTAGCACTAATTTGTTTTTTTTACTGATGGGTATTCGTTTTATGAAGTTGTTGCTTTGATTTTTTTATTTTTTTTCATCTGTATTCAAATTTATTTTTAATTTACCAACACAGATTCATCTCCTCTCTCATCATCTGAGAATTAATTTAAAAAAAAGGTTTGGTACAGGGAGAAAGCATTTCCGAGGAAAAACACTGTTTGCAACATCAAAATGTTTTTTATTTTTATTTTTCGCCGCATTTCCAAATATAGGCAATTTTGATTTGAGAATCATGGAGATGGAGATAGTGATAAGCAAATCACTTTTGTATGTATGTACAAGGATAGTAGTAAGCTTTAGACTTTGACAGCTCGAGCTCATATAATAATAATAATTTGCCTAGGAATTCGACATATGAACATTGCCTAAATCCGGCATATAAATTTATTTGCTTCCAAATGCTTTTAAGTTTTTGCCATTTCCAATTCAAGCTCAAATCAGCTTGTTGTCTTCAATTGCCTTATAAGATATAGAAAATTTTATAAGGAGAAAACCATGGCAATCAAAGTAATAATAGATACAAGAGAAGACAAAGAAAAAGGGTTTAAAAAATGTGAAATAAAAAAAAATTAGTATCTCAACTACAAAGACATAATCACTAGAAACCTACATACATGTGTAAAAGAGATATAGAGAAAGAATTTCATGTCATTAATCCCTTGATCTCATCCACGTCGTCGAAGATCGGCGGTTTTTGACAGTTAAGTTGGTCTTGGCTATCTTTATCTGGGTCCGGATCAGGACCCGGATCGGAAAACGGGGACATGAATTGATCCCCGGGCGAGGCTAAAATTGGCTTGTTTCTCGACCTAGAAGATCCTCCGCCGCCGGCTATAGACTCCTTGGATTTCTTCCGCCGGTTTTTCTTGGGAACGTCAGCGGAGATTCTCGCCGGAGAGTCGCTCGAGTCCATGGACCGGCGTCCTTGCCTTGGACTGTCCGTCGCCTCTCTAACGCTCGCGTTTTTTGAAGATCGTCGATGCCTCGCTTTCTCCGATTTTGCCGACCGTGTCGGAGAGTCGCTAGCGCTGACTTCGCCGCCTTTGATCGCCAAGTGTTGCCGTCTCGACGCCTTTGGCAACTCGGGTACACGAGTGCTTCTCCGATTCCCTTCCCCGGCTGTTTAATCACTTAATTACTTGTTAAAAAATAAAAAAATAAAAAAGATTATGAAGATAAACAAATGTAGAGTTATACCTCTAGGACCATCTCTTGCTTCTCCGTTGAGGTTTATCGGCGACGATGAAAACGACGGAGGTGATTTGAACTCGTTCATCTAAACAAAAAAGGCTTGAACGGATTAAAATCAAGTATGGATTTTAGTATATAATTTTCGAGAGACTTGTTTTCTCTTAGATTGTAACAAAAACACACTAGAATTCGAATCCTAAGCCCAAATTTCCGATATTATCGGAATTCTGACCATTTTTGGTTTTTTTCTCTTCGGAATTTCAATTTCATCCGATCCGATAAAAAGATTCTCATGTTTTATTGTATTTGTTAATATTTAATCACACGATTTTATTTTTACAATGAGTACAAGGCTTTATACTATAAACCAACACAAAAACGATTTTTTTTTTAATATATACTTTGTGATTGTGAATAACTAAGGGTAAAGAAACAAAAAAAAAGGGTACATATTTGAGGGTAAAAATGGAAATTACCCAGCTGGGAGAGTTTACCGAGGGACCATCCCAGCCAATGTGGGCCACATGCTTTACATCTGTGGGGAAACCAATCTGCATTTCTGGCTCTTTTTCATTCTCTACATTTTCCAAAGTCCAAACAAACACAAATAATTCCCTCACTATGGTCAAAAGAATAAATGTGAACATTAATGTTCTTGCACAAAAAAAAAAAGTACATACCAAATATCTGAGAGATATATCTTAGGCCTTTCAACAAGCCCTTCATCTTATTATTATTGTTTGCCATTTTCTGTGAAAGATTTATATGTACAATTCTTGGTCCTACGAGCAAGGCCAGTCTATGATATCCTTCTTTGAAATAGTGGGACATAAATATTGTCCCTTTGATCTGTAAAAAATTGAAGATGGTCAGAGCAAATTATTTTTACGTAATATTTTTTTTTCTTCGTACATACCCATATAATGTAGAATTTAGATGATGAAGCCTCCTAATTCCCATGAACTGTATTTCGCCAGCATTTCACTTTCTCCCCACAAAAAAAAAAATGGATGATAAATTGGAATTGAATGAAGTTGTTTGTTTGTTTGTGGGCATGAAAAAAAACAAAGAGAGACGAATTGTGAGGGGTAAAATATTAACTCTATGAAACAATTTTTGACAAATGTGACAGAGACGAGAAAAGAATGAATCAAGAAATGACAATGCTGTGCTTTTTCACTGTTGCCATTGAATGAACACCATTGAATCGAATCGTTATTCTCGGAGGATGTAAGAGAATGGGAAATTCTAAATTTAGCGGAAAGAGTTTTGAAACAAAAAAAATTCTAGAGAATTTCTCAACCCTTCGTTTCAATTATATTACTGTCTAAATATAAAAGATAACCACAATACGTCATCAAAGCCCTAAAATTTAAAAATTTACTTCATAAAAAATCATTAAATTTGGTTTGCATGCTTTTAGTTTGGAATTCATAATTTCATCTTCAAGCGTTTTCATAATTGTGGATGGTCATTTTTTCTAGAATGGAAACAAAAAAATATTTACAGAATTGGTAATGAAAATCAGTTGAAATGAGCAACAAACATATAAGCTTTTGTTCTGAGGAAGGACAAAAGGGATTTTTATGTGGTTTTGTGTTGCCAAGTTTGGGAGGGGACAAATATGCTTGTTCAATTGGTAATGTTTGGCTGCTCTCTTTATAGCTCAAATGACTTTTCATCTAATGAAGTTGATAGTACAATTTTCAGAAAATCAAAATTCAAAGTAGAAAATGTCATATTTCGTTCAAAAGAAAACTCTGTTTCATTAATAATAATAAAAACTAAAGAAATTTGATTTATTTGACTGGAGCCAACTATATTTCATTAATGGTAAAGCTAACAATTTAGGAACCAAAAATAACACATCAAAATAGTATTGTTTAGAGGTATTTAGGAAGAGGTTTTAAGGAGGCCCCCTTTTACCTTAAAAAAATTCAATAAATTAAAATAATAATCATAGTATTTGATTATTATTAATAATGACTTTTGAACTCAAATAATAAATAAGGTTGGCGAAGTATGAATCGTAGACTAAATCTTGATACACCCCCGAAAAATATGGATACAATGCTGGATATAGAATGATTTTATATCAACCCTTCAAATCGAATTTATAGGCAATCAAAATTCCTCTGTCTCATCATTTTCATGAGTGCGTGGCCAAATAGTCCGTTTTTTCGGAACGGCCATTAAAAACATGTCTTGATTTCGTCTTGACATTTGTCCTAATAGATCCGAGGAGCGGTTGATGACCTTGCGACGAAGTCTTGATCTTTGACGACGACTGATTCTTCTAGGCGAATCTACGCATTACATGGGTTCAATCAGCCTAGATAAGTTGGACTCATTCGTAAGAATGGCATTTAATTTGAGCCAGCTCTTCCTCGAGGATCGTTTGGGCTTCTAAGCCTAGCCGAAGAAAAGCCTTGACCTTATGGGCTTTTGGTCAAATTTGTGCCTTTAACCCAATGATTTTAGTTGAAGTGAAGAGGTCGATTCCTACACCCACGACGAGCTCCTCGTGAATTTATGAAGACTCAAAACTTTTCTCGGGGAGGTTCTCTATAGCTAGACTTCCACGTTTATTGGCCAAAAAGAAAATACGAGTAAAACTAGGAAGAGAAAATACATAAAGTTTGAAGTAGTTTTCGCTCCTTACGCCAATTGTTGTCATAAAAAATTTGAAACAAGGAAAGCAGTCGGAGGTGAAAAGCTAGGCTAGAGACTCCTACAAATAATATGCAAAAGCAACTCCTTCGAACCTTAACCTGATCTAGTCACGTGTAATCTAGTTTATACTTTATTTGGACAATACCTCAATTCATTTTTATCTCATTAATTGATTATTTATCTAATTTTATTTTATGCGGCGCCCAACTGAGTTATTTTGATATTTTCTAACTGGGCATCCTATAAACAAAAAAATTAAAAAAAAAAAAAAAATTGAAAACCTCAATCCAGTTCCCTAAAGAGCAAATAACTTGAGCATAATAATTACATGACAAAGCATTTAACGATGGCTCAGATTGTTTTGCTTTTTTATTGCACAGCAGATTTCGAACATATACTTATTGAACAAGCTCTATGGAAATTATATAATTTATATTAACATGATAAACAAGGACTCAAGGATCTATTCACAGCCTGTCTGTACATAATATTTCCAAAATACTTCAATACGAGAGCCATGTTGTTAATCACACTCGCTCAACACTTCATTTTTTTTTTCCTTTCGACGCATAAATCGAATAAAGAATGTATAAACTATAAACGTTGTGTAAAGAACCACGGACTTCAAACTTCCTAGTAAATACTGAGCAAAATAGAGAACATAACCAGTCTTTTTTTAGGATATTTATCCCCTATAACTATAAGAGCATTGAACAATAGGGAACAAAATTGAAAATTACCACCAATTCAGCATCTTTACAATTTCCATTGATTTGGATTTGGTACATCATCATTGCAGGTTAAGAAGCACCACTTCTCGGGTCGGCGATTTTTCTGTGCCTCGCCTCGTTTCTCTGTGATTTAGCAATTTTTTTCTTTTTCTTTTTTGGTCAAGGAATTGTGAAGTTATCTTGTAGAGCAGCACCTGTAGAATCATAACACTATGGTCGGTTACGCAAATGTAAGCAAAACAAGAAATCGCTAGGAAACAATTCGCCAAAGAAATATTCCCTTTGCTTACAGTTAAGGATACATAAAAAAAAAAAATGCTAAAAAAAACATTCGTGTAATTTACCAAAGAAAAACATTCTCAAATAAGCGTCATAAGTACGGAACAAAAAAATACCAATCATTGAGTAGTGGAACCATTCTAAACAGATTCACATATGATGGGGAATAGTACTGGTTTCACATGTTAGAAGCAACATTCGGTTTGAAATAGGGACTGTATTATTCAACCAGTATATTCAATGATTCAAAATTGATCAAACTTCCGAAGCGAGATCAAACCAGTAGAAAAATAAAAATAATTTACAGGCTCACCTCTCATGGAATTTACAGTGTAGCCTCAAAAGGTTCTTCCCAAACTTCTATACTCCCATTCGAAGCATCCTCGCCATCGTCATCCACTGATAGCCTCATATATTCTCTGTGTGCAAAACGGTCCCACTCAGTCAAAGAGGGCTCTTCACGTTCCTGCTCAAGAAAGCAAAAATTACAACCAGAAAACCAAAACAGTGTCACTGATTCTTCATACTTGGCCGATAGAAAGAAAAAAAAATTAGTGAGGTAATTAATTGCATCGTACCTGCCGAATGAGAAAAGCATCACGGCTTTCATAGGCTATAAATTTGTTCAGATTGAAAAGGATATTGAAGACATTTCCTGAAAGTTTGCAGCGTTTCAAGTCACGTAGAGTAATACATTCTTCCTTCTGCACAGACAGTTACATTCAAGCAGTTAATAAATTTTTCCCGAGCAGATCATACAATAAGTGGAAATTACTGAAACAACTAGGAGTCGTATAAAACATAAATACACACCTTTTTTTTAGAAGAATTAGATAAAACAAAAAGGAAAAATAAAGCTTTCGAAATGCTTAAGTAAAATACCAACTAGATACCACTCGACCAATCTCGATAGAGACCGGACAAGGGAGGGGGATCGAACAAAAATACTAAACTAAAACTGAAAGCCACAACGCAACATAATTATTGAATCTTTCCTCGATCTTCTCGAATAGGAAGTCGAGATCATGACAAACACTCTAAACACATATAAAAAACACTAATTCTCTTGTAAACCTTGATGACCCACCCTAATGACGTATTTATACTTAAATATAATAAAATAAAATAAAAATTATTCACATTACCAATTTACCCTCCTTAAATTATAAAGAGTCTTAACAATTATATTCAGATAAATTAATTTATTTTACCTCGGGAGAAATCATGTCAACTATTTGACACAAAATATCCTCGAACAAAACAGATTCCTGGGCCATACATTCCATGCGATGCAACTGTTCCTCGTAAAAAAACTGCAGTTCGTTGTATGTTAGGACTCCATTCTCGTCCAAATCGATGCACTTGAACCTATGAATACAGGTATATGAGCTGGTCAATTAACAAATACAAAGCACAAATCAAAGTTATAAGAGCACCATTGAGCATTGAAAAATAACATTCTTGATGTTATATTAAGGATGGAAACCTATTACAATGCCAAGTCTACATAGTTCGCACCTTGAATGCGTGTTAGAAATTGTAAATGACATTTAGTTTACAAGTCATAATATAATTAAATTTAGCATGTCAAGGAAACCTGACGGAAAGAAGTATAAATAATTGAAGAGGATAATGGAAAAAGAAAGGTATTGGCTAGAAATTTCACAAGGTAAAACTATTGATAAAAGAAGTGACGTATTGTCTACTATTTAAATAGAGAAATATAATGTGTGATTTCAACTAAAACATTTCCTCCAAACTTCCTAACTCCAATTTGTTCTCAATCCACCCATATCCAACGCACCCCTGTTCATCCATCTTATACAACACACCTTAAATTTGCTCTCTGAACAACTGAAGTTGGCCAATTTGAGCCCATGAGGCTCATGATGGCATTCATTTATGTCATTGCTCTCTACATATTCTTCCATAAGTTCTCTACTCGACAAAGGAAGTGAGACCCATACTTTGAACATTGCTTCACCACAGAGCTATCAAGTATCTATCTTAAAGGACATCATTTTATGTTACTTGAACGAGAATGAGAAGGAGAGAAGGAAATGGCAAGTAGAGCAACACCTACCAATACTCAAGGCTAGGCTCAGATGACTTATCCTCCTCTGACAGCATGAAGTACACAAAATCCTCATAGCTCATCTTTCCTTCGAACTTGCTAGTGAACTTTCGTGGGGCCTGGCATGATATCAAAGTTTAGAATCAAAACAGAAGAAAAATATATTATGTGAAAAAAAATAAATTGATCTGCTTCAAAGCTTTGTGCGACCTGAAACATTGACGGGGACGAGGCTGAATATACAAACAAACCTGCGAGAATATTCTTTCGACGATCCTGTAAGTGAGGGCATGATTACCATATCTGATGAGGTTTTCTCTGTCAATCAAGAAATCACGGTCTGTGTCCAGCTCCCAGAATTTGCAGTATATAACATAAAAATGTTCATAAGAGAAATATCTGAGTGTGGCAAACAAACATAAAAAATAGTATCAGTTTCACATGTTAAAAATATCTTATTTTTTAAAGAGATGATGAGAGTGGAAATCTTATTACTATTAGTATAATGCTTCAGGACCAACCAAGGAAGTATGTGCTAAAGCTAAGCACACAAATACAATAAAGCATCATCATTTGTGGCTGAACAAGACTTAAATTATTCTACTATTAATTAGCTTTTTACAAGGTAAATGGCCGAAGAAAAAACCTCAGAATTTTGTTAATATCTTCTTCCTCGTCGGCTTGTCGCAA
Source organism: Urtica dioica subsp. dioica (assembly GCF_054948205.1). Taxonomy (NCBI): domain Eukaryota; kingdom Viridiplantae; phylum Streptophyta; class Magnoliopsida; order Rosales; family Urticaceae; genus Urtica; species Urtica dioica. Next base: position 13,060,254 of record NC_142763.1, read on the forward strand.
TGCCTCAACCAGATCACCTCGCTTTAGCTCTCTAAGGGTAAGACGGCCATTTGCTGCTCTATTGATATAATAAAATATTCTATAGATGACTGTCTCAGCTGCATCACATCAAATAGCTGATAAACATAATATTCGTACCTATTTGCATGGATAATTATAGTTAATCATGATCAAACTATAGCTAGTATAAAAAAGAAATCCAAGTTGCAGTTAACAGGGTTTTACTCCAATCAAGAAGTAATTCTAATACAAATGAGATGCTTAATGAAAATGAGAAGAAGAAAAATAATTTTTTTTTATCATGGACTAACAGTGCCGTTACGGTGGCAGAGAACTGAAAGCTAAATCTATTGAACAGGGACTCTTCTTTAAAGAATGGTTTTTATAAATAAAATACAAGATGGGTAATCAAATTTAGTCTTGCTATGATGAGCTATACCACTTATCCACTTTAACGGCACTGGATGCGTACTTAAAATGAGTAATCAAATTCGTACTTAAAGAACACATACCATATCTCTCTTGGAACTCGGGCGTACCCTTCAAGAACTCTAACCCTGGATGCGTTGCCAAAAGTTCTAGAACAACAGGCTTGAAATCTACCTGAATCCAATCCAAACAGATAAACCAGTATAAGGTCAAACCTAACTGCATAATAACCAACAAAATTGGCATACTAGGAGTTAATATAGTTTAAGGAAGAAAATTATAATAGTGTAACAAACCTGAGAAAGATAATTGCAATTATTCTGCTTCAAGATTTTAAATATTTGCGTCTCAGTGTCCATTATGAGCATGTTGCCACCAACCCAGTATTTGATGAACACATCCCTACAAACAGATCACAAGTAAAAATGAGAAACAGGCAAAACAAATGGATTACTCCCGAGGATCCTTACACCAGTCCTGATATTAAAGAGATTAAAGCTGGGACCGGGGTAATAGTCTCTCTCACTGAGAAGGAAATAAGGATATACCTTGTCACTGTTCCTAAGCCCTCAGAATCTATCTTTCTGAAAAGCGCGGAGGACATAAATGATGGTAGCTTGCATATCTCCTTTGTTACTGGTTTGAATTCTGTGCGGGAGAACAACACAAAAAAGGTGTAACGCTTATGATAGAACATAACACAAAAGAATATCGATCCGATCAGATGAATATCCCACCCTGAATTTGCACTCCATCTTGATGTTTTTTGAAAAATTCAAGGATCGCAGAAAGACACTGCTGCTTCTTTCCTGTCGGGGGAGGAGGGCCGTTTTGGAAATAAAACTGCAAGCGTAAGACATCACAGTTAAAAAAAAAAAAAATCAAGCAAAAGAGTCAAAAGTGCACAGGTAACGGGAGAAATATCTTTGAAGCGGACACGACCTGAGGAATATTTTCCCGCACTTGTTCGGTGACCAACTTCAGCGGAGAGCCGAATGTGGGACTGGTTTTCTGTTTCGAAAATCTCGGAGAACCAGAAGAAGCTCTCGGGGAGAGCGGCGGTGTTGAACTCCCGGGAAACATCGACTGCATCGCATTGCTTGTCCCGGAAGTAGTTGAGATATGAATATTCCCGAGGGCATTACGAGAGCCTGACTTTTCATCTACTAAAGATTTTACCTGCCACACACCCAAATGATTAGCAAAGAACAAACCCATTATATTTTGCCCATCTCTTTTGGCTTTGTCAAACAGAAAAGAACTGTGGATGGTTGATTCTTGCCCTGGGCTACGTACTATGTTGCCATCGTATTTTTCGTGTGTTTTGTTTTGGATTGAAAAAATTTGGAGGGCAATAAACTTTGAGGAAATGGGTATAACAAAAATTGGAGGAAATGCGTGGAGTATGAAAATCCAAGCAAATTCACACATGTGGGGGATTTTGATTCCTCGCGTTTCCAACAAATTTTCATTTTTCATGATAAAGTGCACATAAATAAGTGATTAGACGAATGTTTTCAAAGAACTGAGTAGAGGAAAATGATGTACCAGCCGCGATGTTTCAGGAAGGGAAAGCCATTGATCAAACAAACTCTCAGCAATTCGAAGGCTCGGTTTCACTGCGAGTGGAGAGAACTCTGGAAGGTGCAAAAGTTCAGGATCCAAACAAGAACAATCGTCGCCAGTAGAATCGACGTCCATACTTTCACTTTACCAAAAGTCACTAGTGATACGTCTCGAACTCTTTATACTCGCAAGCCCAAAATCCCAGGTAACAAACTGCGACGAAACCGATGAAGACTTCACAAAAGCTTCACTCCAAACGCCTATCGAAATACCGGTCGGACAAGCAAACGAAATAAAGATAAAGTTCAGACCAAAAAGGAATACAAAAAATTCGTTAAAACCCTAGCTTTTTCAACAGACTGTTCCAGAGAGAATCACTCCAAAATTTTCGAAACGAAACTCAATTTCCCGACTTTCGCTCCAACGAAACTTTCTTAACAAAAACAAAGCCAAAAAAAATAAAAGGCTTTCAAAATCTGTCGAAATCGGTCGACAAGAAAGCTCAATTTACAGCTTCTTATTCACAGATGATGCTTCAAGCTTCTCGAAAAGTCCAACGTAAAGCAATCAAGGACTCGAGCAATAAAGCAAATAGAAAGCAGTGTACAGACACTGGAATACGAATCGATATCTTTGTCAGAGTCAACGAAGAAGACGATGAAGAAGAAGACACAAGGAAAGCTTCGGGAAACGAGCAAGAGAGTCGCAGAGAAAAGAAGAAGAAGATGACGACGCGATGAGAGACCTTTTTAAAAAACTTTGTTTAATACTTTAATCCGTAAATTTATTTTGTTTTGTAAATATCTTTTGGGTGGAAAAAGAAATTTGGAATACGAAACGAAACACCAAAACGGTAGTGCCACGTAAGCAGTTTGCAAAAGCAGGTATTTCGGTGGTCAACGGTCGCGAATGTGAGTTTTTCTTTGGTGAGTCAACAAAATAGCTCGACTGAAGTGAAGAGCTCCATTTTATTGAATTTCTGCGGTGTTCATACTAGTATACGGTGTGAGTTTCAGGATGTGCCACGTCACCCTCGTGAAACCTTACCAAATTAGCACATCAATAGTCTTTGTATATTTGAGAACAAAAAAAGAAAAGAAAAAAATATCTTTTTCATTTGTATGTATGATGTCAGCAGAATTGTCGTTGGTTGATAAAATTTTCCATCTGGGATATGAGATAATTATTAGAAGATACATAAAATTCAATTAAAAATTGAAATAAAAATAAATTAATAACAAAATTATAGAAGTTTGCCACAAAATTGTACAAGACTTTCAGTTGTATCTCTCGCTATGTTCAAATTTCAAAACGAGTACAAATGTTTAAACGTAAGATCATCACACGGTCTTTGAAAAATCGTAAAATCGACAATTTGATTTGTCAAGTCTCGGTTAAATCAACTTTATTCTCTGATTATGATTGAGAGGCAGGAGAAATCATTTTATAAACTTAAAAATTATCAAAATATCAAGATTAAACTTATTAGTTTAATAATATCTGAAATTGAATTTTTTTATCATCATTTTTTGGACAAAAATGCTCTTGAAATTCAAATAACTCATTTTCCTCTCTCATTTCAAATCCTTTTCATCTCTCTCTCTCTCCCTCTTCCTCACAAGTCTTGTCACCTTCGAATTGGTTGCGCTAAGATCAGAACTTTCGATTTTTTTTTTAGAGAATTTTGGTTTGTATTTAGCTTCGATTTTGGGGGTTTCGCATCGTTTTTGGGAATGTTCCATAGTTAGAGTTTCTAAAAAACTTGGAAATCTCCGATGAGATTCATCGGATTTTTCCGATGAACTTTACCCCAAAATTTCCACAAAATCCAATAAAATCCGATGTTTTTTTTATTTTATATATATATATATGGACTTTCAAGGGCATTTGTGTCTGAAAAGTGCCTAGAAGTTCAATTTTGATAATTTTTAGGTCTACAAAATGAAATTTTTCGATCAAATGTAAACCTATCCATATAGGTACTAGTGAAGAAGATATGAATCCTTGGAGACCAAGCAACATCATAAGACCTCGTGTTATGTCACAAATCACATAAATGTAAATTTTTAAAACAGTTTCCACACATTTGCGTGACTAACTGTATTACAAAATCATCAATTTTTTTAGCGTTATTGTACAAGTGTAGATTGTCAAGGAAACTTCTCTAAAATAAGATAATTTCATGCACTTAACCAAACAAAACAACAAAAAATGAATAGGAAAACATCAAATTATATAATTAAAATAAAATGAGAAAAAAGAGGGAATCGTTTCAACGGAGAACATTCTATGAGGTTTCGATACCTTAAAGAGTCGGACATGGAAACTGGAATAAAATCCAGTATTGTTGAGCCTTTATAAGGACTACCAATTTCTGTCAAAACAATTTTATTAAGTATCACATAAATTAATCACAAGTACATGATATTTAGCTTACATTACACTATTGCAAAAAATTAATAATTATCACAAATTAATACTGTTTTAACTAAAAATTAAGCTATATAATATTTTATTAGTTATATAAAATAAATTTATACATGAAAACTGAGTCATGGCCCACTTTCCCTTTCCTTAGATTAGAAGATCTCCAATGCAAGCAACAAAAGTTGCTTTACACATCATAAAAAATAATATTATTTATTTATTTTTATCCACATCAATATTTGTGGTCTTACATAAAAATTACTCCAACGGTGGTAGCACTAAAAATCGTTAAAATTGAATCCCATTTTATTTAAGACATTGGTGTGTTTAGTATTTTATTATATTAAAAAATAATTGACATTGGTGCTACTTTACCATAATCATTACAACTTATAATATTAATATGCAAAAATAAAAATGACATGGTATTGTCAAATAAACAATAGCAACAAGATGGGAAAAATAAAGAGTGAAATATTATACTCCCGAAATGAGATCATCCCAAAAATTAGCTATTAAGAAGAAATGCCTATAAACCCACATATAAAACCCGATGTGCCAATCCCATAATCCCATACTTGGGCAATGGCAATGTGTGAATCAATTAGGATTGTGACAGTGACACAAATCTAAAGAGCTAATAAGCAACTTTAGTTGCCTCGGCGCACAAGAATAGATGGGAGACATAAAGAGTGAAATATTATACTCCCGAAATGAGATCATCCCAAAAATTAGCTATTAAGAAGAAATGCCTATAAACCCACATAAAAAACCCGATGTGCCCATCCCATACTTGGGCAATGGCAATGTGTGAATCAATTAGGATTGTGACAGTGACACAACTCTAAAGAGCTAAAAAGGTAAGATAACTATGAAAGAAAGTGATTAAAATATGGAATTACAATGGGTAAATAAAAGTAAATATCATTTTCCTAATACTATTCCTGACGAAAGATCTTTACACAAAATCAGAAAGATAAAACCACCAGATATTCTACGTTTAACAAGTTAAAGCCATTTCCGAACCTTAACATTCAAGAAAGAGACATGAAACTTGCACTATCCACTTAACGATTATGAAAATGCGAGTTCATGATATAGGAATACATAAACCAAAACTACATGAAAGATGATGAAATATATATATATATATATATATATATATATATATATATATATAAATATCTTATCTGCTCTAATGTACTTCGACTACACAAGAATAAGTCACAAGAAGAGGCTAAATCTGTGTGCAGAATGTATTAAAAAAAAACCTTTATTTGGACATAAAAATTCAAGACATAGTTACCAGGCTATATTTTCTCTATTTTTAATAATTTTTTATATTACGGGTCTTGCTTCTCTAGTTTTCTCCAATATTTTACAAGGGATCTCCAAACACCAAGACAAAATACAAACATAATAGACAACCATGAAATGCAAGTAAAAAAATTTAGTCATGAAAAAACACACTGCAGTCCGTATTAAAAAAAATGGAATGTTACGGCTAAATTTTAATAATAATCTGTAAAAGAGTCCTACAAGGACATAACCATATTTATTTCTACAAATCTCAAACGAAGGAATAATTGCAAAGAATGAATGAACTCAATAAAAAAATAATAAAAAAAGGGTGGCAGCAAATTGAGTAACTTGTCAACACAAAAGGAAAATAATGCAATGAACCCTAAACCCTAAACTAAATTTATTTCGACAAATCTCCAATCAGTGACCTTCAAAAACAAAGGAAAATTATGCAACATAATAAATGCAAGCACATATCACTCGATGCCCTAAAATTAGCAACCAGCACTAGACAGGTTTGTAAAAAGAGGTTGAGCTTTCAGAATACCAATAACAGGACATAAAGATCAAGACGATAGGATACACGTAATCAATATAACATTAGAGTAGTTGCCATCATATACGGCCTTATAAAGATATTATAGTAAAAATTCACAGAGTATTATTCCGGATATAACTTTCCAGAATAATAAACGAAGATGCGTAGTTCCATAACTATCCAACACACACATATAACGCAGATTTGCATTTCCATATTCATGCACATGTAACATGTACGTTATTTATATGGATGTGGACTATGATTTCATCGAATTCCAAAATATAGTGAGCAAATTACGAGAACCCAAGAGAAAAAAAAAATGGACCGACCGCAGACTTACAGGTTAGATTTATTTTTGTTAATATAATTAAAATAATACCTCTCATAGAATGACTCAAGTCCCAGACTCCGCGGACCTACAGGTTAGAATTTTTTTTATCATCTTTTTTATTTTTTATTTTGGCCCGTTTATTAGTTTTGCTTACATAATAAATCAATACTCAATTTCCTATTTTTCAATTAATTTTATCTAATAATAATAGTCGTTAATTTTTTTAATTTTTTTTAAATTAGAAAATGCCCCTATTAATACCTTTATAATTAAGTTGCATACTAAAACTTTGAAAGAAAAACTATTGCATACTAATTTTAGTTTCTATCTTCGTTCTGCCTAAATCACATTCTTTTAAAAAAAAATTAAAAAAAAAATTAGGCAATATTTAGTTTAGAAAAAGCAAAAGACGTGAGAAATTATAAAGAGAAAGGCATGTTGCCCGTGTAGTACCTCAGCTCCAACAATACATAGACTCTGACAAACTCGTAATAGTTGATCTAGCCATAGAAATGGAATCAACCTAAGAGATAAAAACAATGATAAATAGAGTAAATGGGACATATTAGCAAAATAATAAATACATATCAATAATGTAAGATACAATGTATTTCATATGTAAGAAATTGAAAATAGCAAAATGGCAAAAGAGTACTACATCCCCTGTGGAGCAGGACAATCCTCTATAAGGCCAAAACAGACCACACGCGATTCAAATACGCCAGCCATAGGCCCAAGGGAACGATCTTACAGAACACAGCACAATAAAAAAATTTGAATGAAGTCAGTCAGAAAGAAGTTGTGATTATGGTTAACATAAAAACTTAATTTGCATACTCAAAACACATATTCATCATTCAGGTTGTGTATGTGATGCTACAGGCACGGAGAAATTTCGGTGGTGATTCTGATCGCAAACAAACCATCCAATGAAAAGAGATGGTAACATTGTTCGCACTTAGTAAGACCGCTAGAAAATTAAAATTGAAACAAGAATAAATAAGCTGAGGCAAACACACTGCCAAATAAGAAAAAGCATGGGGATACTGATTGTACACAGATACATGACGAGTGACCGAGGAGACCACTGTAAGACCAGACTTTCCTACAGAAATAATGAAAACGGCCAAAAGACTGTATTACCTGATATATAGCTGAGTGCATGGCAATCTAGTGCAAAAATTTCCCTCAAAGATGGCTCAGCGAACGGAGTCTGCAAGGCAAGGAAAAGAACCCAGAATTCAAATTTACAGCGAGCGCGTTCTGGAGGAAGCCTTTGGCTAGGTCTTGATGCTTTCCTTCAATCAAAGAAATCTGCGCATCTGCCTATGCGACTGAACCTTAGGAATCCTGGATATACTGACCAACTATAGAGTAATATAACACAGATTTATCATAAGCCTCTAAAATCTTAGTTGAAACTGGTCATTCCTATAAAATAAAGGTAGACCTTAGTCACAATAAATCACTGTAAAAGAGTCCAGATCACTTATCCTTATGGGGCAAAGGATTTCAAATTTGTTCTGGGGCAACAAGTTCACCGGTAAGGAAATACTGATAAAAGAAGATACTAATAATTATTACACTATTATTTTCTAATAATGCTAATAAAAGAAAATAATGCGTAACTATAAATTTCAAGAAAAGACAAAGCAACAAATCATCAGCGAGTCTCTCGCGTTGCTTTTCAACCATACACAGTAGTATAACAGAGTTAGAGGTCTTTCATTATCATCTATACCTCACTGTTTTGTGGATGGAAGAGACGCCTCAATCATGTCCCGCTGCAAAGCTTACCTTCAAGTCTTCCACACAGGTCATTTCCCTGGGGCTGCTCCACTGCATTACTTTAAGCTTCGAGGGACCCACGTGGCGATAAGCTTAGTGGTTGCAACTTTCTCTCTAGTTAACGTATAATAAGGTTACAAGAAAGATAAAATGGCTATATAGAAAGGAATAATGACGCGGAATTTATGGAATTACTCTACTAAGAACCTGATTCAGGCCTTTTCCACATCCTGGTCAGTGAGCCTTATTGTATAGACCTTAGACCTGAACAAAACATATTGTAAGAATATAGAAGACGACGGGAATAAAGAATAATAAGACGGAACACAAAAGTATGGGTTGAAGGGAAAATAAGCACTTTTTGTTGAAAGAGGAATCACACCTCCAGCATGGACCGCCAATGTGCTGCTCTGATTTGTTGAGTTTCAGCATCAAACCAGCCCCGATGCTCCCAATGGCTTTGAAACTCTTCACCTGGCATGTCCAGTCTCACGACTCTCCCAAACAAACCTTGTTCATATTGAAGTAAATATTAATCAATGAACAAATCTTGAGAGCTTATCCTGGTCAAAGAACCTTAGATTTACAAATCCAATATTTTTTTTGGGGGGGAGGGGGGGTGGGGGGCAACAAGGGGAAGATACTACAGAACTAATAACAAATTTTTCATATTACAAATACTTTTGATAAAATTGAGGCAAACAGCCAAAAGAAACATTGTTTTGTAAGGAAACAATTTTTCAGATTTAAAAAAGGCTTTTGAAGATAAAGGGACACAAAATATCACCCCTATGGCATCACCACAAAGCTGCTCTTCCGCATCATCACCACCACCACCACCACGTAAGTTCTACTGACAACACATGTAGAAGAGCCTTGCGGCACCGGTGATGAATACAGTGCGTAACTGAAAAATAAAGCTAAAGACCATTTCAGTAGATTTAGCCTTGGAAAAGCTTTTGAAAACAGTAGAAAAAAATATATCATTTTCAGATTTAAGAGGGGTTTCGAAGATAAAAGGGAAAGAAAGATTGAACAACCATCAAATCCGCCCACACCGGCAGAGAGAGGCGAAAAAGCTTTTCAGCCAAAGCCTCAGAAAGTCTATAAACGGAAGAATCACGGTGTAGAACAGAGCCTTCTTTGAGAGTGCGTTGGCCAGTTTGGTGTAGAGCTTCATGAATCCAATAGCCATGGCAACATGACGCCAGTCGACCCAGCTTCCCTTGGCCATGGTGTTTACAGCGGAGAGAGGCGGAAAGTAAAAAATAAAACAAAATACAAAGTCAGACCGGGGCAACAAAATACAAGATACAAAATACAAAAAAGGTAAAGAAAACAATATACATACTGCTCAATGAACAAAATTTTTTTGGGGTAGAAAACATTGCATAACTAATAGTGAACAAAAATTTTTAAATAGAAAATTTTCAGATTTTAAAAAAAGGTTTGTGAATATAATTTTTTTTTTTTTTAAATCCATGCGCTGGATCGATCACCTCTATGGCGGGCTAGAACGCTGCCCTTCCGCATCATCACCGCCTCCGCATCCACTTTCCTCACAACACATGTAGAAAAGTACAGCAGCAACGGTGATGATAACACCGTCCACTGACCCTCAAGGCGATCATGATGACCAGGCAAGTTTTGCACGGGACAAGTTTCTTAAAGCATGATGGCTCAGAAGGTTTAAGAAGCCCTACACCAGAATTTTTAAAATAATATTGAAAATGATGGAAGATAGAAAAAAGTTAAAGACCCTCTCTATAGATTCAACCAAGGAAAAGCTTTTCAAATCAGTAGAAAATATAGCGCTTTTTCAGATTTAAAATAGGTTTTTGAAGATAAAAAATATATTAAAAAATCCAAGCAATGGATCGACCGCCCCCACGGTGTCGCAAAAACAATGCTCTTCGGCATCATCCCCGCCTCCAATCCGCTCTCCTCACAACACATGTAGAAGAGCACTACGGCAACGGTGATGATAACAGTGTGCAGCGACCCTCAAAGCAATCATGACCAAACAATTCTTGCGAGGGACAAGTTTAAAGATTTTGAAAGCCCTAGACCAGAATGTTTTAAAAGAGTTCAAGACCCTCTCAATAGATTCAAAGGAAAAGCTTTTGAAAACAGTGGGAAATAATAGAATTGAGAGCTTATCCTGGAAAAAAAAGGATCTTAAGTTTGTTTTGGGGTAATAAGTTAACCGGTATGAAAATACTGGTAAAAGAGGATACTAATAACGATTAAAATTTTATTTTTTATAATGCTAATAAAAGATATACTGCATAACTAAGAGTGATAACAATTTTATTTTTAAATAATGATAATTAAAGAAAATACTGCAGAAATAATCGAGATAACAATTTTTTTTATATAAAATATAGAACACTTGAGATTTAAGACCAAGACGAGAAAGAAAATGATTACGTACCCGTGTTGCAGAAGCCCAGAAGCTCAGACCAAGAGAGCCGAGAAGCTTGTCAGCCAAAGCCTCAAAATGCATATTGTTGCTGAGAGGTTACAGAATGTATCCGAAATCCCCAGAATTAATCCAATGAAAAAAATCACATTGTAAAACAGAGCCTTCTACAAAAGTGCGTTGGCCAGCTAGGTGTAGAGCATCATAAACCCAATATCCAGGGCAACATTGATCCTTGTCGATCCTACTTCCCTCTGCCGTGGAGGTAACAGTGGAGATAGGCGGAAAGTAAAAAAAAATACATAGTCAGATCATGGAAAAGAAAGTAAAGAAAACAATATACATACTGCTCAATGAACAAAATATTTTTGGCTGTAACAATTAAAAAATACTGCATAGTTAATAGTGAACATATTAATAGAACATTTTCAGTTTTAAGAAAGGTTTTTGAAGATAAAAAAGATTTTGAAAAATCCATGCGCTGGCTCGATTGCCCCTATAGTGTGCCACAACACTGCCCTTCCGCATCATCACCGCCTCTGCATCGACTCTCCACACAACAAATGTAGAAAAGCAAAGCGGTAACGGTGATAATAACAGCGTGGACCAACCCTCAAGCCAATCATCATGACCAGGCAAGTTTTGCAATGGACAAGTTTCTTTATGCACAATGGCTCAGATAGGTTTAAAAATCCCTAGAGCATAATTTTTTTACATAACATTGAAATCCATGGAAGATAGAAAATAGTTCAAGACCCTTTCAATATATTCAACCAGGGAAAAGCTTTCTAAAAGAGTAGAAAAGTAGAGCTTTATTCAGATTTAAACACAATCTTCTTCTTTTATGTTCAATAGAAAGAAAAATTTATGTACCTGTGTTGCAAACCCCAGACCGGTCATCCATATCGTTCCGGGGCAAGGTTGTGTTTCTTCGTCATGTCGTCGTCGCATAGTAGCACGTCCACGGGAGTGATGGAAGAGTGTAAAGGAACCTCAGCTTGCTGAGAGGGTACAGAACGAATCCGAAATCCCCAAAGAAAAACGACGAGAGAAACACGGTGTAGAACAAAGCCTTCTTCAAACGTGCATTGGTAGCCAGGACAACATGACCCATGTCGACCCTGCTTCCCTTGGCCAGCGGAGAGAGACGGAAAGTACAAAAACAAAATACAAAGTCAGACCAGGGAAAAAAAAGTAAACAACGTACATACTGTTCAATGAACAAAATCTTGAGAGCTTATCGTGGTAAAAGATAGTTTGCGTTGCAAAACCATTATATTTGGGGGGCAACAGGTCAAAAATACTGCATAATTGATAGTGAATAATTTTTATATAAAGAACATATTAAGGTTTAAGAAAGGGAATTTGAAGATTAAAAGATTTTAAAAAATCCATGCCCTGGCTCAATCACCCCTATGGTTCGCCACAACGCTGCTCTTCCGCATCACCACCGTGTCCGCAAAGACTCTTCTCACAACACATGTAGAAAAGCACAACAGCAACAGTGATGATAACAGTGTGCACCAACCCTCAAGGCAATCATGACCAGGCAAGTTTTGCAAGGGACAAGTTTCTTGGCTCAGAAAAGTTTATAAAGCCATCTGGATAAATAAGATTGAAAACAATGGAAGATAGAAAAAGTTCAAGACCCTCTGAATAAATTCAACCAGGGAAAAGCGTTTTAAACCAGTAGATAAAATTATTTTAAAAAATCCATGCGCTGGCCAGATCGACCCCACGGTGTCACCAACACACTGCTCTTCCGCATCATCTGCTCCCCTCACAACACATGTAGAAGAGCACAACGGCAATGGTGATGATAACAGTGTGCAGCGACCCTCAAGGCAATCATGGCCAAGCAATTCTTGCAAGGGACAAGTTTAAAGATTTTGAAACCTCTAGACCAGAAATTTTGAAATAAGAGTGCTTATAATTTTTTTTTAAAGAAAATAAGATTGAAAATAATGGTAGATAGAAAAATAATGAAGTTAAAGACCCTCTCAATGGACCCAACAAAGGAAAAGCTTTTAAAAACAGTAGGAAAAAACAGAATTGAGGGCTTATCTTGGTGAAAGGTATCTTTGTTATGGGACAAGAAGTTCACCGGTAGGAAAATACTGACAAAAGAAGATACTAATAATGACTACAATTTTATTTTTTTAATAATGCTAATAAAAGAAAATACTGCAAAACTAGTGATAACAATTTTTTTTTTATATATAGAATTAAGACCATTTCATATCTAGGACCAGACAAGAAAGAAAATGATTACGTACCCATGTTGCGAAACCCCAAAAGCTCAGACCGAGAGAGCCGAGAAGCTCAGGGTATCCAAAATCTTCAGAATTAATCGAATGGAAAAATCACGATGTAGAACAGTGCATTCTTCGAAAGTGCATTGGCCAGCTTGTGTAGAGCATCATGAACCCTGTCGTCCTTGCCCATTGGCCGTGGCGGAGAGAGGCGGAAATTAAAAAAAAAAACGAAAAAGTCAGACCACGGAAGAGAAAGTAAAGAAAACAATATGCATACTATCAATGAGCCAGATCATTTTGGGGAATCTCTCTCTCTCTCTCTCTCTCAAAACTTACCTTAATAATAATAAGAATGAATCTATTTTCCCCTTATTATCATTGCAGAACCATAATTTAAATTTTTATTCAATATTTTTCCATGAACCCCAAAGTCCCCAAAAAAAAAACATATATATGATGCCTTGTTACAGAACCATAGCATTGCATTTATTTTATAGGTAAATGACTTTGCAAACACTAGGAGGATTGGACGAATTTGTCGAGATCAGATGTGTCCAATGCGGTGAACTCTTTTGCAGCAGCGAGCACAACGAGGCCAAGCTTCACAGCACTGACTAATCCTAATTCTATTCCCACAATGAACCCATTGTAGTTCACACATCAATCCCACTCCTGAATCTCTAAACTCTATGAAGATAAAATTCCAGAAGCCCATTAATTGAATTATCACCACAGACAAAAAAATAAAATAATAATTGACATCATTAAAAGGAAAGAGATGAGAACAATGTACCTTGCTGTGGGAGAGTCCATCCTCTCGAATTGCTTAGGGAGTGGCACAACAAGCGTTTTCTTCTTCTTCTTTTTTCTTTTTTTAATACTTTTTTTTCATTTTTATTTTTTTCTGTCTTTTTTTTTTAAAAGAAACTCGGCCTTTATTGAAAAAAACGGCTCAGCCAAAAAGATTACAGAAAAATTAGAGCTGATAAAAACCATAACCAGCTCCGAAACAGCTTTTTTTTACCCTTTTCCTTTCTTTTTTCTTCTTTTTTTCAGTTTTGTTTTTCTTTTTCCTTTTTTGCAATACTTAATTTTCCTTCAGAAGATGATCTCCAGCTCCATCAACCTATGGATTGCCAATCAATCAATTAGACTTAGAGCCATTGAACAAAAAGAGTTTACATGTACTAAGAGGTATGAAACGATAACAAATAGATAACCAAAAACCCTTCCAAGATGGACACTTAAAGCAGAAAGGATGGCTTCTTTGAAAGAGGACTGTTCGTACCTGAGACAGGGTAACAATTCAGTGAATATGATTTCTAGCAACGACTAAAGTAAGATGCTTTAACAAGTTCCAATACAAAGTAAGCATTTATCGAAAAATTGAAGGGAGTCGAAGTCGAGAATTCTAAGACTATGCACAGACTATTATGAAGAGGCGTTCAGGAAAGAGCAAGTTATGTACCTGATTCAGTAGTCGTGTGTTAGCTCATCGCCACACTAGAGCTTCTTATAGCGGAAAATGGCATGTGCACCGAACCCACCAACCCAAAACAAAAACCTAAATAAAAGTGCAAGTGTTATTGGAAAATCCATCATTTCAGATAGCATAGATACTTTTAAAATATTTCCAGTTAGCATTTAATATGAAGTTCTTTCTACAAAATCCTATTAACTTGGAAAGTTCAACATAACATGCGCTGTTAATCAATAATGTGATATACCTTTTCTGTTGGCAGGAAAACACATTCATTGGACAAACTCCACTCCATAAACCTCATCAAAATCAGCCCATGTCCTGCAAAGACGAGAGATTACAGACAAACGGGTATGAGAACTGTCGCAGATAACAGATAATTTAAAACCATACTAGACACACATGACATAGACTAAACAAACTCCTACCTTCTTGAGAGCTAATCTTCGTAAAATAAGAACTTGCTCGAGCAACCGACCTTTGGACCGACGACTCTCTACATTCAGTGCCACTGTGGAACCTCTACTCTTCTCTGCAATCTGATTAGAGTAAAAATTCTAATCACCCTAGAAACTAAAAATAGGAATTGAAATAAAAAATGGAAAAAAAAAATTACCGATTTCTCCGTTTCTCGTCCTCGCCTTTCTGCTTCGGAGACGACCAGACCGGGCATGGACAACGTAGAACACCTGTTCAGCGTGAAGAAAAGCCTTGGCAGAGTTAAAAGTAGAATATTCAAATCGAAATAATCCAGAATTGAAAGATACTCTTTTAAGACTACAAATTTGGTTTCCTTTTTTTGTTGTCAAAGAAGCAAAAAAAAGTCGGAGTTACTTTCCTTAAACAAATCCGACTTTCCTTTTATTTTTCACGTAAGCCAAAATCACATCACATGGCTATATATAGAGGCACATAACTTAACCTGCATACACTACACAAGTCTAATATCACTATTCTCGCCTTTAGTCTTATTCGATGTTTCCCAGCATGGAATTCCAAGGAATCTCTAAACCCGCCGCACAATTCGTCTCAAGAAAACCGAGAATGAGAGTCTCTGCTCCCATAGAATACACTTTCACAATCCCCGACTACGACGACGATCGCTACGACCCTGAGTTCGACGAATCGCTCAGCTTCTATGATCCACCCAATATCGACGACTCGGAAAATCACGACTCAGACTCAGTGTCCAGCGAATATCGACCGACGAAGCAACAAAGCCCTAACCCCGCCACAGAAATCGTTGACCTGGTTAGCAGCGACGACGACCACGACGACGGTGACCACGGCCCAGAGTTAATCAATCTACTCAGCGACGACGACGACGACCTCGAGCTTATCGATTTAGTCAGCAGCGACGACGACGACGACGACGGCGAGCGCGAGTCTGCTTTCCGACCTCGGAGCCGAAGCCCTAATTTCATCGACTCGTTCAACGACTGCGACCAGTACGGCTACGGCAACGAATTTGATGCACTGGACAACATCGACGACGACTTGATGGAGGTCGAGGAAGAGCGCGAGAAAGATCTCGACGGTGCTGACGTGGAGGAACTCGCCGAGGATGTGGAAGAAGGAGAGGAACGGGAAGTTGAGTCCGGGCCTAGCGGAAAGCAACCTTAGTTTTATGTGGAACACAAGTTTTTTACATGATTCATCAAACATTGGATGAACATGCAGTTTAACAATGCAGTTTATGTTTTTTATTATTATTATTATATATTTTATTAGGCCTTCAAAAAAAAATTATATATTTTATTATTCTTCCAATATTTATATATGTTTTTTTTTCTTTGGCTAGCTCTTGTTGAATTAATCAAGATACGTAAGATAGATAAATAATACATTTGAGCTGCAATTAAGATGCACTCCATGTTCTATAATTTGAATTTTATATCAAGGATCGAATAATATCGCACAACTTTTCCATTTGATAAAACGCATTCCATAATATAAAACAACAATAGATGTTAAAAGTTTGGAAATAATGTCATAAGTTGCTATACATATTAATTAACATCAACATGGAATAATAACAGCAAAAAATAGATATAATTTTATATACTATATTTATCCGAGTACATATACTTAGTTACAATCGCTCTAATAACAAGAGATATTAACATAGAAGAATTAAGTAATGAGACGGTTGAACTTGTGTTTAACCATTCAGATCTAAAGTGCTTATGAGTAGGGGTTGAGATACACGCCATATGTGAACTAGGATTCACATCTGCCTCAATGAATTTAATCATTATGAATTCACAAGTCTACAATTCTAAGTTAATATGCAGTCCCTTAATCGTGTACTTCCAATACCAGCTTCCACTTTCCATCAGATTCTTTGCAATTGATTGGGTCCAATTTGGCTTCCCTGCCTGTCAACCAAACGACATAAATGAGTAAAGATGTGTATAAACACGAGGTCACATATAAATAAGTTCGTACTGCAGAGAAATACCTGAACTTCCTGATGTAATCTTCAGCTTGAACCCATCAGGAACTTCAAATATATGATTGCCCTGCATTGTTAAAAACGCAAGTTCCTTAATATAGATATTCATAACTAGCTCGTATGACAAACTTCTGTCAACTAAGAGAGAAACTAATGGTTTCAACGAAACATGTCTACGTGCCTGAATGGTGACATCTTTTGCCTCAAACTCAGCATTTCCGTGCAATATGATATTACATGCCTCGTAGCGTTCAACGATGTGCTTCCAATATATGTTGTCCTCGCAATTCCAGTTGATTCCCTCATTCATAACTTTCACATCTCCAATTTACATCTTCCACACCTGCCAATGAGAATCCAGTTTAACAAGTTAATGACGTTATATTAGATAGTTAAATCTTTTTTTTTTCTTTTTCTTTTGTGTAGGATAATTATAATATGTAACATGTGTCCATATTGCAAGATATTTTCTCCATTGTCATGAATCCTAGTTGAACCCGTGATATTATCGGCCTTTATGATCAAGCTTCCATCAACCTTGAAAAGAGAAGCAAGTTCACTTCACCACAATATAGTAGCCTTTTGAGAAAATCATGAAATTTCAAGAATTCTTAACTCGCTATTCGTGGGTTGGTTATTTTATGATTTTTTAACGGTAAAATCCACATAGAATTAATTAATAATATATGTGAAGAATTATAATTTTCCAACATTTGCTAAAAGTTCTACTTCCATAGATTAACACTTTTGAGAAAATCATGAAAATTTTAAATGATAATATTATTATAAACATGGGACATTTTATAACGAATTTTTTTTTTCCGTACGATGCTTATACTATAAAATATTAATATGTATGTAAATATTCTAATTTTACGAACTAATCGAAATTTTACTTTTAAAACATTACCCCTTTTAAGAAAATAATTAATTTTGAAATATTCTCAAGACGTTAATTGTGGATCATTTTTTATGATTCCTTTTACGGTATGATAATTCTAGTATGAAATATTAATACCAATGAATTTTGAAATATTCTCAAGTCGTGGATTATTAAATATCCAGCTGTAAATTATGAGTAACGGCCTAACGGGTATGATAGCATTAAATGTAATTGAGAGAAATCAATCAAGACAAACTTGGAAAGAAAGAAAGAAAGAATGAAAGAAATATAGCTATGTATTTGGGCTTCGAGAAACAAATCAGAAGGGTAAAATAGAGACATTGTTGGTGAAATGAGATACTACAGGTGTGACTATCGATTATAGGCTTCGTTGGCGTATTTGTTGTGATCGTTGATAGACTCATTTGATTGGACGATGAAAATGTAAAGTTGACTCCACTAAGTAAAGTTAACTGATAGGACGAGGAAAATATGATGGAAAATAACTCAACTTTTGTTCTCTGGTTCCTCCAATTCTTATGTGTGTGAAAGAAAATATTCATTCACATTCTGTTAGACGACCTTTAATATTTTTAATTTTCTGATATTAAACGATTATTACTTTTACTATAAAAGATTAATTTTTGTTCATTATCCTATGTACCTAATTGGGGTGAGATAATACTGTAGTTTCTACAGTGACTTTTTATTCCAATGATGTGTGCCGTGTAAATGTGTGGCACGTCTAAGTTTTCTTCTTCAATGTTGTGCAGTGGTGACGTGAACCCCACAACCATTTTTTATTGGCTTCTTGATTATATTTTTATACGTCCTGTGTCAAATTGAGTTTTGTCTTCTTATACATTCGACTGTTATTTGCAAAATTATTCTCCCCCTCTCACTCACGTAGTCACGACGACGTGTATTTATCATAATATCATATACCCACAATTTTTGTTTTTAATTTATAATAATAATAATTTATTTTCTCCTTTCTCTATATATTTAATAATAAAAAATAATTGTGGCATTGTTCAAATCACCGAGCCACCAAAATACGATAACAATATGTCCCATAATTTTTATTTATCTCGCAAAGGAAGTGTCTCTTTTGTTTAATATTTTCTTCCCAGCCAAAGCAGGCAATTACTATAATAAGTTATATTGGCCTTTAATTATTCACATACGTGGTATAAAGTTTAATATATGTTCCAACTCCATATATATATATATATATATATATATATATATATATATATATATTAATTGTTTTCAATTTTATAATTCTTACAATAATAGTTTGAAATATAATATATTGTTCCTAAAAAAGATATAGTTAAACCAAAGTATTTGAGATATACATTATCACAAATTTAATATTTTTGTAAAATGAAACTCTACCTTTATAGTGTTTGAAAGTCACTGATTCATATGTGCGTATACGCATAAATATGAAAATATTATATAATATGTTTATGGATTTTGTTATATGTATAAACTATAAAAGGCAATCGTTAGTATGTGTTTGACATATTAGGGAAAATAACACATTTATACCCTGTGTTTTAGTTAAATATCGAGTTTAACCCTCGGTTTTCAAAAATGTCGAGTTCATACCCTCTGTTTAACTAAAATGACGAAATTATACCATCTGTTTAACTAAAATGACGAAATTATACCCTGAAATAGACAACAGTGTCACAAATATTCTTTTTATTGACTTTTCATTGCCGTTGACTATAATATTTATAATATAAACACCAATTATCTTTATTCATTCGCATCATATATGTAATTTATTTAAAAACTAAAAAATAAACAACAGTTTCTTAATCGTGAAGAACACAGAAAGAGGCAAAGGGGTAAACATCGATAGTTGATAGTCATCAAAATCGCATATTCGAACAGAGAATCCAAGATTTAGAGTTACAATTCGAACACGGAATGAAACCATTTCTTAGGCGGTATGAGTTTTATTATTTAATTTCAATTTAAGGCTATTTTTATTTCAAAATTGAGAATTTGGAAATTAGGGTACTGATTTAGATTTGATTCGATTTTTCTTATATAAGAGCTAATATCAATGAAAGGGAGATATGTGACGCTGTTATTCATTTCAGAGTATAATTTTGTCATTTTAGTTAAACAGAGGGTATGAACTCGACATTTTTGAAAACTGAGGGTTAAACTCGACATTTCACTAAAACACAGGGTATAAATGTGTTATTTTCCCGACATATTATTGCCTTTTTATTTGTCACAAAAAATATCCCGCAGCAAAGGGCGGGTACTTAAACTCGTAAAATACTAATAAAGTGACACTTGTTCTTATGCATGTTATCTAGAGTACTCTAGACTTACTCTCCTTGCAACGAATATCTCTCTCAAAACTTACCTTAATAATAATAAGAATTAATCTATTTTCCCCTTATTACCATTACAGAACCATAATTTAAATTTGTATTCAATATTTTTTCATGAACCCCAATGTCCCCCCAAAAAAAAAACATATATATGATGTCTTGTTACAGAACCATAGCTTTGCATTTATTCTATAGGTAAATGACTTTGCAAACATTAGGAGGATTGGACGAATTCGTCGAGATCAGATGTGTCCAATGCGGCGAACTCTTTTGCAGCAGCGAGCACAACGAGGCCAAGCTTCACAGCATGTTCACGGCTCGGCGCCTGTTGGAATTGAAATGCCATTTACATATGACCACACTAATAAATAAAAAGTAAAAAAAAAAAAATGACTAAAAGGTTTGTGTAGTGTAGTATACCTCAATGTTGAGTGGAAGCACAGGATCGTGGAGTGAGAGTCTAAGAAGAAACCAACCACCAAAACCGGAAACCCGAACCTGACGAGGACAATAAAAAACAATAAGAATTTCTTGATTGCTATTGAACCCTTCATTATTTTTAACCTCAAACTTACCCCTTCGTAGTTCACACGGGCTTTATTCAGTTTTTGGTCAGAATCAACCGAGTTCTCCAAAAGTTGCAAAACTGCTTCTCCGTAGTCTCGGAAACTCCTGAAAAACGAGGGAATTATTAATTAGTTGAGACTGAAGCCTGGTAATGAGTTTCATAGGTTAGCCTACCCACCCTCCTTTAAGATCAGGGTTGTTTTGGTCGATTTTTAGTCTCAGTTCGATGGCAACACCCGGCTCCTCTAATCCGTCCACAAGCTCAGTCAAAACCTTGCTGCCATGACTCTGTCCCGAAGCTCTTGTTGAAGCGAGTTTATTCAGGATTTTGACCTGCGATAAAAAAAATATAAATTGATTATAATACTGTTCACAAATCTCAACTCAACATTCTGTATAAACTCTGCAGCGTAAAGTTGAAAGCAGTGGTGGGTCAAAAGTGTAGATACCATGAGATATGCCCCGTCATCAAGCCAATTATTCTCCTTGAGAGCTCCATGGCCGCTGGTTTCGATAGCCAGATGCGATTCCTCTCCGACCGAGTTCTGCAACCAGTTCTAGTGTTTTCAGTCTAAATATTGAATTGAAACCACAGAGAATTTATCTAATGATTAAGGCTATTTTTGGAATCCAGGAAATGGAAGGAAAAAACTGGAAATCCCTATCATTTTCCTTGTCTAAAGTTTAAATTGTGGAGAACTTAAGTGGAAAATGTTTCTTGGAAACATAGATCCAATTATCCCTTTAAAGTTAGCTAGGAATATAAAAATCCAAGGAACCTCACGTGCGCAGAACTCATTTTCCGTACTCGCACACGTTTGCTTCATTTTTCTTCTTTGATCTTTTTCTTTTCAAAAAAAATTTCTTCACTTGGTTTTGTTGTTCGGTTTCTTGTGATCGAAGGTATCTCTGTTCTTGAGATATTCAAGCTTCAGTTATAACAAGAAGAAAGATAATAAATCTACAAACAAAAGACAATCGAGTGGAAGAGATGGGTTTCCTACCAAACGAATAGCTTCATCGATGACGTTTTTGTAACCTCTTTTAAAGCGATGGTGCTTCCCTCCTGCGAAGATTATAATTTTAATGCATAAAGAATGTTGAGAAGAAACAAAAAGAATAGAGACGTCCAATTCAAAACTCGTTATACCTAGTTTATTCTCGATAAATGTTGTCAAACCATCTGATGTCACACTGTCAGTAACAATTGTAGTGCCGGGATGCTAGAGAAAACGCAAAAAAGAACGTTAAATTATATTCACTAAACATGCCCTTAAAAAGACCCAGAGTAGTGAAAGCTATACTTCCTCGAGAACTATTGCAGACATCAACGCAATCAAGCGATTGCGATTGAATTCACGGCCGGTGGAATCCACAGCAGCAGATCTAGAAACGTTTTTTAAATTATTAACACCGTTGTTATCATAGTGTGAAGCAAAGTCATTAGTTGGCAAGAGAGAAGATTTACCGATCAACATCCGTATCAAAGATGATTCCTAAATCAGCCTTGTTATCAAGAACAGCCTTAGTGATAGCCGTCATTGCTGTCTTGTCCTCTGGATTTGGGATATGATTTGGAAACATGCCTGATTCGAAAAGAAACTCTTTAGAGCCGAATACGATATGAAAGTATATAAAAAGACCTATGTCATATCCAATATTAAAATATACCGTTTGGCTCCAAAAACTGGCTACCAAGCGTAACTGCTCCCAAAGGTTCGAGCACCTTCGCCTAAAAAGATAGAAAACGCGCATAAGTAAAATCTTGATTATATTATATAGAAAAGAATGTACAAAATAGCCATATCGAAACTAAATGAATCACAAAATAGCTAATGTTGGCTATTTCAACAGTTTTAGACAAACTTAGGTTATTTTGCAAATCTATTAGATTCAATCGGCTATTTAGCAAGAACACCCTAAATTAATTGATTCACATATGTAAAAATCAGAGCTGCATAGGGGTCTCACAAAGTTGACCAGAAACAAGCTAAAGCCATGTAGTTTTGTTGACTTCAAACAATATTGAACGGGAAACTTACTGCAAAAAATCCTCCTGCTCCATTGCCTGCATCAACGATGATGTGGAACCCTTCCAGTGGCCTCTCTGAGATTGAGGGAGAAACACAAAACACTTAGAATCCAAACAAATTTTTACTAGTCATAGAAAAGCAATAGTAACCTTGTTACATAAAAAAGGACAATCATAATCCTGGGATTAGTTTAATGACGATACCTATATTTCCAGCAGCTTTACGAACAGCTTTCACAAGATCAGAAGTGTACACATTCATGTAATCAACTTTCCTCACACTCGCAGAGGCTTTGTTGTTGGTGGTGGTATTCGGTTTATTGTATATTTCAGCAGCTCGTTCCAAGATGTTTTTTATGTCAGGTTTTCCCAGCCCACCCCCATTTGTAAAAAATTTAAACCCATTGCGGTTGTATGGAAGATGGCTTGCTGTCAAAATGGGGAAATTGGGATAAATTAGCTATAAAAAAAATAAAGTATAAAATAAAAAAGGACCATTTTTTTAATGAGTCTATATCAGATGTGTGATATACAATCTACCCGTTATCATGATGGACCCATCAACTGGACATAAAACTGCATCATCTTCTGTGAGTGTGCTGTTAAACATTGCTGGCGTGGAGGCTAATCTACAAGAGAAAAATCAAAAGATATCATAAATCACCGGTCACACAACTGAATAATGTATAAAACATACTCAGCAAGAAATACGAGATAGTGATTGTGATGTACCCATATTGAACAACATCCAGTCCAGCACCAGCAATTCCTCTCGATATTGCATCCTGCAATCATATTATAAAGAAACCCGAATTTACGAGTTTTTAAGTTCGGTTAGGCTCTATTTGGAACCCGGGGAACATGAAAGAAAGGAAAATGGAATCCCTCCTATTTTTCTTGTATTGTTTGTATGAAAGGAAAATAGAAGGAAATGAAAATACGAGGGAAAATGTATAACTAACAACGGATTCCATTTTCCATGGAGAATTGGGTGGAAAATGAAAGTCATCCAAATTTCTACATGTGGGGCCGCCTTTGTGTCTATTTTCTCATTTTTCCCTCTTTTTCGCCTTCCTTTCCCCTCATATTTTCACTTTCCTCGCAGTTCCAAACGGAGCCTACTAGAGGTGGTGAAGCATATGATTCCCTATTCCAAAACCAACCCATTCCCAGTGAGGGCTCAAGGGAAAGAAAGCACACCTGTAACGATTGTGCAGAGATACGAGAATCGTGGCCGATAGAAATTTTTAAGTGGCGAGAAACGCTGGGTTTCTTCTTTTCAAGCAACCACGCAGCAAAGGCGGCGGCTATACATTCAGCAACAGCTTCGGTGAGATTGATCGGTTCTCCCTCCACACCACCAATTGCAACACCTCGAATATCACTACACAAAAGCAAGCACGCGTTATCAGAGGCATTCAATAACGAAGAGCAAAACGGCAATCCATTACCTGCCGTTCTGAAGCTTCAAAAAATCAAGCTTGTCGAGGGCTGGCAAAGAAGTAGCCGATGATGATGATACAGAGGCTGTTAAACGGACAAGAATAACCAAGCAAATTGATAATAAAACCAAGGAAAATAGACTCAAAGAGGTTGTAAGTGCAAAGACATGACATGACATGACATATATAAACGTGTGTAGAACAGAACAGACCATTGCAAAAAAGAGATGGAGCGGTGTGGTGTTTTGATAGGTTGCGGAATTGCATGGAAGAGAGGGACGTCCATGGTTGAAAGGGAAGAGAGTTGCGCAATTTCATTCTAGGGTTGTCACATTTGTCTCTATTTTGTGACACAAATATACCCTGGACAACAATATTCCCTGATCTCGCTGCATTTATATACACACACGCTTCTCATTTCGTCAACTACTTTATTTACCAACACACTTATCAAACATTAATGATATATTCCTCGACCAACAACCAAGAAAAATGGCAAAATCTGAATTCATGAAAGCATCAAAACCACACAACACGCTACTAGTCAATTAATTGGAGAAAAATAAAATAGAGAAAACTAATCTGATGTGATGCTCTTGAGAAATCGAAATCAAAGACCATTCACAAACCGACTAAGTTCACTTGTAAACAAGCTGTTTCTCAAATTCATAAACCAGAAAATCTTAAGGAATAGAAAAATTGAATAAACTGGATGAGCAAATGAGGATTGAATCGAATGTGGAAGATTCACCTGCCATCTGAAGCGACATTGACCTTGTGGCGGAGAGAGAGAGAGAGAGAGAGAGAGAGAGAGAGGGAGAGAGTTAACTCAGTGAATGAATGTATAGCGCTCTGCTTCGTCTTTCTCGCCGATAAAGTTTTTAAGAATACTTATATATATATATATATATAAGTATTATTTCTTGTGTGTGTGTGTCTGGTTAGAATAAATACTCTTGTTTGTTCGGTGGAACAACTGCCGTGTTCTTCTAGGCAACTCGAATAAGACCAAAGCCCAATTGGCAAGGACTTGAACTTCGGCAAAGGTTAATTAATTTAATACAAAATTGGAACTGTAAACAAAAAAAATTAAGTGAAACTGTAATAACAAAAAAAAAAATTGAAAGCATGAAAGATAATTAAACTAAATAAAGACAATTGTAACTAACTAGATCACTTTAAACTCAAAGTTTATGATTTAGCTCACGTTTGAATAGTTTTAGAAAAATAGCTAATTATATTAGATGACATGAGTTAAAATTTCATATTTATCCTTAAATAAATATAACTTTTTTTTTTTCTAGATTCATCATTCTTTCTCTCTTTTACTTTTTTTTCAAACATTTTTTTTATCAAAACTTCAAAAATCCATATCTATCTCATACGAACTCAAAATTGAGTGATTCCAAATCCTACAGATTTGTGGCGCCGAGATCTTAAAAAATAGACTCATTGTGTTTGATGAAAATCATGTTTAATGCATCATGTTTACGTTTCCATTTATTTTCAAATGATTTCCGAAAATTTTCAGTTATTTTCATGTCTAAGGCAGTAACGTGATTTTTCTACATCTATGACATTAAAAATGATTTTTTATCAAACGCAATGGATCTAATTTTTGAAGATCTCGGCGTCACGAATCCGTAGAATTTGGAATCACTCAATTTCGAGTTCATATGAGATATATATGATTTTTTTGAAGTTTTTGTGAAAAAAAAAATGTAGGAAAAAAAGTATAAGATCTCTGTGACGAATTTGTTAATAGATAAGGGCAAATCAGACCTTTTTTTTTGTTTATCAGTCCGTTTGGCTATATTCCTAAAGTTTGACAAACATGGATAAAACCAAAAAAAAAAAAAATTTGCTTTTGACCATATTTCTGGAACGCCCCTAAATAAAAGTAAGACAAATTGTAGATCGTCGGTATTTCATGAAACTAACAAATTTTGGTTAGTATTTACATAATTAAATTTAAAAAATGGTATCCCTGTGTAATCTTTTCAATAGATACGATTTCTCTTTTGTTACACTTAACTATTTTTTTTTAAGACGCACATGTATAAAAAAAAAATTGAAAGATGACACAAATTTAAGTGATGATACTTTAACTCACAACAAATTGTACATATATTGAGATGTATCAATGAAATAAAATTTACTTTTTTTTTTTAAGACGGCTTCGTTACTAGTGAGAATTGAACTCACGATCTTTATTTCAAAAATAGTGTAGAATTATCAATTAGCATATGCTAAGGTACCACAATAAATAAAATTTACTTGGGAAATCCCATTCTTTTATGTCACATATTTATCTCCTCAGATTTTGACAACATACAAATTTTCGACAACTTGTTCAAGCGAATTTAAGGAAATATCAGTTATGTGATGACCGAATTTCTAGAAATGACAAATTGATCAGTTTTCTCAACATCATGCATATTCCTTAGTGAATCTCATGTATTGTTCATGACCGCATAGCTCGGTGATACTCATGATATTAACTTCCAGATACCATCAAGAGAACATTTTCAATAACTTTGTCTCTTTCTCCACCTTCAATTGTGACAAACTGATTAATACAGGTTTTGACATCGACAAATTTTTTATTTTATTTTCAGTCATCCACAATCGAAGTCTCGATTTCCATTTCTCATGATTGCTAGAAGTAAATGACTCTATATTCCTTAACTGTGTGATCGAACTTGCGATCTCAATTTGTTAATTTTATTCTTCTTGAGATCCTCCGAAAACAAAATAACTTTGATGTATCCCTTTTTATTGAAATAGTGATAAACATGTCCCACTTGTTAGAAGTTAGAACCATAGTAGTTATTGCAAGAGTTTATAAGTCCTTTTCTCGTATTCAATCTGTGAGTATTTAAGTATTTTAAGTAATCTTAGTCTTCACAAACGTAGTATTTCCACCAAATGATGTCTCATGTAGCCAAGACCACAATTGCTATAAGGATTTCTCTAGGGTGTAAGAATATCATCAAAATTACCAACTAAGGTAAAATAGTTACTTAGACTCACAAAGTCCCTCTCAAATTGTCTTCTTCATTTCTCGACAAACGCTGTAGTAACTTTGAATATAAACTCTCTTTAGATATGAGATCCTCTCACGTAATTATAATAGATGTGAATGTCGTTTTTTAGACAACAAATAAAATTATCACCATGAAAATTTTCATCAGTGCTTTAATATAACATTATCCATCAATGTGCTCAAGAAGACAATATAGCACTAAATGAAAACTTCAAGATGCCACAAACACTATGGACATAACTATGGCATTTTATTCAAGCTTCAAAAGTTTGGTTTTTAGGGGTCAACCCCTCTCTGAAATTGTAAAAAATCTTTCATATTGTAATTAAGGTTATTTAATGTTTAAATGTATAATATAATTGATGACATGAATTTAAATATGATGTATAGATTGAAAATATCAAAAATAATAATAATAATTTACACCGCCAAAAACTCAATTGACGAATATAGTAACTTGTTTTCCCTGAAAAAAAAAATATGAGTAAATTATTATGGGCGTCCACTTAAATAATAAATATAAGCTAGCACCTTCCAGGAAGTTGACCAATGAAAAGCTCCTTCATTGTAATTTCCTAAATTACAGAGGACGTGATTGATAATAAATAATATATATAATAAAAATGACACGCAGAGAGAAACTTCGCAGGCCATTTCTCATCATCTTCAAGCTCTGTGTGCAACATTTTCAGATAACTTCAAAACGAAGGAAGACCGAAATCCGAGTGATCTGATTCCTAACACAACTTTTCTATAGCGATGAATATTTTCTCCAAGAAACCTACTGCCAAAGGTTAATTCAATTCGTTTGAAAATCACGACAATTCAATTCCATTTCGATTATTTTATTTATTTGATATAATTTGTTCGTTTTGCTCTTTTAAATCAGAGGCTCTTCGGCAGAGCAAGAGAGAGATGACTAATGCCACACGAGGTATTGGTTATATTTCCAATTTCACTTAAACTAGCCTTCGATTACCAAAATTTATAATAAAAATTGGTTTTTTTTTTTTTCAAACTGGTTTTTTAGTACAATCAATCATGAAATTAAGCTAGGAACAGTTGATTTTACTCAATTTTCTTCTAAATTGCTATTTAGTTTCTCTAATGCCATAGATATCGCTGATCCCAGCACAAAATCAGTTCATAAGATTACTTGGTCTAAAATGAGAGTATTCGAGATTTCTGATAAGAAAATGTTCATGCTTTTCAGCTTAAGAGAACTTAATTTTTTTTGCTTGGTATGGGATTCTCATGGCTTCCCAATCCTCACGCTTGTGATATACATTTTAATTACGACAGGTGTAGAGAGGGAAATCGGGTCTTTGGAATCCGAAGTACGCCAAAAAAGCCCTTCGTAATGATTTCCATCTTTGATTGTGTTTGTCAATTAGATTATATCTGATGTCATTTGTGCTTGTATTAGGAAAAAAAGCTTCTTGCTGAGATAAAGAGAACCGCCAAAACTGGGAATGATGTGCGTAACGTGATATGCTTGATTGTGATGCTATAAATTCGTTTTAAACATCTCTGATCGTAATATTTCGGTCGTGAATTTCATTCATCAGGCAGCGACCAAAATTCTTGCCCGACAACTCGTCAGGTTAAGGCAACAGATTGCCAACTTACAATCCAGTCGGGCTCAAATGAGAGGCATTGCAACTCATACACAGGTAAGACGTTGAAAATCAGTCCGTTTGCATTCTTACCTCTTTCACATTTTGGCTCAGTTTTTATGAGTACATTGTTCTTGAAGATACTTGTCTTTTTTTTTTTTGTTCCTCTGTTCTTTTCTTTTCTTTTGCAGGCCATGCAAGCTCATTCTTCTGTTGCCGTTGGCATGAAGGGTGCGACTACGGCGATGAGTGCTATGAATAAGGTTGATTATAAACACTCAAGGATTGGCCGGAAGTGTTTTTAATAAATGTGACATAGCTATGTTCTTAGTCCATACTCTTGTGATGACTTTGACTGACATATGGTTTTTACAGCAAATGAACCCAGCAAAGCAAGCAGCAGTGATTCGGGACTTCCAAAAGCAGTCCGCGCAAATGGATATGACTGTAAGAATGTTCACTTTTATAAAATTCCACAGCATGTTTTCTTATTGGTTCTGTAGTATCATGAAGCCAGTGATTAAAAGCTAGGATTTTGCTGGGTGAAAAAATTCGAAAGAAAATTCAAGGAGTAGAAAAACTTGAGACAAATAGGAAGCGTATAGTGTTAGGATTTTGATAAAATTTGAAGGAAACTGAAATTAGAGGGAAGGGTATATGGGTAGAAAGAAAGACATGATAAGGGAAAGTGTTAAAAGGTTTATTTTTCTTTAGAATGAAATCCAAGCTTTGGTTAGTAGTTCTACCCAAAAATAATAATAATACTAACAATAATAATCCCTCATTTTCATTTTTATCCAAGCAACGAAAGGAAATGTGTTGCTTTTCAATATTTTTCCCCCAAAGAATTACTGCTCCTATAGAAGGATAACTATTGGAATATGTCTCACACTTTTGCAGACAGAAATGATGTCCGAAGCAATAGATGATGCCTTGGATGGTGACGAAGCAGAAGACGAGACCGATGAGCTGACCAATCAGGTAATTCATCCCAGAAAATATATATATATATATATATATATATATATATATATATATATATTATGAACCTCCACGAATATGTATTGGTTGACTTTTGGTCCACAGAATTAACAGTATTGTTTCTTTTCTTTATTTAACCTTTCCAGGTGCTAGATGAAATCGGGGTTGATATTGCGTCCCAGGTTTGTGTAACTAGTCAAACATCTGTCCTGAGCATGTCCAGTGGCTAGTTATTTTAAGTGTCTCTAAGCTAATTGTGAACATTCTTTCACTATTTGCAGTTGTCAGCGGCTCCAAAAGGAAGAATTGCTAAAAAGACCACCGAGGAGGCTAGCAGGTTAGCATTCCGTTTCATTCACATTTTTGCTTCCATTAATAATTGTGTATTTGAACGCACCGGGGCTATGAACCGTGTTACATGCTCATTTTGTGACGAGAAATGTTGAAACGATGCAATTGGATGTATTGGAGGATTTTTCCAAATCACTCTGAAAAATCCACGGTTCAACGGTCTGAGAAACTGCCTCCACCTGTATCTCAAACATCGAAGTTTGCCTAGAAAAAATAATAAGGAAACCAAAGAACGTAAAATAAACAAAGAAATATACACGACCGCGGACCCAACTTCGGGCTTAGCAATTTTTTGTCTTTCTTGAGGTTTTCGCCCCCACGGGCAAATCCAAGAAGTCATTGCCAACTTTACAAAAACTTCATCAGACAATTGGCCCAAGCCATCGTAAACGACCATCAAACCATGAAGCACGCCATTGAGGCGCTTTCGAACCCTGAGATATATATTTACTACTAACTCCCCGTGACTTGCTTTTAACTCATTCACACACGTCGGTTCACTCCGTGAGTGAGAAATCAAAGCTCGATATTTCCAACATTTTCTATCACCCGTGCTGAGAGGAAATTATGGAGGTCACGGGAGACATTGTGGAGGTCACGGGAGACATTATGGAGGTCACCGATCCCCATCTCCTTGACAGAAATCTATTTCGACCATTCTCCGATTGTAAGGGCAACATAATTTTGAACCTAGAAAGTCACTCTCTTTAAATCTCTATCATCACCATTCTCCAACTCGAGGAACTCCTATACACCGCGAAATTGAGAATTTCATGAGACACCCTCTGGTGAGTCTGATAGATCATTTCCGTCATTTTATTTTAGGAACCAAGCTTGGAGGAGGTGACACATGAACCTGAGGTGTTTGTCGAATTTTCGCATCATTATGATGCACTAGTATCTAATGGTTGTTATTATCCAATTACAATTTAGATTTTTTAGGCTCTCGAAAAATATAGGATCCAAATGGTGCTAATTTTGGGATATGTTTTGTTCAACTAAACACTGCCTAGTGGTTACGGATAGAGTTCTTTTTCCATTGCTATAGGAGTTTTGATGCCTAGCGTTTTCTTTAATCTACTTCTAAGTTATATTTTTTTAATAATTTTTTGTCGAGCGTTCTATTATTGTTAAGTTACCAGGCTTTCTACTCTTTGCAGTTCTGATCTTGATGAGCTTGAGAAGCGATTGGAAGCTCTAAGAAACCCTTGAGAGGGAATCATTTTTGCTTCGGTATTTTTTTTTCTCCGTCCAACATGGTGATTCTTTTATGCTAACTGAAAAATGGCATTGGACTCTCTGAAGCTGTATTCAGTGTATGGTATCTTCTCGTGCTTCGTCTTCATATCAGCTGGTAATTGGAATGGGAATGGGATGCTCTCTCAAATATTATCCTTGAAGCCTCATTATTACATCTAGGAACTTGATGCTTTGAAGTTTCAGACTTCATAGCTTTCTGAACATTTTCTATTTTGGGTTATATCAACATGTGAAAGACTCGAAAGTAAGTAAGGTACGCATTGCATTTGATATATTATGTTGTATATTCGAGTCTTGAATATCATGGGTTGTATTGCAAATAATCAGCTTTTTACATCAAAGGCTTGTTCATATGTTTATGTGGTGTTCAACTTTAAAGATTAGAATGACTTGGTTTCTGAAGAAGTGGCCACCTATAATCTTTACAGAGCATGATTGAGGATAAATGGTATAGATTTGATTTTTAAGGTATAATAAAAACTGAATGTACAAATGTTGACAATACGAGAATCAAAGTCATTTTCCCTATATTGTACCGAGCTAAGAGTTTATCATATCAACCCACAGATTCTTGTCAAGAATATTTTGATATACAATCCGTAGATTCTCGAATTTGAATAAGCCCCAACATGTTCCACATCCTACAAAAATACGAATGGCATGAAAATGTAAAACCTCCAAGTAAAAAACTCTAGCGATTGCTATTTTACCGACTAAAGTCGTAAGCGAACCAATCCCATAGGCAGTGTTTACCAATAATCTCACGAGTGTGCGTCTTCTCTCGACTTGCGCTTGTATAAGTTAGCCAGAGTTGACACATTAATGCACACCTCCGATTTCCTTGTTGATATTTTATCGCATCAATAAAATCATGGTGTCACCACTTATGTGAACTCTACTTCGGCACTACAATTCAGAAGACACCACGCCAAGTTGTCTTTGCCAACACTTGGATGGTGAAGAAAACCATTGGCAGTACAATAGAATTCATAGCAATCAAACCATGCAAGAGTTTTAGCGGCAACTAGTCGACGACTCTCAACGCCTAGCATGTAAGGGGTGACTCAAAAGGTTATGATCATATGAGATTTTGTAAAGTAATGTCACTAATCTTACTCACAAACAAGAAAACATTGACTATATGGGTCATACATAAATCCTACACTAGAGTCACATATGAGTATGTAGTAGCTTCTAAAGCCACAAATGCACTGTTTTTTAACTGTGTGATACAATTTTTTCTTACCATCTCCCTTGCAGGACATACAATAAACCGATCAGCGAGAAACACTGTATCGAACCATAGGGAACTCGGGTAAACAAGCACCAAATATTGTCCCGTGTGACATCAAGCGATTGAGTACATAACTAGGCCGAGCTCGATTACAAACAATTTATAAAATAAACCTGGCTTAAACTAGCATTATTAATTTATTTTGGTTTACAATCAGATCATTATCAATTAAAATAAAGGGCTAACCTGCTCTATGCCCATTAAATAGGACACCGAAAATGAAAATTCTTTTACTAACAAATCTTATGGAAGTCATTCCCTAACAATCTTGGGGAAGTCATTCTCATGGCTGAGGTGAAACAAATACCTTAACAATGTGGACATGTACAGTTTAATCAGAGTTCAATTGCAAGGTGGACATATGTGATATATATTATATACTATTTCTCTGGACAATGTGATAAATAAATAGCAATTGGAATCAACACCAGAAAATTCAAAACATAAAAGTCACGACTAAGAATCAGTGCTAACTCGCCAAAGTAGGGAAAAAAAAGGCACAAATAAAATTGTCAAACAAAAGAGGCCGTACAAAAGATTTTATGAAGTAACATGTGTATTTTAAAGATCGTAATAATTATTTATTATTACAACTTCTCGAGTTACGCCACGAAATAAGTTTCCATACAGACAAGAAAGAAATAAACAGGAAAAAAAAAAAAAAAAACGCATTTAAATTCTCTTCTTTTGGGAATTTAGTCTTGACGTTTCAAAGACCCAAATATGGCCTTAAGATGGATATACCTGACAAGGAAGAAATGGCGGGGTATATAAAGTAATCATAAGTAGAAGTGAGATTGATGCCCCGTTATGATAATAAAAATAAAAATATAAAACCGACACCCATGCGTGCACAAACGAGCGAAAATATCTTCCACGAGAGGATATATTCTCAACTCGTAAAGATTGATTTGCATAGTGAACCATATGTGTGTGTGTTAATGTTTTTTTCTCACTACTTTCTGATGGAAAGGAGCTCAAAGCTTCGGAGAGGGTCGTCGCGGGTGCGTCGAGTAGCGGCGGAAGTGCGAGGATAAGACGGCTTGGCTTCGTAGCCGGGGCCCGGAACGATTCTCTGGGTTGTGGAAGGCCGTCCGGTGCTAGACACTATTCTCCCCGAGCTGTGCTCGCCCGACGAGCTCGGCTTGCTGCTCGAGATTATCGCCTTCCTTGAGCTGCTTCCGTATCGGGACGAGCTTCGTCCTTTTTCCACATCAACGTGCTGAAAATTGGCAGAGGTTTTTCGTGAGTTTTTTTTTTTTTTTTTGGGAGATCGTTGTGAATCGAATTTGAAATTTTACCGCATCCTTGGAAGAAGGTGCTTCGTCGTAGGTTCTGTACTTTGAGGGGTGATCGTTGCGTGGGCTAGAACCTGAGACGTGCTTTCTGGAGAACGCTTCGACTGCGCCAGAGAATCTCTCGCGGATCTCCTTCCCAACTGAGGAGAGAATCGTAGCATCACGGGTCGGTATAAATATTCTAAACTCTGACCTAAATACCAATAACGGGTCTTAGGTTGGGGTATCAAATTAAATGAGCACCTGAAGTCCTCTCTGGTCTTTGTATTGATGGCCCAGCATTCATATTTGGTCTTCCAGTGACATGCTAAAACCGAGACAGTAACTCCATAAGTAATGTTACTAGTAAATGTAAGCTCAAGAGTGAAAGGCATAAATACTCACCCGTCCCTTAGAGCTGGCACCAATCTGAGGATACTTCAATACAGTCCAGTCAAAAACATAATCAAATTGATAACCTGGGCAGCATATCCACAAAGTAAAAAAATAATTAATAAAAAGGACAAAAAAAAGATAGAAGGGAATAGGAGAGACTAAAATCACAGACCTTCTCGAATAAATAAATCTCTGAAAAGCCTCTTTAAATAAGAGTAATCTGGTTTATCATCAAACCGCAACGATCGGCAATAGTGAAAGTAGGAGACAAACTCGGATGGGTATGACTTGCATAGAACCTGTTAAACATAACAAGGCGATTTTAGTAATCTAAAACTTATTTGCACCTAGCTGTGGTCTCGGATACACAATTCCAACGAAAGTTCAAACATAGTGACTTGCTATTATCGGACCTGAATTGCAAAAACATCAATGTATGTTGGGGGAAGAATATTAAATTCCACGCAAAAATATTCAAGTGCGACTAGTTGTAATACCTCAATTGGAGTTGACACCTTCTTCTCACTAATCTTGTCGTATTTTTGCTTTTTAGTGCCAGCTTTTAGTCCCTGCCAAGGAAGGCTGTAAAGAGAGAAATATATTAAATTCACAATTGGGCAAGAAATCTAGCCAACAGACAGGAAGTACAAAAACTGGGTACAGTAATCAACCTTCCTCTAAGGAAATACATAAGCACATAACCAAGAGATTCCAGATCATCCCTTCTGCTTTGCTCTGCAGATACACAACATCGTGGAACAAAAATTAAAATAATGCCCCCGCAATTCTAAGGGTAATATGCGACAGATATCATCCATTTATAATAGTAGCAAATAAAGAATGTAAGACAACTAACCAATTCCAAGATGAGTGTTAACACTTGCATATCGTGCTGTTCCAGTTAGGTTCTTGTTCTCCCTGAAAGGTGGAGAAAGAGGTAAAGTTGACAAACTTTCAAAATAACATCATTTTTTTATAAATGAACTTGCTTAAGCAGATGAGAGAGGGACGCAAAATGTAGAAAATTCTATTGTAAACTGTGTTCTATAACCAAATCCTAGTGATCCACTTTTTAACTCAATTTTGTCCAAGACTTTGTTATTTATTTTTTACTTGTCTTATCGTTATTTCAGTTACTTTTTTTCTGCAGAAAGGCGACTTAATTCAAAACAGAAAAGAGACAAAACTGCAACTGCAGAAGAATTAACCATTATCACACTAAAATCTATGACCAGCAGGTGAATTTTGTTATTAATTTCGTTTGCTTTAGTCACTAAACCTAATAGCACTACTTTTAATGACTCGCATTACGACACAATCAACCAATATTTACTGAGTTTCCTATTTATTAACAACCTTTTCAGTTTATCTTTTATTCTGAAATCACAACACCTACCTTTATTGCATGGGCACTGTTATTCTGCAAGTATAATCCTCATATTCAATTCATAGAAACAGAAAAGTAATCTGTCTACTGCTCTACTCACCCTTTTCATAGAGCATCACTATTTCTCATCACGACTTATACTGTAACTCGTTCTTTTTAGTTGAACATCAATTACCTGTAAGGAATGTGCTTATGAGTTTGAAGATCTCTATACTTTTTTGCAAGGCCATAATCAATAATGTAAACCTGCAACAAAGACAATCCGGCAAGATATTAAATTTAAGTCAAATTTATAGAAGGGTTTTACGTCACAACTTGTGTAATTGATATATCATAAAGATATAAAAACATGGAACGAACCAAACTAATAACCAATTAGCCATAAACTTATTCGTAATTAACACTGTTAATAATTGGTGCCAGTACCATAACCAAAACATTTATTACAACTTACCAAGACACAGATATGTATATGGGATATACTTGCAATGAAGTGTTAAACTACATACTAATTACCTGATTAGCTTTACGACCAAGACCCATTAAGAAGTTATCTGGCTTAATATCACGATGAAGAAAGCCTCTTGAATGCATGTACTCCACCCTGTTGATCTGATTGCAAAGTTGGAATAAACCAGAATGAGGATATAAAGGCCGTAAGGTTTTTACAAAGGTAATTTCACAAACTTACCAATTGATCTGCAAGCATCAAAACCGTCTTCAACGTCAATTTCCGGTTGCAATAGTTGAATAAATCTTCCAAACTTGGTCCAAGCAAATCAATGACCATGACATTATATTCCCCCTCGACTCCAAACCACTTGAGATGGGGTACGCCAGCTATTGAGAAAAGAAGAAGAAAATATTTAGTAGTCAATATATTGGAGGACCAATACATCCCACAAATGTATTAGAGGCATATGTGCCTCTTCAAAAAAAAAAAATTTGATTTTTACAAAAATTAGAGCGTCTCTTTCGCTAGTATTTGAAACCCATGCGATTTCAAGAAATAAAAGTTTATTAAAAAACGCATTCCATTGTTCTTGACCTATATGGAAAATGCACATCAGTACCTCACATATGCAGTGAACATAAAAGTTTACTAAGGTGTATGTGCCGAAACATTTAATTTTGGGTACCATCACAGACCTTTTAAATAAGTAGATATAAGCGCATTGTGCACACAAAAAGTCAATGACTACAGAGCATATGAGTAAGACCAGTAACATAAAGGTAAACAGACAAAAGTACAGAACATACTTCCTCCTTGAAGAAGCATATACAATTTTGATTCATAGTGAAGTTGAGGATGCTTGGTCTTTGTAGGTTCCTGAAAGTTTCAAACAAACAAAAAATCAACACATACAACAGATTAGAGGGAAAATAGTGTACTCCATTTGCTTTACTACGACACAAAAAAAAAGTAATTAATTGGTTGGGACAGAGTGGGCACGATTTTGCAAGAAATTTTTCCATCAACCTCACATGGGCTTGTTTGTCCCATGGTTAAAAAAGAAATCAAAATTATATTGCCAAAATTGTTGGAGCAAAAAAAAAGCCAAACAAAAACCAGAACTAAGTACTTAAAAAGCATGCTGAGAGTAACCCAAATGGTCAAACTAGAGAAAATGCACATAAACTGAAAAATAACTTAGAAATCGTCAGAAGCAAGAAGGATTAAATACACCATAGAAAAGCTTGAGAAAATGAAACTATTACATACCAGCTTAACAGCAACTTCCTCTCCGGTTTGTACATTAACACCTACAACAACAGCAACAACAACAAAAATCACAAAATTTTCACAAACCAACCCACAATTCTAAACCCAAACAAAAGGAGGGAAAAACATGATAAATTAAAGTAAATAATACAACAATATCATACCTAGATAAAGTTCCCCAAAAGACCCACTTCCAATCTTCCTTCCAAGCTTAAACTTGTTTCCGATCACATGTTCCATCTTCACTTCACCTCAAAACCTCGATCCGATGACTGCTTTTTTTTTTTTCTTTCCTTCTTTTTTTACCACCGAGATTTATGCTCAATTGAGCAAAATATTACCAGCACAGAAGAATGACGCAACGCCCAAATCTCTACAGATTTCCTACCCAACGCCACTAAATTGAACAAAATTGTAAAAAGAAATTCCCAACCCTTTTCTTCCCAAAAAATAAACCCGCGAAGCCTAAAAAAAATTCAACGTCGCATCAGATCGGTATCGAAAGGAATAAATGCGAATCCCGAGAGAGCAATTGAAAAGCTGAAAAGAAATCAATCTAAACAATTCACGATTATACACTTTCCTTTCTTAGCCGGAACAAAATCTTCGTCCCATCGGGCAATTTCCGATTTCCTATCCCCAAACGAACAAAAAAAAGACTTCCGATTCAGGACGACCCGTCGAAACCCTAATTTCCAAAAGCTTGACCTACACTGATCATTAAAGATCGGATTACAGCCCCGCAATAGCTCCGAAACTGATTGGAATTCGCTGAATCGACCACAAATAACAGGTTTTCTTTTTGGATCGCATAAAAGAGGACAAAAAAGAAAATTAATACATTTTATTCGGAAATGAACAGAAAGAAAAAACGGAACATGAAAGAAAGAGGAGGAAAGTGATAGCACATAGAAATGGAGAGAGAAAACAAATAATAGAAAAAAAGAAAAGCCAACGTTGGAGATTTATATTTATTTATTTTTGTTATTGGTTTCGGTATTTGGTTTTGGTTGGTTGGGTTTGGTTTGGTTAATCTGCTGTTACTGTTTTCTGTTGTCTTATTTATTTATTTTTCTGATATTTTGTCTTCTTAATTTTTTTATTTTTTTATTATTTACTTTAAGGGTTGGCAAAATAATTTCTACGTCTTTAAATATGTATTGAATTAAAAATATATATTAATTGTAATAAATTCTAGCGAGACGCCTAACACGTTTTGGCTGTCAAAAAGTCAGGGAAATTTTGGTTACATTTTACAAAACGTGCCTGCCGATTCTATCTTTCTTTCTCTCTCTCTCTCTCTGGCTACATTTTATTTGTTTATTTTATTTGTTTGATCTCTCTCTCTCTCTCTCTCTCTCTCTCTCTCTCTCTAGAATTAGATTCTGATTTGGAAGGATGATCCTAATTTTACTCATTCTTAGTCCGAACACCAAATCAATCAAATGGTATTGGATTTTTTTCTTCTTTCTATTTGATTTAAGAGTTGGAAAGTTCCGTTATTTTGTTGTCCTCGCCCAAAATCTGTCTGGAATTTCATGACTATAATGCCCCTTTTGTTACTCTTTATATGTCCATATTTGGGGTTTTTTTTTATTATATATATTTATCTAGTTTTAATATGTCCATCATAATTTGGTTGATAAATGCTATTCAACTCGAAGCTGTTAGTGCACTCTATATATAGTTTGACATTGAGCTCCGAAATAACGTGACGTGAGATTAGTTGTCACCCATAAATGAAACATGGCAAGTTTTGCTCTTAGTCCAACGTGAGTGCTAACATGTGTACTATTGTCTATTTTCACATTTTATTAGAGTAGCTCCTCCAATAATATATATTTGTTACAAATTTTCCACATCATTATTGGTAATCTTAAAGAAAGAAAAAAAAGTTTTAATGTGGGCAACTCTAAAAAAGTTGATCCACCATAGTCCCACTTTATTTTATAATATTTTTTTAGATATGTATACCTACAACAATATCATTAAATATTTGAATAAGATTTAGATATGAATTATATATAATTAAAATGGAAACAATAAGAATAACATTTTTTTAACAAGGACAATAACATTAAACTTGATGAACTTAAAATGGATGTTTAACATAGACAAATTTACATTATATTTATGAAAGAAACTAGGATAGGAAAAATGTTAAATTTTGGATGAAGCTTTGATCGCAAAAATTAAAATTGTAAATAAAGAATTTATATTTAAGTATTAACTGAAAAAAAAAAGTTAAAAATTTAGAAGTTTGCTTGTAGATAGAGGATAATATTCAATGATCTATTTTGCTTAGTTTAGGTGCTTTTAATTGTTTAATTATTTATTCATTTAAACAAAATAAAATAAGAAAGAGGCCAGGATCGGTGCTAAGCAGGGGCATTAATTCTTTAATAGGGTGAAAATTCGACTCTCAAAATAGAATGCTGACAACAGTCAATCGAGGAAATAAGAGTACGCAAGGAAATATGGGCCCTCAACAAAGACTTAACCGTCAAAATAGAGGCCGAGCGCGCCCAGGCTAACAAACAGCAGCCGAGGATGTGCCGGCCCTAACCAAGGGTCCGCCTGCCATGGGCGGCACCTTCGCCATGCCAAGCACGCGCGCGAGCCGAGACTTCCTCCAGGCATGCCCCGCGAGCCGCAGGCGGGACCCAGCCCAAAGGGCAAGCCGCGCGAGCCTTCAGACGGAACTCATCCCAAAGGACAGGTCCCACGGGCTTCGAGCGGGACCCAGCCGACCAGGCAGACCCCGCAAACCATCATACGAGACCCTGCCCAAAGGGAAAGTCTCGCAAATCATGACAGGGCACCACCTAAGGGCTGGCCCAGAAGCCACCACGGGCTCGCCAGCTGGCCCATGGCCTCGCCAACTAGAGGCAAGGCCCCACCCATCAATGGGCGGCCCATCTCTCAAGTCCTGCCACCTACGGTGTGGCCTAGGGGCTCTGGCGCAAGCCCTCTATACAGGGTCTCGCCAAGGCCCCTCGAAAATTGTGCCAAGCACACCCTCAACCCATATACCTATAAATATGGGTTCACTCACTTTATTTTGTAAGTCATTCACTACCTGGGAAAGTCCATACTCTCTCTAAAAAACTACTCTAAACGCTTCCTAGTTAAGAGGACGTTCACTCCATAACGCATACATTACACTAATATTAATATTGAGTGTCAGAGTATGCAAAGAAGAGAAACTTTTCGCGTCTCTCTAGTTCTTCCTCTCATAGGTTACAGCTTAAAAACAACTACCGACTATCTTCAGAGGTCGTTGATCTAAGGCGTTTGACGACACCAGCCTACGTGCAACCTCATGGTCCGACCCTGAATTGCACCGCGAACGACTCACTAGTGTTGACTCGATTCTGAGCGTTAACAGATTCAACATCAGACTATGAATAATATTGAAAACTAATTTAGAAGAATTATTTGGAATTCGTTCAGACACTTTATGAACATGAATACATGATAAATCACGTTTTTTTTAAGGCAACTTTGCTGCAGTAGGGATTGAACCCACGACCTCCCCACAGGAGGTGGTGTGAAATTACCACTAGGCTATCCTATGTACCACATAAATAATAAATCACGTTAAACAAACGATACTTCATTCTTTATTATAAAATTTTATAACAATACAAATGCCTGAAAAAACAAAAGCACGGCATTGCACATAAATAAAGTCTCACACGATACTCTGTGAACGTAGTTTCAAAATATTCCTACTTGACCTAAGTAGTCGTCTAATCTTAATCCTCAAGTTTTCTAACACACGATTTCCAAATAACGAAGGAAACGTTCTAAGAAAGACAGCCTCCTTTGCAACTCTTCACAAAATGCCACATATTTTACTTCTTAAAATGGCCTGGATTTTGCCTATCTGAAAGTCGGACACATCAATGGTGTCATGTTGGCTTTGTACCCATATGATCATTGCAAATCATCGGATACTAATGTCTATAGATATTCAACAACAACAAAAAAAAACACACACACACGTCTTTAACCCTTTGATATTGAGCTTTCTGATTGAGTGAGAGAGTCAACACATGAGGTGGTAATGAGGAAGAAAATCAAAGAAAATATTTAAATTTTGGATGATGACCACATAGATAAACCAGACTGACTTTCGTCATCTTTTTTCTTAACGAACATCACCTTGTTATTACAAGGCTGCACACAAGTATACAAATACAATGGGGTATTAGGACATCTTTGTACAATATTGATTGATTAAAAAAAAATTGTGAAAGGGAGAAAATCAAAAGAAACTCAGCGGTGAAATGAATAAGATCTACATCGCAGTTTTCTCTTCTGCATGCATTCAAGCTAAGAAAAACTCGCAGGGCATATACTCTTTTTTTTTCTTGGTGTTTTGTTTTCGACCTTTTGAGAAACTATCCACGGTCACTATTTTAACCCTCAAAATTTCCTGCTTGATTGATGCAGCCAATGAAAAATTTTGGGCATCAAAAAGCATCACGTTTAGGACTCTTTATGCTCGTCACACACTTCTAATTTACGAGGCAAGAGGTTCAAAAAGCTTCCTAGGGCCTGTTGATTGCTTGTGGGTGTACCTGATGATTCTGATGTCTCCGAGTCATTATCTGTCATGAGGAAAAAAAAAATGTAACATTAAAAAAAAATGTAACATTAAGTCATATATTTCAAGTAATCCAACTATGGCTAGTATGAGCGCATATGGCTTTTAGCATACCAAAAAGTGATTTAATAGATGGCCTCTTCGGTTTGTTGGTTTTCTTCTTCAGTTCCGCTGCAAACTCGAGAATTCGGCAAAATCAGCCATCAGAGTTTCGGAAAAATTATAACAGTTGTTTAATGGTTTTAAATGGTGAATGATTGGGCCCATTCTACTGTAATAACTATGTTTTTCAAACATTTTCATCCCTGCAGCTGGCTATTTTGATCCTCAATTTTTGAATTTCCTTTCCGCCGAACTTTATTTTTACATGAGACCGAGACAAGGTTTTATACCAGTTTTAACGGCCAGTAAGCAGTAAATTTCATGCATGCAGGGTAAGAACACGTACCGATCCCAGGCACTTGATAATCATTTATGATTTCAAAATTCTTGTACGTGTATCCAACAAAATTGAGATCCTTTGAGGAAAGCATCTACAAAACATGAACCAAAAAAGGGTAAGGAAAACTTGAAGTTCGAAATAAAAAAAAAAACTCAATTCCTCGAGATGGCAAGTTTGAATAAAGAAATAACACAGTGAATAGGAGTTGTGAGTTTACTTTTCTCCACGGGCCTGTTTTGGAAGATGTTTGCATTTGACTATCAGACTGCCACACCACACAATGAAGCAAAAACAGGAAAGAAGTCAAAATATAAAAAGGGCATATGTTGTGTGTTGTTGGATTAGATATACAAATGCAACATTCCCAAGAGTTGTGCATTGAAAACTGAGAGAAGTAGAGCATTAATACAATACCTCTTCAAACTTCTCAAAATTTTGAGTATCCAATTCGTCATTGACTTCAGGGATAAATGCAGCTTCCATTTGATAGAGCTTGTCCCATTCAATCTCGCTAAACCAACGATGAGCCTGATATCGGTGTTAAGAAGATTCCAGTCATAAGCTACTAGTAAATGATGAATATAAAAATCTTACTACGAAATAGATACACCACCTTTATCTCATCTGCACCTCCTGATCCCAGCCTCTGATTGACATTACACAAGAGTTTGGTAATGAGATCTTTGGCGTTTGGAGATAGCTTTGCTTCTTCGGGAAACTTCAAGTGTGTTCTCCAGTTAACTATCTACATATGAATCAGGAAATACACACCTCATTATCATCCCGATGAACTTTCCAATCGCACTATTTTTCAAAGGGATGCAAGATTAGGTGCTCAAAACTTGCATAGTGGGGTACTAATTTACCTTCCTGCATGTTGACATTGGATCGTCGGAATAGAATGGTGGGTAACCGACTAACATCTCATACATGATAGCGCCGAGTGACCACCTGTTCATCATTAAGCACGCTTTGTCAAGCTGATACAGCTAGGAGTAGCACCGAATACAGCTACTAATATTATTGTTAAATTACAAATTACCATTTTGTGTCTAACACATGTCACATCTCCAATAGAACTGAAATTTGAAACTCATAAAAGCTAGGGAATGAAGCAAGTCTATAGACATAATTAGGCTAGGTGTTGAGCTAAAGAACCTTATAAAAAGTAAGCATACAAGCACAAAGGGAATATAAGCTAAAACATGGTGTTCGTCTTCACCGTATAGGCGTACTGCCAAAAGTATTAAACACGTAAAAACAATAACTACATACCAATCGCATTCCATTGCATAACCCTTTTTCAAGAGAACCTCTGGAGCAATATAGTCTGGTGTGCCGACAGTAGAATAAGCCTGCAACAGCCACCATACAAGTGCTATCAAATGGGGAGAATTAAATAAATGAGAGAAACAGTTCCACCTAACCAACTTTCATGAGCATAATACTTCATAAAGAGGAAAATGGAGAGCTTAAAAAATGCATTGCTCTCAACTGAAACAAGGACCATAGTGCTACATAAAGAGCTTACCAGCATTCTTCTATTCTTCTGCCAATGTTGCAGTTGTTCTTGTTGGGTCCGTTTGGGAGTGGATTGGTTTTGTTCAGTTTGTGCAACGCCATTTGAGCTGTTGCCAACGGAAAAATCCTGTTCTTGGAGTTTACTGCAGTCTAATGGTTTACAAAGTCCAAAATCAGATAATCGCATGTGTCCAAAGCGATCAAGAAGCAGATTGTCGGGCTTGATATCCCTGAAACAAGTAATGCTGCAAAAGTTAACCACCACCAGAAAGCAAGTCATTTAAGCTATGTCAGTGTGGAAGTAAGTATGCACAGACCTATGAATGTAATTGTGCTTGTGGATAGATTCAATAGCCAGAATTGTTTCTGCAATATAAAAGCGACTTTCGTATTCCGTCAAAGTGTCCTTTCTCATAAGTAAAGTCATCAGGTCTCCTCCAGGTAGATATTCCATAATGAGGTAAAGATACTCATCATCTTGAAATGAACAATAGAGTTTGACTATGTAATTGCTGTCAACCTCCGCAAGCAAATTCCTCTCAGCTTTCACATGCTCAACCTAAAGGGACGGAACCAAAATTTGTAATTGAAATGTGAAATGCTTTCAAAAAAATCGTAAACTCAGA
The DNA here is from genome assembly GCF_054948205.1 of Urtica dioica subsp. dioica. Taxonomy (NCBI): domain Eukaryota; kingdom Viridiplantae; phylum Streptophyta; class Magnoliopsida; order Rosales; family Urticaceae; genus Urtica; species Urtica dioica. The sequence continues at coordinate 13,105,069 of NC_142763.1, forward strand.
AGTCAAATCTATACCTGACCCCTTCGGAGCATCTCCGATTTCTTAAGCTTTTTCATGGCATATACATGACCAGTTGTCTTCTCTCTACAGATTCGAACCTAGAAAACAGAACCAAGTTAGTACTCCATTAAATATAAAGACCTTCAAACCCCGTAACAAAACGAGCTAACATGCGATTAAAAACCATTGAAAAAACAACGACAACATATGCTCCAATAAGAAAGACCATACCTCCCCAAAAGCACCCTTGCCAATCATTGTCAATAGCTCAAAATCATCAGCTCCCATTTTGTGCCTTTGTAAGCGCATGTATTCAGTTTCCTTCTTCTCCAGGAACTTAAGAAGGTTGTTCTGATCCTCCTCGGAGACATCAGCATCGGCTAGTTTCTGTTCCAATATATTTCTCCTGCGTTCAAAATAAAGGTCTTTTTATTTTATTTTTCTCCCTCTCAAACATCTTATGTGCACAGAAATAAAGAAACCCATATGCTTGACATGAAAAATAATGTCAGTGAGTGACCAAAGAGAAAACTCAACTAAAAAACAAACAATTCCTTTCCATTTGACCACTTTAGTATTGCTTTTAGATTATGCAGTGTGCTATAATTAAATACTTGTTTAGTAAAACTGCTTTTAGCAACAAAAATAAAATAAATAAAACTAGATCTAATATTGATGTAAGCCTCTGTTATCTAATCAAGCAAAAAAAAAAAAAAAAAAATTGTTGAAAAATTATTTAAACTAATTTTTGCAAAACCTTCATCATCATTACCAAACTGGCCAACTGAGACACAAAAGGCGATTTCTTCCACAAAAAGCAAGAGAATCATGACCACACACACATACGTGTCATACCTTTCTTTCCTCTCCTGCAGATTCTTCATCTGCTCCTTGTAGTGGTTCTCGATGTACTGCTTCGCCGCCGCCACCTTCTGCTTCGTGATGCTGGAGAGCGCTTCGTCGTCCATCCTCGGATTCAGTTCGTCGCTGCTGTTGCAATCCTGACCAAACTCCTTCTTCTTCAGCTTATCGCGTGGTTGAAGCTTGTGAAACCAGCTCCGCGCTGAATCCATACGCCGCTCCGCTCTAACCGCCAATGGCCTCGTCCACGCCGAGAAATCTCATCCTCGTCTACCTCTGAATTGCTGTAGAAGACCGATCCAGCCCGATCCGATTCGCACGGTTCGTTCAATTGTTTCCTCCGGATTCAAATCTGTGTTTCCTCTAGTTGGACAATTCTCTCGATGCCTGTACTCTTAATGAAATGAAATCGAAGTCTGTTTGTGAAGCAACGCCCAAATCCCTACCCCAACCCGCGTATCCTAAAAAAAACAATCAACGTCGCATCAGATCGGTGAATGTGAATCCCGAGCGAGCGAAATCGAAAAGCTGAAAGAAATCAATCTATATAACTCACGATTATAATTCCTTTCTTAGCCGAAGCAAAAATTTCGTCCCATAGGGCGATTTCGGATTTCCTGTTCCCAAATGAACAAAATAAAAACTTCCGATTCAGGCCGACCCGTCGAAACCCTAATTTCCAAAAAGCTTGACCTACACTGATCATCAAAGATCGGATGACATCCCCGCAATAGCTCCGAAATTGATTGGAATTCGCCGAATCCACCACGAGTAACAGGTTTTCTTTTGGAAACGTATAAAAGAGGACAAAAAAAAAAAAAAACTAATACATTTTATTCGGAAATTAACAGAAAGCAAAAACGGAACGTGAAAGAAAGAGAATGAAAGTGATAGAACATAGAAAGAGAAGGAAATGAGGAGGGAATAGGAAAAAGAAAGAAACCAACGTTGCAGATTTATATTTCTTTTTATTTATTTGTTTATTTTTGTTATTGGTTTGGTTGATCTGTTGCTGTTTTCTGTTGCCATATTTATTTTTTTTACAATATTTTGTCTTGTATAGTTTTCTTTTCTTACAAAAGTGTATGGAAGTTTTTTGTTTCAAACGTCTTTAAAATTAAATATGTATTGAATTAAAAATCTATTAATTGTAATGAAAACTAGCGAGACGCCTAACACGTTTGGGATGCCAAAAAGTCTTGGGAAATTTTTGTTACATGACGTGCCTCTCTCTCTCTCTCTCTCTCTCTCTCTCTCTCTCTCTCGCTAAATTTTATTTGTTTTTCTATTTCTCTCTCTCTCTCACTAGAATTAGATTGTGATTTGAAGGATGATCCTAATTTTACTCATACGTTGTCCGAGCATCAAATCAATCAAATGTCATTATATTATTTTTATATTTTTGGTTTGAGATTTTTTTTTTTCTGATCGATGTTTTAAGCGTTGAAAATTTCCGTTTATTTGTTGTCTAAAATCTGTCTGGATTTTTATGACTGTTTTTTTTTTCAAGTCTGGATATTGATGACTATAATTCGCCATTTGTCACTCTTTTAGTATGTCCATATTTGAGGGATTTCTTTTTATTTTCTATTTTTTTTTATGTATATCTAGTTTTAATATGTCCATCATAATTTGGCTGATAAATGCTATTCAACTCTAAGCTGTTAGTGCTCACTAATATAATTTGACATTGAGCTCTGAAATAACGTGGAGTGAGATTAGGTGTCACTCGTGAGTTCATAACACGTGTGCTATGTCTATTTTAATAGGATTACGGTTATGCCGTCGTTTTGACAATGTAAAAACGACACCCCGAAAGCAAAAAACGACGTCCCTCAAAGTAAAATCCCGAAACTTGACTCGCAAAACAAAAGGGTAAATTTCATATATACATATTTACATACATAAATACAAATATATATATATATATATATATATATATGTATACACACATTAGAAAAGACACATGTATGCATAATATATATATACGTATATATATAATATATATACAAATGCATACGTAGATAATATTCATGCATGCATAACACATGTATACCCAAAAAGGGGTATTCAAGAAATTAAATGCAAAAGTGGACATATACGGAATAAACAACTCAAACAAACACCACTAAAAGAACCTTCGAGAAGCTCTAACCATCGGCATGGCTCAATGTGGGCAACCATCGGCGTCCTAAAGCCTTTGGCATAGCAAGACTATCGACGAATAGAAGAATCATTGAACTATCGGCGGCCATACTATCGGCGAAGTTCAAGACCAAACTATCGGCGTCCTAAAATCTTCGGCAAAGTAAGATTATCGGCGAAGACAAGAATCTTTAAACTATCGGCGAAGACAATAATCTTTAAACTATCGGCGAGCCTACGAGACCTTCGGCATGAACTCGGACTATCGGCACGCGAGACCTTCGGCGAGATGAACCATCGTCATCGGCATGATACCATCGGCCAAATACTATCGGCATAGCAAGAATGGCCAAGTAAAACCATCGGCCATGGACTTGGGCCACGACCAAAAGTGGCTTCTTTGGTCTAAATTGTCCTCTATGCCCATTCACACTCCAAAATGAAAAGCTATAAATACCCATCTACCATTCATTCACAAGTAAGTTTTCTCAAACTTAGAAAACCTCTACTTCACTCCCGATCCACTATATTTTCCTCTCTCGACACTCGAGACGAGATAAGCCCCCCACCTCGACTAATGTTGAGCATCGAAGCGCGCGCCAGGAGAAACCCATCCGCGTCCCTCTAGTTCACGTTTCTTGTCTTTTTAGGCGAAGAACACGAAGAACGCGAAGAGTCCGAAGATTGCGAAGAACACGAAGGACTCGACGAACACGAAGAACGTGAAGAACTCGGCGAATCTAAAAATCGTGAAGAACCCGAAGAACACGACGGGCTAGAAGGACTCGTTGAACCCGAAGAATGCGAAGAACCCGAAGATCGTGAAGAACCCGAAGAACACGACGGAAGCGAAGAACTCGACGAATCCGAAGATCGCGAAGAACCCGACGAACTCAACGAACACGAAAGTGAACTAATCACGGAGTGACGGGAAATCGGAAACCTTTTTCCGGCGAGGCAAAGACTACGAGACGAGAAGATTTCACCACACCCAACCTACGTGCGGTCATAGGGTCCGGCCCTAGACCGAAACACGGACGGTTCTAAGTGTTGACCAAAAAACGGCGTTAACAATTACTATAAGTTGTTTTGCAACAAAAACAGGATTGTAATAACAATGAATATTTAGGGATAGCACCATATAAATTGGGTAATTAATGTAGTTGTTAATGCACTTTCTCGAATAAACGTTTGCAATATACGTAATGGGATAGAGGCTTTTTCGATAGATTCAAGAGAACTATGATCAGCGGCGAAACTAGAATTTGTAGTCGGTGGAACAAATTTGATTAAAAAAATTATTCTAAATTCTATAAATGATGTGTGTAAGAAAAAAAAATCAGGAGGGATGAATATGAACAAAATTATATAATTTTAGATTAAAAATTTAAAATTTATGGGTAAAACTTGTAAATTTATAAGCAGCGTGTAAGAAAAAAAAATACTCAGGAGTAACGAATATGAAAAAAATTACATAATTTTTGGCTAAAATATAAAATATTATGAAAAAAATTAGGAATAAAAAGTTTAATGTTTAAAATTTTAAGCTACCTCTGTCATTGACTGTGTTGGATCTACCCATTTGTTCATTGACCTTTTAACCGAGATCTGGATATGCAAGTTCTGCTTCGTCTGACACTACTTCCTCCCCATGACGTCAATCTTTGACGATCAATCTTGTAGGTTTGTTTGAGAAGAATATGCAAAAAAGGGACAATTGATCTCGTCGGATAATAAGAATTGGGTGGTATGTTTGAGAGAAATATGCATAAAAAAATAAAAGAGATTTTTTTGTTTTTTTTTTCGAATTTTAAAATTTAGTTGAAAAGGTACAAAAGTCTTTACGCATAAGATTTGTTGTCAATTTTTTAGTTTTAGTTGAAAATGGATAAATGATAAAAAAAAAGTAGTAATATTGGTGTCAAAATGTTCAAGCTTGCTTGGGCCAAGTGGTAACACCACTCTCCTCCCAATGGGAGGACGCGAGATCGAATCCCGGCGGACGCAATGTTCATATTTAATTATTCATGGGGTGTGTTTGTGTGGTTCTAGAAATAGATACTTATATTTGTCCAGCCCCCATATTTGTAAATATCTGATCTTGTATCTTTGGCTACTTATAAAGCTCCCCTAAAAAAAATAAAATATATTGGTGTCAAAATATCATTTTTCCGCTGTGATTTTAACCTATTTTGGCATTTAAGGAATTTTACTTTACCAAATGATCTGACATTTCTTATCTCTAGTTAAATTAGTTGGAGAGCAATCTTGGGTGAGAGAGACTAATTTTTCACTACTATCATAGTTCAACGCAAAAAAAAAAAAAAAAAAAAAAAAAAAAAAAAAAAAGTACCGACATATCTAAACTTTTGGATCCGAGAAGATCCGCTTTGGGCGGTGATTTTCATGTTCTTTATCTTTTGTGTGTGTTGTTCAATTATCTCAAATTTTTTTATTCATATGCATATACAGATTTATACTCGAATGTGCGTGGATTAAGTGCTTACTTGTAACACTACTAATAGGAATGCGTTTCTGAGGAAGTTTTTCATTGTAATAAACTTTCAATGATAATTAATTGAGTTGTATTCCTAAAAAAAATTTATAAAAAATTGAGTTGGTTGATGGGTTGGTTTAGTTATCATCTCTAATGCACTAAATGAATGGCTGTTTCTTTTTGTATTTTTTATCTGCTAAAAGCAGATAAAGACAAAAATCAACAAATCCTCAAAGACAAAGTAAACACCTAAAAAGACAAAAAAATAAAGAAAAGAGGAGTGCCGTGTGGAAAGGTTTCAAGAGCATCTCAACGAATGACAATTTGACGTAAAAATTAAATCAAATATTTAAACATTAATTTAATTAATTCATAATATTTAATTAAAAAATATTTTTTAATTAATCCAAATTTAATAAATATATTTTTAGAAATCCGGTAACCCAAACGATCCGCCACCACCAAAATAATTAATATATGGTTGAAATAGATTAACTTTATTATCATTAGGAGAATGTATTATTTATGTAATGAAGTTTATTAATTTTTACTTTTATTAATTATATTTTTTAAAAAGTTATTATTGATTTATACTATATTTACACATAATTAATAAATAAATACAATTATATTTTTATATATGTAATTAGACATAAGAAATAATTAAGAAAACTAAGACACTGAATCTAAAAGCATCTTCGATTGAAAAGTCTAATAAAAAAAAATATATTACTAGAATATTTGATTTAGTGTAAGATATAGTGTAATATTATTAGAGAAAAAAAATATTTGACATAAAAGTTTCCCTAAATTTGATGTATGCATAGATGCTTATAAAGATGACATAATGGACCGTTATCAAATAATTTTTGTGACATTAAAGTTCCATAGTATATCTTACAAAGGGCCGATGAAACTTGTCATGGCCTTTTATTTGTGAAATTTGTTGTAACTAGCTAAGTTTGCCATTTTTATTGAGAGAATAGCTCAAGTTTCATTTTATGAAGCAAATAGCCCATATATTCGGCTCGGACCATAATGCCCTCACTTCATTCGCGAATAGGTTAATTTAATTAATGTACTGGAGTGAGTTAGGTTAATTAATTACCTTATTGGTTGAATATTAGCTTAGGTTCTGATTTTTTTGTGAGTAAAGTTAATTTACTAAATGATTGAATTAGGAATTAGGTTAATTAATTGAATGCTTTGAATATCTATTGACTTAAGTTCTTATTTTTGTAAATTTTTTGTGAATTTCAAATCGTTCACGAATCAGTTAATTAATTAACCTAACTCACTTCAGTACGTTAATTGAATTAACATATTCGCGAATTTACAGTGAATCAAAAAAATCATCGAATCCCTCGCCGGAATCCTCTCTTCCCCGTCGGAAACTCGTCTCTGACCTCGCGGCCATGGAGGACTGCGATTTTCCTCTCCTCGATCGTCGCCGTCGCTCCGGCGCCTGGCTTCGCTTCGTCGGAGACGGAGGCGGCGATTCCGGCGATCTCATTGGAGACGAGAGGGATTGATCCGGAGCTGTGCTTCACCTTGGAGGACTGCGATATTCCTCTCCTCCATCGTCACCGTAGCTCCGGCGCCTGACTTCGCGTCGTCGGAGACGGAGGCGGCGATTCCGACGATCCGGAGTTGTGCTTCACTTTGGTTTTCCGGCTCCAGGAGCGAGCGCAGAGGAGAAATACTATAGAGCTAGGGCTCCGATGAGGGAGAGAGAGAGGATCGCGATTACCACGTAGAGACCCGAGGTTCACTGGGAGAGAAAGAACGAAAGCGGAGAACATAGTTTTTTTTAGCGAATTGAACGAGTTTTAGTTAAGGGTAGTTTAGGAAGTGTCTAAATGTTAGGTTATTTACTTAATAAATTGAAACTTGGGCTAGTCCCTTAATTTTGGTGGGTCAATTAGGATAATGAGCAAAATAGCCCCTTTTATTTGCTACAATTACAAACAATAAATAATTTTCGGATGTTCAAATTTATGCTTGCCGATCATTAAAATTTTAACCCCTGCGCTTTTGAATATCTAACATGATCCACTTGTTTTGAAGTCAATAACACGACATAAATTTTTTAAAATATGATAAATAAATATAACACACCAAAATTTGTTTTATTTATTTATTTTGAAAGTGTAAAAAAAATTCGAAAAATACATTTTAACTATAAAATTACATTTTTTTTCGGCTACACTCTTATGCGGCAACAATATAATCATAATTAGTTTGATATATTGGTCCAACATATCATATATTTTCTCAAATAGTTTGATATTTTGGTCCAACATATCATATATTTTCTCAAAATTCTCTTCCCGTATATTTTTTTCTTCTATATATAGAGCTTAGTTAGGGCATTTAGTAGTGCACTTTTCTAAAGTCTAAACTAGTTTTGGCGGGTGAAGAACTTGCTTTGGCTTTTGATGGATTGTTGGGGAGCTCGTTTAATGAGATATAAACAAAGTTGATTGTCTACTGTACGAAACAGAATTAGAGGACTGATAGTTTATTCTTTATAGTGAATAAAGGTTGGAAAGAATTGCCTTACCCTTAAATAGTTTCATGGCAGAAAGCTGGAGAACTAATGCCACATAAATTATCCACAGGTGGTTGGCCAACAGAAAAATAAATGGGTTTAGCTCTCATTTATTCTTCTTCCATGTTACCCCGTGTGAATAAAGTGTTCAAATTATTAAATATAATGTATCTTATTATCATTCTATTTACACTAATCCAATTCACGCCTAGAGCTAAAACCTATGCGAGAAACTAGATTCGCTATTAGATTTGAATAATGCTTCGTTACGCCCATGTCATGTCTAACTATTATATGATCAGAACTTTTTTTTTAATTATTTTTTATAGTAATTTCTGTTGACGTGATTAACACTACAGATCCAAAGAAGAATAACTAAATAAATACAAATAAGGGTGATAAAATGTTTCAGACAGAGTGAATACTATTCTCACTCGAAACAAGATCCAGATTTGAAAATCCATACCGCTAAAAGTCAACTGCTAGGATATCAAAATAAAGTTTTTTTTTTTTTCAAGGAACTTACCAAAATTATTTGGAATTTCTTTATTCAATTTGGCCAACATGGGAAGAAAAGAAACTAGCGAACACAGTCGAGAGACGAGAAATAGGAACTCGACGAACACAATAAAAACTTGACATTTAAGTATAAATAGGAATCAAACAAGAGCTACGCAGGGACGGAACAGAACGAAAAAAAGAATACGTATAAATATCGTGATTTAGATTTAGCTGCGAGGAGTTCAACGGTAATAAGCCATGTGCCTAGACGAGGCAAACGGGGAAGTACCCAAAGACGACACTGTCTTTTGGATTCCAGCCGGAGGAGGGTTGACGGGTTGTCTCTTTTGGCGCTTGGTCTCGGAACGAAGCCATGCCTCGACGACAGAGAGAAGGTTGACCGAGCTCTTCAGCTCGTTGACTTCATCCAACTTCTCGGCTCTCTTCAGCTCGCCGTCTTGGATGTAAGCGAGATGCGTTGCCCATGTCTCCAATCCATCGAAGATATGGGTCGCGTACACTATCGTAGCTCCTCTCTGACAGACATTCAAACAAGACATGTTGAATAAGAGACAACTAATTAAACACTGCATTGTGTGGTTGTCAGGTCAAAGGCAAGGCACATGTATTGTCTAGGATCTGGTGTGTTCATGAACATGGGATTTATTGGGCAAACAAAAATTAGATGTAACAAGTGAATATATATACATATACCTCTTCACATTCTTCCTTGAAGAAATTGAGTAAGTCCATCCTAGCAACCACATCCAAATCGACTGTGACCTCGTCGAGCAAAAGAACCTGTTGAAAAGAACAGATGACAATGCTGATTCACGAAACGCAGTGAATGGAACGATATTTCACGATCTAGTGCTTGTTATACCTTGAAAGGGTGAAGGAGACCCATACAGATTTGAACCCGACGCCGCTGCCCATCTGAGACCTTATGCATTCTCCATCGTAGGTCGATATCGAGCAGGTCGATCAGCTTCTCGCGCCTAACTGGATCAGCCCCTTCAACTGCATTGCAAAGAAGAAGAGAACTTGGTGATCGATTTCCGATTTCAGAAATAGATTCGAAAACTGGTCTAGCGGATCAGTGAGCCCACCTCCAAATATCATATGCTCAGCGGAGAAATCCCCCTGGAGCGGAATATCTCCCTGAAAGTTCCAAATGTACAATCGAAAAGTTGTTAGATTTGCTACTTCCATTTAATGAAAAAGAAATTGGTCAAGTTAAATCCATGAAACTTGAATGTTATTCGAATCCTAAGTGCGTTATAGTGTGTATACAAATACAAGTGGAATATCCAATCTCCCGAATTGTGATCAGTAACACCAGGCTAACGATACGAGAAGCTATATCAACAAACTCATTTCAGCTTAAAATTGAAATCAACAAAAAAATTACAGCCATTCAAGTTTCAATTCTCGAAGACATGAAATTGACGAAGTTAGGGTTTTAAATATATAAGCGCAAAAAAAAAAAAACTCACCGCAGAGCTAACGGTTTTGCTCCAAGAACCTCCCAAGTAGGCCAAATCACCGCTACAGACCAGACGAGTGTCGTGGAAAGCGGAGCAATCCAAAACTCGAACCACGTTTCTACCTCCGACCATGTGCTTTCCCGCCAGAATCTTCAGCAGAGTCGTCTTCCCTGATCCATCGAACCAGTAACAACACCCAAACAGAGAGAGGAAAGACAAAGTCAGCATGAAATGAGATCGTATCGGGAAACAAACACTCCGGAAATCAGTTTTCCTTTTTCCACACCAGATCCGTTGGCGCCAATGAGAAGGCACCGCGATCCCGGCGAGATGTCGAGGCTGAAATCGGCGAAGACCGGAGATCCTCCGTCGTACGAGAACTGCATTCCACACACTCTGATTCCGTTCGAATTCTCATCTTCGCTATGCTTCGATCTCTCCTCAACCGCCATTTTCGTCTGTGCTGAAGATTTCCCGAGCCTTGGTTTAGTTCGATTGCCTGGTCTCCGGTCAAGTTTATGTACGTTTCCCAGAATCAAAACCGACCACTAGAAATCGAGCACGTGTATAGGTAGGTGAAAGCCACAGTAGAACGTCGAACAGACACGTGTTGTGATATTGACCAGCCACGTCGGTCAATAATAAAATACTTGGTTCACACTTCACATATGGAATCACAATCGTTCCTTGCCCAAGAAGCTTTGCGTTCTTAACAAAGCTGGTGCGTAGGTTTGTTACCGTACGCCCTGAGCGTATGTTAGAAATAATACATTATAGTGCACGGTAAACGACGTAGAAACCCTTTGGGTTTCACGGCTCTCAAATATTTTTCGATCATTTTTTTGGTTCTATAGTTTCTGATTTCTAAACGATTATATATCGCCGAAACCACAATCTCTCGAACTGGGAAATTTTCAGGCGATTGATGCCTCCGCTTAAGTTAATTTAGGTCATTATTTTTCTTCCTCTCTCTCTCCCCATTTATTTTTAATTTGTAGTCAAGTGTTTCTACAATTCTTGTGGTTTTTCATGTTTGATATTGTGATTGCTATTTTTGTGTTTTTAGGTCACAATATTATGAAAGGGATTCATGGAAATTGATCGGTGAAATTCAGAAGAATTCCCATGGAGGAAGACGAAGACAGGATTTTGCTGAGCAGTTTAGGAGTAACCTCAGCAAATCCCGAAGATATTGAGCGTAACATATTATCTCATGTAATTTTTTAATTTTTTTTTCGATTGTCGGATTGCATTTGAATTAACCTTGAGCTTGTTTTATTAAAAAAAAAAAAAAAAGTGCTGACATTTGTAATGTCTAGGCAATAAGTAATGCTGGGAAAGGCTGTGAAGAAGGTAACGAGGAAGATGATACTCTGGAAAGGTCAGAGAGCGTTGATCTCTACAGCAAATTGAGAGCCGTAGAGTTTGAAATCAGCGCCGTTGCTTCGACGGTGAGACCAGAAAGGAAAACAGAAAATGGCAGCAAAGAAGGCTGTTCTTTTGATAGTACCGATAAAGGCGAGGGAGACCAGGATGGTCGACACTCTGTTAACGAGCCCGATCTTCAGCGTGCTTTGGCTGAGGATCGGCTGAGAAGTTTGAAGAAGGCAAAATCCCGGATTGAGAAGGAGATTTCGGTTTTGCCCGAGGGAAATGCGCCGAAAAGCTCCGATCGGGAAAAGCTGCTATCGAGTATCGTAAAGGAGAACTCGAAGCCCAAGAGAAAGTTGAAGGAAGCTAAGAACGCGGGGAAAGGTTTGGAGAAGAGGAAGAAAACTGTCTCGTTTGACGATGATGCTGATTTCGATGCGGTCTTGGACGCCGCTTCTGCTGGCTTTGTAGAAACAGTGAGTTATAAGTTGTTTGAGAAATCATTAAGGAAGTATTCTGTATCTGTAATGGAATGAATAAGTGGAGGACTAACAAAACTTTCTTGATTTTACTAGGAACGTGATGAGCTTGTTCGGAAAGGAATTTTAACTCCTTTTCATAAGCTCAAGGGTTTTGAGCGTCGGTTACAAGATCCAGGGCCGTCTCAAAGGCATGAAATATCCGCAGATGAAGGCAATGATTTCGCTTCACGCGCTGTTGCTAGAGCTATGCAATCGATGGCAGAGGCTGCAAAAGCTCGCCCGACAACCAAGCTAGTTGACCCGGCGTCTCTACCGAAGCTTGATGCGCCTACTCATCCTTTTAATAGACTAAAAACACCTCTGAAGCTCCATCGCTCTTCGGAAAGCGGGGCGGAGAGGAATAAGAATATTAGAAAGAAAAGTAAGAGGCCTTTGCCTGACAAGAGATGGCAAAAGCGTATAGCTCGCGAGGAAAACAATTCTGCGGAACAGAGCGGTATGTAATGAGCTTACTCGATGAGCACCCAATAATTGGTAGATTTCATTCTCTTTTGGGTCATGAATGTGGTTCAATGTTTCGTAATATATTCTCTGGGTATTGTCTCGAATGAACTGTCTTGTCATTTAGCCATTTCCTATACGCTTGCAGAAGATGCCGAACCCAATGACACGGGCGGAGAAGAGCTCGGAGAGGATATTGACGATGAAAACGACGACGATGGGCCTCCTTGTGTAATCCTTGAAGGTGGGTTGAAAATACCTGAGAAAATCTTCGACCAACTTTTTGACTATCAGAAAGTAGGGGTACAGTGGTTATGGGAATTGCATTGCCAGAAGGCAGGAGGAATTATCGGAGACGAGATGGGGCTTGGAAAGACCATACAAGTCTTATCTTTTCTTGGTGCATTGCACTTCAGTGGAATGTATAAGCCAAGTATTATTGTCTGCCCGGTCACTCTTTTGCGACAGTGGAAAAGGGAGGCTAATAAGTGGTACCCAAGCTTTAGGGTGGAAATACTTCACGACTCAGCTCAGGACGTAGGTAATAGGAAGAAGAGGTCACATGAAAGCGATAATGAGAGTGATGGCTCAGAGGAAAGTGACAGAGAAAGAAATCCACTGACTAAATCATCCAACAAATGGGCTTCCTTGATAAGCCATGTTCTAGGGTCCAGATCTGGGCTGCTTATTACCACTTATGAGCAGCTCCGAATCATAGGGGAGAGATTACTTGACATAGAATGGGGATATGCGGTTTTAGATGAAGGGCACCGCATTCGTAACCCAAATGCTGAAGTTACTCTAGTCTGCAAACAGCTCCAAACAGTTCACCGTGTTATAATGACGGGTGCGCCGATTCAGAACAAGCTTTCGGAGTTGTGGTCCTTGTTTGACTTTGTTTTCCCTGGAAAGTTAGGGGTATTGCCTGTGTTTGAAGCTGAGTTCGCAGTTCCTATATCCGTGGGAGGGTATGCAAATGCTTCGCCATTACAAGTATCCACTGCATACAGGTAAAACACTCAACATCCTTGAAATTTACAAAACCTCTTAACTTGTTCGTGATCGTGTCTCTCTTGCTTTATGAGAAAGACGCTATAGAATAATGTTATGCATTTTGTGGCTCTTTGCAACCCAAGAGTCGTTGGTCTGACGATCAGGTCGGTCCTGGTTTCTGGCCTTTCTAAGGATACCCACGTAGCGATTGCTAGTGTTTACAGTTCCGCAAATGTTGTGGGGTCGAGCGGGAGACCAAGGGACTAAAATGTAGTAAAAACAGGAAAAAAAAAAAAAAAAAAAAAAGTAGCGGTCAGGCCTTGATTTATTTCTAAGAAGTTCCGAGTTGTAGCCTCTCTAAAAGTGCACACACCTAGCACTTGCTAGTGTTTTCAGCTCCCGAAACATTATCAGTTTTCGAATGTACTATTTGTCCTTAGTCGGGAATTTGTTGTGTGTAGGTGTGCTGTGGTTCTCCGTGATTTGATCATGCCATATCTCCTCCGGCGGATGAAGGCTGATGTCAACGCCCATCTTCCCAAGAAGATCGAACATGTTCTCTTTTGCAGCCTCACCGCTGAACAGAGATCATCATACAGAGCATTCCTTGCCAGCTCCGAGGTGGAGCAGATATTTGACGGGAACAAAAACTCACTCTATGGAATCGATGTGATGCGCAAGATATGCAACCATCCCGATCTCCTTGAGCGGGAACATGCTCATGGGAATCCGGACTATGGAAACCCTATACGCAGTGGGAAAATGCAAGTGGTTGGCCAAGTGCTCAGAGTTTGGAAGGAGCAAGGTCACCGTGTTCTTCTCTTCACACAGACTCAGCAAATGTTGGATATCATTGAGAACACTATGGTTTCTTACGGCTACACATATCGGAGAATGGATGGTCTCACTCCCGTTAAGCATAGAATGGCCCTGATAGATGAATTCAACGACTCGAATGATGTGTTCATTTTCATTTTGACAACCAAGGTTGGCGGTTTAGGAACTAATCTGACTGGAGCAAACAGGGTGATCATATTTGATCCTGACTGGAATCCTTCCACTGATATGCAGGTATTTCATGATGTGTTTTTTATGTTGCGATTGTGCTCATTTATTACCCGGAATATCTGTTTATAATGCTGTGGGAAACTCGTTGCAGGCAAGAGAACGGGCTTGGCGTATTGGTCAGAAACGGGATGTGACTGTGTATAGATTGATTACCCGTGGAACTATAGAAGAAAAGGTTTATCATAGACAAATTTACAAACATTTTCTCACAAATAAAATACTGAAGAATCCGCAGCAGAAGAGATTCTTTAAAGCTCGAGACATGAAGGATCTTTTCACCTTAAATGACGATCCCGAGTCTGGAACCACCGAAACATCTAATCTATTTGGCCAATTGTCTGAAGACGTTAACATTGTTGGTTCGCTAAAGGATGAAGAGGACAAGCACAAAACTGCCTTAGATGCTAGTGGTGCTCTGGTTGATAACAGAGACAACATAGAAACTAGCCCTTCAACGAGAAAAGGAAAAGGAAAGGCTGATCTTGGTGATGATGAGGAAGTAAATGAAGAAACAAACATTTTGAAGAGTCTGTTTGATGCCCATGGGTTACATGTAAGCTTCTCTGTTTCTTTGCACGATCACGCCTTGTCAATTAAGTGCAAATTCCTGTCGAGCTTTCACCTTCGATCTTAAATTCCACCTCACATATGACCTTTTTGTTGGCTAGTATAATCTTAAATTTCTGAAGAGTCATGGTTCTTATCAGTAACCTTTTGTTTTTTTCGCTTGCTAACTCGGATTTTTTTCTAATTCTTCAGAGTGCGGTGAACCACGATCTAATCATGAACGCTCACGAGGAAGAAAAGGTGAGGCTCGAGGAGGAAGCTTCTCGGGTGGCTCAGAGAGCAGCCGAAGCTCTTCGCCATTCGCGGATGCTTCGGAGCCGCGAAGACATCTCCATCCCAACATGGACCGGGAAATCGGGAACCGCCGGCGCCCCGTCATCATCATCATCATCATCCACCCGAAAATTCGGCTCGACCGTGAATTCCAAGTTGTTCGCTGCGAAACCACCGGCCAGAAGTGGAACGAGTAATCTCAACGGCATTTCAGCCGGGGCATCTGCCGGGAAGGCATTGTCTTCGGCGGATTTATTGGCGAGAATCCGAGGGAACCAAGAGAGAGCCGCCGGGGCTGGAACCACCACCGTGTCTAGATCACAGCCCGAAGTGTTGGTTCGTCAAATCTCTACTTTCATGCAACAGAGAGGCGGGTCTACGGATTCTTCGACAATTGTTCAGCATTTCAGGGAAAGAATACCGTCCGAAGATCTTCCCTTGTTTAAGAATCTTCTCAAGGAGATAGCTGTATTGGAGAAAAATCTCGGTGGTTCGGTTTGGGTTCTGAAGCAGGAGTATCGGTAGCGATAAATCATTTCTGGGCTATACTGTACTGCTAGCTAGTCATTCCTCTAGGTCTAGTTAATTTTGTTTAGAACTTAGACGATTGTTCTTTCGAACTAAGCTAGGAAGGAAATTCACCGTGACAGTCTAGCACGATTTTGAGTGAAACCGCACCGAAGAAGGTGCATTTTACATGTACAGCGGAAATTTATGTACACATTTTTTTGTTAGGCGAGCGATTTGGTGTTTTCGGCTCCACTTTTAACAGCAAAAGGAAAAGTTGAATTGAACTTCAGTTTTCTAAGGATGGCATTTTTTTATTATTGAAAATGCTAGAAGTACGAACTAGGAACTCAACTCTCCAGAATGCCCTGTATCGAGTTCTGTTGGTTGATGTGATCCGAATATTCAAAAGCTAAAATGCAATGGACAAGTTTGGATTAGTTAGTTACAGATTTGTATTTAAAAAGCTCAATCTAAGTCCATATAATTTTATTGTGATTGGTAGAAAAGGCAGTAACTGTAATTACATGGTCTACATTAGTTACTAAAATCTGATTCACTAATTATCACGAAATTAGAGAAATAGCGAATTTCAGAAATACAAAAAATACCAATGTCAAATATGATTCCAACAAAAATACCAAAAAATATTCCAAACAGTATTTTATAATGTTATCACCGAATAATATTAATAAAGTAATTAACACGATTCTGCTACTACTTTTTTGGGCTACTTTTAAAACATTTTTAAAATAGTGGCTACTTTAAATCTTTTGAAGAATAATTTTTTAATTATAAAAAAAAACTGTAAACAATAGACAAACAAGAAAAGTGAAGCCCAAAATAATTACATTTTACGTTTTTATTTTATACATCAAGAAAAATTATTGTTTATAATTAAAAAAAAAAAAGAAAAATGGTATGAACTAGCCAATCTCAAACTATTGCTTTTGCAAAATAGCCATAGTTTCATTTGTTTGGTAAAATAGTCATCTCTCAAAAACTTTAATCCAGGATGAATCAGACTTAGGGTACTCGTGCTTCCACGCCCGCCCCGTGCGGCTGTAGAACTCCTCCGCCCCGCCGAACGCCTCGAGGTCCTCCACGATCTCGCACTTCGTCGCCGGGTCCATCGCCAGCGTGTCGAAGCTCGCCGGGTGCTGGCACGCCACGTGGCTCCAGTAGGCCCCGCCCCCTCCGTTGGTGTAGAGCCGTCGCTGCCGGTTGCGCGCCCTGAAGGCGATCCGGTTCCGCCGCCGCCGTCGGAGCGATCGGGAACATCACGAGAATCGAGGACGCAAGAATCGCGTCGCCGAAGAAGGAGATGTTTCGGTTCTGCTTCAGATCCTCGTTTCGGTTCTGCTTCAGATCTGTTGGATTTCCAGATTGTCATTAAATTTAATCCTGCCTCGATTAATTTTAATCCAACCATCATAAACCTTACATTCTGTCTTTATAGTTCGTTGGGATTAAATTTAATCCAACCTAGATTAAGTTGGCTAGTTTGCTTATAGTTGACAAACTATGACTATTTTGTAAAAGCTTAAGTTCTATTTGACTATATAGCCGCTTCACCCTTAAAAAAATATATATTTTTGCGACAAAAAAAACTTATTCCTCCGATTAGTTTAAAGAAAGCACTACCAAAAGCAATTTCCACAACAAAAACACCCAAGCTAAGACTTGCAAGAATAGAAGAAAAATAAAACCCGCAGACAAAGATTAGTTACCTAAGCTTGGTGTTAGCTCTTGCGTAACTCAACGAGAACCTACAAATATGTTTTTGAAGTGCAAAAAGTCTGCAAGATAGTATCGTAGAGATATTTGGAGCGTTGATGTACGCGAGAAAATAACATTCATATCGCTTAATATTCCAAGTCCAAGCCGGTCAATCTGATAAGAAACATGAGACAAATTAACAAAGCCGTATTGCTGAACAAGTGAATGAATTAGAACAAACTACAAAGACAAGTCATAGTACAGCAAACCATATATATATTACACGTAGAGAAAAACACAACTTGCTCTAGACCTAAGAGATTTCATTTTTCTTTTCGTTGCAACCTTGGAGAAAAAGAATTACGACTGACCCCAAACGATGAAGAAATTCTGCTTAGGTTTGTAACTCTTCTGACAATAATTTTGACTGAATTCTTTCTTGCTTTGAAGTTTGAACTACCTTGTCAATTTAAATTCACAATGAGCTTGTGTAGCATTTGCATCCATACGTATTACTTATCAAAAGAAAAGGTTTGATGAGAATCGGTGGGAAAAGTCATCTCTTTGTGTTAAATTTTTATGGCAGAATGATTTAGGCCAAGAACTCATCAAAATTTATTAGGAGGGAAAAATAAATAAATTATTAGTCAAACCATTTACATACTAATACTAAGAAACGTTTGAATTAAGCAAAAATACTTACATCTTTATCAGGAAGTCCCACATCGACTGGAGATGTATCCTTTGTGCTCCTTATAAAGGTCATGGGTTACTCCTCCTATTGTCAATTGGTTTTAAGATGGAACCCCATGATACTTTAACATGGTATCAGAGCCAAACCTATTCTCGATGTTGGGCCACCCGTTTCTACAAACTTCACGCACCAGTTGTTCAATCATGGGCGTGAGGGGGGTGTATCAGGAAGTCCCACATCGACGGGGTGTTACGATCCTAGCCTCTTTATAAGGCTTGTGGGTTACTCCTCTAATTGTCAAGTTTGGTTTTAGATGGAACCCTACACCTTTAAGATGGTATCAGAGCGAATTTCCGCATTCGATTTTCTAGGTTAGAGAAATCTACTTCGTCTTCCCCGATTTCCTCGACGATCGGAAAAGATCTCCGACGCGAGCCCGGTGGAATTTCACGAAGGTCAATTTTCTTTTACCTCCGAGTATTCCGGTTATTTGGCGCCTCTTTTTCTCGATTTCAAGTTCTTCTCACCATCGCTTCATCGACGGAAGAAGCTACATCGACGGAGCGCATTGGAAGTTCGGAGTATTTTTATCAAGATTCTAGTCCGGCGAATTTCAAGCCGTTTCATCAACAAGAATCTATTTCCGGCGATTCAAGCCGTGTTCACTTTCAAGATCTTCTTCTGGCGATTTTCCGCTTTGTCAAGACTTCAAGATCTTTTTTTCGGCGATTCAACGTCGTATCAACGGGTTCAAGATCCCAATCCGGCGAATTCCCGCCGTGTCAACATTCAAGATCTTCTCCGGCGAGTCCCGCCGTGTTAAAGTGTCAAGGCTTCAGGCTTCCTTTTTGTTGCTATGATGCCGGATAATGAAGCTTCATCGACAGAGATGGTTCATACGATACGTTTCGCCCCCAAATCCAAAATTTGTTTCTTCTTCATTGTCTGTTTCATGACGCTTCAAGAAACCTCGACGGAAAGTGGATCGGCGACGTTGCTATGCCTAATACTGATTCAAGATACCCAACCAAATCAGGGTTCTTTCTTCCACGTCCGTACTCTAATGGCGTCCATGGCTGCCGTAGGAGCGAGTCCCTTCGTCTTCATCTCTCTCTCTCACATCCTGGGGAACATTGTGGGGTTCCATCTAAAACCAAGCTTGGTAATTAGAGGAGTAACCCACAAGCCTTATAAAGAGTTCAGAATCGTAATACCCAGTCGATATGACCATCAAAAAGCCTTTCAATAATAAGTCTTGCTCAAAAAAAAAAAAAAAATCAACGTGTCAATTCTTCTTTATTCCTTGGATGGCCATACCCATAAATTACTTTTATGTTACAGAATTCTCTTTAAAAAAAAACAAAAAGGAAGAGTAAGCCACTATAACGATATTCACGTACCCAATATCCATGTTAAAAGATGTTTTTGGAGGGCAAAAGTTTGGTGATTAGTTTTGTGTACACAATACACGTTGACCAGGGACGGAGTTTTTCAAGGGGGGGCTAACTTGGAAGAAAAAAATCTCAGGGAGCCTATGAATTTTTCTTATTTCAACATTATATAAATCCTTTGACAAATATGCCAGACACATTTCTGATGTTACCGTAAATTTAGTATAAAGACATGATTTGCTTTAGAAACACATACCACATACTCACACTTATATCCCATTCATTATCGACTTAAAGCAAGTCTTAATGTCTCCAACAAGGTACGAAAAGGAAGTTTCTTCAAGACTCAAGAGACATGAAACTACATTTTTTTCATTACTGTAATGAGCCAACAATCAACTATGATCCAAAATAGAAACCGACACATTTAACTTGATTCGCAAGGCACACCAATCTATCACAGAATGCTCGGAGTAGAAGAAAAGGCACAGGCACTACTACTATTACAAACTAGGCGATACAAAGGTTTAGCCGTTCAATACTTTTGAGCAGCTTGTTGGGTCGGCAATAACCCAAAGCGCTTCTTCAGGAGAACCCTCTGCTTCGAGTACTTGTCATCGGGTGAGAACCGGGCTGCCAAAAAACGGGAATCAAAATTTTTAAAAACCAAGCGAACGTATCAGATAATAAACACGATGCATAATAACAAAGCCACATTGCTGATCGAATGAATTAATTGAATGCAAAGACAAGTCGTGGATGCAAACAAACGACCATTTTACTAAAACAACACAACTTGCTCCAGACCTGAGATTTTTGTTTTCATTTGGGGAAAATATTTTACAACCTAGTCACCGACACAAACTCATGAAGAAATTCTGCTTAGTTATGTAGCTCTTCTGAAAGAAAAGATTTACTTAAGTCTTTCTAAATACCATTTCGCCTTAGATTGAGCTCCATATAGGTAGCTTAAAGAGAATTATCAGCAGGAAAAAAAAAAGTTTGAAGAGAATCGATTGGAAAGGTCATCTGGTTGATTGATTTAATTAGACTGATTCAACAAGGTGCCTGTTAAACTTTAGAGAGAAAACGGACCAATAACATAGAATCAGTCATTTTCGGTCAATTATGTGGGCTTAGAAAGAATAGCTTTTTCTGGTTTCCAAATTTTGAACAAGTGAAAAAACAAACAAGTCCATAACCGTTGGGTAAATAAGATTACACACCACTCATAAACACCTATCAAATAGTAAGACTAGTAATGAAGTATAAAAATAGAAAGTATGAAGTAATGGTTATCATACCAGGATGAGCAGATTGCGTCGGTGAACCCACCGGCGATTCTTTCTGCAAACAAACAGAAACAAAGTGAAGATTAATCATTTGTACTAACAAATCATAAATCAACGAAAATAATTTAGAACATTAGTTTCTCACTAATATGTCAAAGACCAATGACCAATATCTAGTGAGATTCAGAAAATATATACTCAACGTTTCAAAGTTTTAGAATACTGCCTTGTAAGTAATTGCTTGACACTTCTTATTCCTACCAAAATCCTGATTTCAAGGTATATTTCAAACTTCGTCAATACCGTTCTATATTAACTAAAAAAAAAACACTAGAATTGATACCATTTTTTGTGCAAATTTACAGAACACGAGTTTTAATCAGCCAAGACAGACGATACACCAGAAAATCGAAAGCCTAGACTGCGAAAAATCATATGATGGACACGTGTGCATAAGCAACAAACAGCTAAAAGCCTTGTTCTACATGAATTCGGACTCAGATTCAGGACTGAATCAATATACCAAAGTGCCCAAGAAGAGATATTTGCATGACAAAAAAAGAAATTGACAAGAGATGGAAATACCTTGGTTGTGTAGACTTTATCGCCATTGTCGTTGATGTAAAACTGGAGATACATTTTGATTACGCTGTTAAACCCTGCAACCTAAAGACCGATTATTAACAGCTTCAGAGAGAGAGAGAGAGAGAGAGAGAGAGAGAGAGCTAACCAGGAGTGTCGAAAGTTGGAGAATCGGAGTTAGGGTTAGTCGCAGCGAACGGGGTGGAAAGAGTATAGAAAGGCTATGTGAACAAATACTAGGGCTTTAAGACGAAGGTTTTAGCCGATTTTCTCTATAAAAAAAATTAATAATAATAAATCATTATAATTTAGAATGAAACTACCTCATTATAAAACTTTTTCTCCGAGAATACCACATTTCTGATTCTTATTTTGAGAATACATCATTTTGTTATAAAAAGATCTTTGTTTTTGTAATTCTTTTTTTTTTTTTTTTTTGTCGTTTTACAGTTAATACTTTTTTTTTTCTTTTTACATATTCATTTCAATTTTTTATTAGTTGTTCGTAATTTCATTAAAAATTTCAGTGAAATCATTAAAAAAAATGGTATTTATAGAATATTTGAAATATGAGGTGTTTAAAGAACCACCTTCTTCAAAGTTTGAAAAAATTGTTTGTAGAAATTTTAAAATCAATATATACAAAATTTCAAAAATAGCCTCTGTAAAGCCTAAGTTATAATTCAAATACATTTTAACCTCAATATTTTTTTTTTTTTCATTCTCAACTGTAATGCTCTAAATCAATCAATCTATCTTATTTTGTCTCACATTCACTTTCAAATTTTCAATAATCACAATCTATTTTCAAACTAATTTTTTGTTCGTATTTACAAATGTATTTTGACGTATATTGAATTACACAATTGTTAATCGCGTTTTTAGATTAGCATTCAGAATCGTCCGTGGTTCGATCGAGGGATGGACACTATATTGCACGTAGGTTATGTGTGGTGAAGTTCTTCTTTTCTCATCGTCTTCATTTCTCATGGTCTTCATTTCGTCAATGAATCTCCTTTGTGCTTCTCGCGTTCATCGTCGAGTCTTCGGATCTCCGAGTTGTTCTTGGGTCTTCAATTCCTTCGTGTTCTTCATCGAGCCTTCGAATCCTCGCACCTTCACCTAAGAAAAATAAAACTTAAATCTAGAGGAACTCATAGGATTTTTCCTCGGCCCGCGCTCAAACGCTCAACATTAGTCGTGTTGTATTATGTTCTCGGTGAACGATTTGTAATCGTCTCTATATTTTCTAGAGAGAGAGAGAGAGAGAAAGTTGGAGTGTCAATTGTGTAGAGTTTTTATAAATTGAGAGAACTTACTCTGCAATGAGAGTGACATGGGTATTTATAGCACTTTGGAGGCACATGGAGGACTTGTTTTGAGCCTTAGAGGTTTGTGGATCATGGTGTGGCTGTCTGGAATGAGGTTGGCGGCAACTCTTGGTGTCATAAGAGAGTTGGCGGCAACCCTTTGTGACACAAGAGAGTTGGCGGCAAGCTTTGATGGCACATTGTGGTTGGCGTCGTCATGGAGCATTTGGCCATTTGGAGTTGGCGGCATGGTGTCTTGGTGACATTGTTTGGGGTTGGCGGCAATCCTAATTGGAGACACTTTGGGTTGGCGTCAAGATGGAGGTTGGCTGCCAAAGTGGTTGATGGTAAGGTGTTGCCGGCCATCTTGAGTAGGCGGCAAAGTGTACTTGACGGCCAGAAATGATAGTTGACACCAAGGACTTGGCGACTAGTAACAAAATACTGCATATGAGCTTCTCGCAGCGTAGTTCCTATACTTACGCCGAAAATGGTTCTCTTGACCAATATATTGTCGGTTTCAAGTTTGCCTCTACTCTTCAATCGGTCTCTTTGAAGGTGATTGATTTAATTATCGGTTAGTGAAATCCTTCGCCCAACTTACTCACCGCATGTTAGAGCTCAAGATGAAGATCTCAAATAGTGGTGAGTTTTGAGTTAATGTCATGTTGAGGCTTTCGAGGAATCTTCATCACCTCCCCCCCTCCACCCAAGATCACCTCAGTTTTATTCCATCAAATGATGTTTGTCTATCACCAGACTCACACTCAAGAGCGAT
Organism: Urtica dioica subsp. dioica; assembly: GCF_054948205.1. Classification (NCBI taxonomy): domain Eukaryota; kingdom Viridiplantae; phylum Streptophyta; class Magnoliopsida; order Rosales; family Urticaceae; genus Urtica; species Urtica dioica. Next base: position 13,128,639 of record NC_142763.1, read on the forward strand.
ATATTCCCCTATAAAGTTGGAATATCTTATACCACTTAAAGTAAATTTTCTTTGATACGAGTCATCTTTTACTTTTGATACCAAGCTGTTACGAACTGAACATATTAACATATTAATTCAGAAAAATATAGTAAGAACGTGATAACCACACTGAGAGAGAACTCTATTATTGATCTTGTACAAACAAACGTTACAAGTATGCAGCGAGAGGATTTTTTTTTTTTTTTTTTGCTCTCTTTTATTCTATCTTTGATAACTAATTTGATGACTATATACATTCCGCTCATTCGCATAAAATAAAGATTCACACACATCATTTGATTATTTTCAAGCTACACATTCCCTTGTTATCCCATGTAGCTTCCAACATAAATTACCGTGGTTATTAACTTTTCAATATTCGCTATGTCACCTTACGTAATTACCTTATTTTCAAAGTGAAATGTAGGAATCTCGGCAGCCCACGACACTTAGCAATACATGTTATCTTATTATCTGTTACTAATATAATTAAAGTTTCAAAATATATGATTTTAAATATTCCATTTGAAATTGGATGGGTATTTATTGGTTGAAAAACAGAATGCTATGAGCACCAAACACATAAACGAATATGGGATCAAGAGTATAATTATGATAATAATATATAATTATAGAGAAAGAGTAGAGAGGGATATAAAATAATAGGTGCTCTTTCATAATCGGCGAGTTGACCTTTCAAAGAAAACCGAGTCTTCAAACCCACGCGATATCATCAACCCCTCAGATTTCTCCAAACCCACACACAACAAACCTTCGAACACACTCCAGAATCAACAATGTCGTTCGACGACGAGGAAGAGTCGTTCGAGCACACGCTTCTCGTGGTCCGCGAGGTCCAGGTCTACAAAATCCCTCCGCGGAGCACCTCCGGCGGCTACAAGTGCGGCGAGTGGCTCCAATCCGACAAGATCTGGTCCGGCCGCCTCCGCGTCGTCTCCGGCGGAACGCGGCGCTGCGAGATCCGCCTCGAGGACCCAAACTCCGGCGACCTATTCGCCGCCTGCTTCGTCACCGCCGGCGCGCGCGAGGCCTCCGTAGAGACCGTCCTCGACTCGTCCCGCTACTTCGTGCTCAAGATCGAGGACGGCCACGGAAAGCACGCCTTCGTCGGCCTGGGCTTCGCCGAGCGGAACGAAGCCTTCGACTTCAATGTCGCTCTCTCCGACCACGAGAAGTACGCGAAGAGAGAGGACGAGAAGGAGGCCGACGCTTCCGCCGCTGGCTCCGCTGCGTCCGATGATGATCGGATCGATATTCACCCCGCCGTGAATCACAGGTTGAAGGTGATTTCGCTCTTTCTTCTTCTATTACGCCAACTTGACAAAAGCCATACGGATCAGAAAGCATTTTTCTGATTGGGGATTTTAGAACCTAGAGACCAGAAACAGTTTTATTTTTTTTTAAATTGTTAATAACTTGAATTGTGGGAGGTTTTGATTTGGTTAAGTTTTATTCTTTCTTCTTCTATTTCACCAATTTGAGCAAATTTGCATATATTTACAATGAATAGAAAAGCCATACAGATCAGAAAGTTTGCTTCTTTTTAGCCTTGATATAATGGCGGTATTTTTCCCAATTAATTTGGGAGATTCTGATAGGCTTATTTAATTTGTTAATAACTTGAATTGTGGGAGATTTTGATATGGTTATGGTTTTCTTTTTTGGGGGTATTGTTAGGAAGGTGAGACTATAAGAATAAATGTGAAGCCTAAGGCAGTGACTGGGACTGGAATGATCTCGGCCGCGGCTGTGAAAAGCACCAAAGTAGTGGGATTGGCTCCTCCGCCGGGATCCTCGAAAATTAGGTCTCCTCTGTTGCCGCCTCCGGCGAACGATCCGGCCAGCCATGGTGGCGTGGGTCTTCTCAAATCCACTTCTAACGAAACCAAACAGCGTGGCAGCGATTCGTTATCAGATCTTTCTCCCCTCGAGGTACATACGTAACGCCCAGCTCATGATTTTCATTTCCGTTGGAAATGTGTTGTGCTCGATAAATGATAACGCGTTCTTGTTCACGATATAGAAATTTCAATATACGAGTAAGAAGATAAGCCCTGCAATTTTGTTCCTGTTTTAAGAGAAAGACTTTCGGTGCTGTAGTTTTGACCCATCCAATCTGTAGTTTCTTTGCATATAAGATCTTTTAGCAATTTAAAAGTTAAGATCAATACTTGCTTGTAGAGCGATTAAAGAGAAGGACATAACAGGCAAACTTGCTCGGCTGTCCGAGTTTCTATCAGAATAACAAATAAGACGTCTGTCTCTGTGACAAGATTGATAAGAGTGATTCACTTATTGTGATAAGATTGATTCACTTCTCCGTATTCCTTCCAACCCAAAAGGAGTACTAGTAAAGATTCGCGTTATGTGTTCAAAGATTTAATGGGAATCCTACCTATCTTTGATGGGACCTTCACAGCTTACACGGTTTGCTGTTCCTAATGAGATATCAGTTTAAGAAACTAGCTTTGTAGAAGAACTTAGAATTCATCCTAGAATATTTGGTCAAACATGTATAACACCACATTGTCGGTTTTGCTGATTTTACAGAGGAGTCTTCCTTCGGGAACAGGATCGGGATCAGCGAAGACCACTGCGGCTGGATGGGCAGCGTTCTAATTCCGGAGCATTTGTTCATTGTTGCTGAGTTTATTAAAATGCCTCAATATTATTTATATATAAAAAATGTATTTTTTTCGGTAAAAAAGGGGAGGAGGAAATACTTGAGATTTGTATGAAAAGAGCAAGGAGGTATCGAGTACTACTGGCTACTATATATATATATATATATATATATATATATATATATATATATATATAATATGACAAAATAATCGTTCTCGGCAATTTATTTACGCTTCTTTTATCCTCTATCCAATCTTGCTTTGGGATGCAACGATTCTAAATGGATTGTTATTAAATAAACAAACTGCAGTCTGCAATATATTTAAAAAAAAAAATGATATTTTTAAAGCAAATTTACTCTGGTGCCTTTTTTCAAACTTAATCCTTCAAATATCTCATTTATGTTTTTATTTTATAGTTTTATTTGTTTTTTTTTTCAAATGTTTACCATTTTTGCAATTAAATTAAGGGCCGGCTAAACAATTAGCCAAAACAACACCCCTACTTTAAAATTATAGCCCAACTATTAACATATTTAGGAAAATAGCCAATTTATCATAGTAACATTCCAAAATTCCAATAATACCCTTAGGTTAATATTATTAACTATCATAGTAAATAATATCATCCATAATAAAAAAAAATTAGTAAAATCTAATTAACAATAATAAAAACTATAGTAAATCTTATTTGTCGTAACAAGAATAATAGTAAATCTTATTTACCGTAACAAAAACAATAGTAAATCTTATTTACCGTAACAAGAACAACAATAAATCTTATTTACCGTAACAAGAACAAAAGTAAATTTTATTTACCGTAACAAGAACAAAAATAAATCTTATTTATCGTAACAAGAACAAAAGTAAATCTTATTTACCGTAACAAGAACAAAAGTAAATCTTATTTACCGTAACAAGAACAATAGTAAATCTTATTTACCGTAACAAGAACAATAGTAAATCTTATTTACCGTAACAAGAACAACAGTAAATCTTATTTACCGCAACAAGAATAATAGTAAATCTTATTTACCGTAACAAGAACAACAATAAATCTTATTAACCATAACAAAAACTACAGTAAATCTTATTAGGTACATTTACAGATTAACCATAACATTTTCTAGTTAATTTAACAGGAAAAGTATTAGAGATGAGGACTAGTTAATCTAATAGTAAATTCGATTTACTAATTATTTCCGTGAACAATCAAGAACAGTAAATCCGACAGTAAATCATATTAATCATTGAGTAAATCATTCATTTCAATGATAAATATAACAGTAAATCCGATTTACTACATATTTGTTACGGTATCCCGTAACAAATATACCCATAATATAGTCTTAATCTAAATATTAAAACACATATACCCATCTGAAAGGATAATCACAACAATTTGTGAAATTTCCTAGTATTTTTACAGTTAATATGAAAACTTTTGTTCTGTGTGAATATTTTAAATATTCTAGACCATTTTCAAGATGAAGAATAAAGTATAGAAATAAACAGATGAGAATTCGGAGCTTTCTTATACAAGTGACACATAGATGCAGATTAAACTCCAAAATCTATATTTCGTGAAAAAAAAAAAAAAAAAAAAAAAAAAAAAAAAAAACTCTGAAAACTCTGAAATTCGGAAGAGGCTCTTCCTCCTCCTCCGCCGAGTCCCAGTGCATCGCCGAAGAGACCCCAAGAATCTTCGCCGAGCTCCAATCTGACTCCGATCCCAGCAACCCCGATCCAGACCTAAACGCCACGTCATCATCGCCGTACATGCTCGGCCCGAAGATCCAGAACTGGGACGAGGAGCGAGCCACGTGGCTGGACCGAAACCCTAGCTTCCCTTGCCTGACCGGCGGCGCCCGGGAAAGAATCCTCCTGGTGACCGGATCTCCGCCGAAGCCCTGCGACAATACGATCGGAGACCACTACCTCCTGAAATCGATAAAGAACAAGATCGACTACGCGCGGGTCCTCGGGATGGAGATCGTCTACAACATAGAGCAAGAGACGATCAGATCGGAGACGGCGCTGGTGGATTCCGGCTATGAGGCGAAGTGCAGGGCGGTGTACGGCTCCGCGAGGAGGAGAGCCTTCAGATCGGCAATGGAGAAGATCGGATACGAGGGCGGGCTCACCGCCAACGAGGTTCAGAAGACGCCGTGGGACTCCGTGGCGCCCGAGATCGAGACCTGAATCTGCGCCGCTAGGGCTTGCTCCAGCGAGATCTTCTTGACGGAGAGGAGGCTCGGGGAGGCGATCCTCCGGGGAAAGGCTCGGCCGAGGCCGTGGTGGGGTGGTCCACGGCGAGGCTGATCGAGACCTGGATCGTTGGCATCGAGGCTCCGAACCCCGTCGTCGTGGTCGTAATGGCTTAACGCGCTGGTGTTGAAGCGACAGAATGATGTGGCAGAAGGGCGGAGAAAAGAAGAAAATACCGCGTTTTGTGTCGGGGCTGGGAATGTATAAATGGAATTTGGGTTTGGGTCTGGAACGTATAAAAAGAAGGGTAATTTTGGAATCCAAAATAAAATGGACCATTCTCTTAATTAAATTGATAGTTTGGCTATTATTTTAATTGCCTCCATTCAAATTGGCTACTTTGTTACAAATCTCTTAAATTAATTGTTTACTGTTTCATTTAGCCTTTTAACACTTTTATTTAGAATAAGACAATAAATTCAAAATCATATATGGATATAAAAATAAGTGAGGTGTACGGAAAGGTATTCTAGGAATTATCATATTGAGTATTTGTGAAATTTAAAGAACCTTTTGACTCAACAAAATTATAACAACTATTCAAATATTATAAAAATTGTATGACGCATACGTTGTTAATGTCTTAGTTAATTTGAGATAATTTTTTTAATTATCAGATGTTTATTGTATAATTTTAACAAAAATGGTTTAAATAAGTCATATTTCTAATACCCTTACTCAAATTCACCATACTTCTCTCATATTTTGCCTTTTTAAAAGGGGGCAATTATGTCATTATCTCAATAATTCACCATCTTTTTAAAAAATAATCAAGATTTCTTTTATTAAGAAAATAATTCACCATGCTCGCAATAAATTAATTAACTAAATAGTAAATTAAATTAGCTAAAAGAGTAAATTAAATTTACTACTCTTCAGTTAACTAATTTACTGCGGGTCCGATGAGTTATTTCTTAATAAAATAAAACTTTAGCTAAAATATTAAAAGAAGTTAGGGATTGACTGGTTGCAAAACTTTATATTTCCATTCTCTTTAAGGTTAATTTGCGCCAATGGTCTATATGCAGTGTGTTATGTGTTGTGACATTGACTGATAATTTTTCTTTTTAGTACCACTGGTTCAAAAACTTTGAAAATTTTGCACAATTTACTTAATTTTTTCAATTTTGACATAATCTCAAGTGAGCCACGAACTATTTTGCAGTGTCCATTTGTTAGACGATGTGCAAAATATATCAATGAATTCATTTTTTCGACAAATTATTAAGTGCGTGGCTCGCAAATTTTGTTAAAACTTAAACATACATGCATTGGTGATTATTTTTTGCATGAAATAACCATATGATACTATTATTAATTACGTAGATCGAAAATTTGAAGAAAGTTAGACAAAATGGCCATCATGCCTGTTTCGGACTACTTGTGCCAAAAAAAGAAACTAGTGGTCAATATGCCACAATGTGTAATTTATGGGGTCACATTGCAATAAGCCTTAAGCACGTATCGTATGTACATACAACATGTACACTGGTTCATATTCATGGAAGAATAAATGAAAATTTTCATACCATTCTTGAAGAGGAAAACTGAACTCCTGAAATTCTCAAAGGTTGTGAAAATTCTCCGTTATAACACAACCAAATGTCTACTTAATTTTTTGATAAATCCTCAATAAACTATAGTAAACCATCGATTCGTAAGGCTAAAAAAAGAAGCAATAGTAATAATAATAATAATAATAATAATGATAATTTGATTATTGGGAGCAAATCATTAACCTTACAAGAGAAAAATTGCGTAGAAAAAAGACGCATAATAATGCTAAATCAAAGACGACCGAAGGATAAGATTGCGACGAAGATCGGGCCAATGTGAATGTTGGACCGAGGTGGAACTCAAGTGGGGACACTTGGAGATCAAATCATACCTAGAGATCAAGTCAGTGTACTTTTCAAATTCGAATACGAAATTTGAGAATAATTGTGCTTTTAAGTAAAGAAAATGCCGACCGCCAAAAATAAAAAAGTATAGAAAGAGATTGAGAAAATTTGCGCTAGAACAATTTGATAATTGAATACTAAATTTTATGTGTAGATTGGGTGTGTTAAGTTTCTTTGTAAGATATTAGTGTTGTTGGTGTTTTACATTATTTTTGAAGTTTAATTCAATTTAATAAGGTTGTATTTTGTTTATCATACAGAGATAGTCTATTTTAAGAATTAATGACATTTTTGGCCCCTCGTCTTTGACCTCTTTAACACCTTGGTCCCTGATGAAAAAACTCTGCAGTCTTGGCCCATTATGACCAGACAATTTTCATATTTGGTACTTCTGTTAATTTTTCTGTCCAAATTGCCGGATACGCGTCACGTGCAAGTCACGCTTGCGATACAAGGAGGGAAATTATCGTTTTGCCCTTGTTTGTAGATGAAAATAATAGAGTAAAATGGTATACTAAATGAATATATAAATTAATAGAACAAGAAAATAACCCCAAATCGAAAGTCCGACCTAGAAAACCATTCGAGAGAAGTGCGATTCGTGACTCAGCGGATCGGAGGAATTTGCAAGCGTGGAAGATCGATGGAGTCGAGTCAAAGTTCATCGTCGCGGAGGAATTTGCGCAAGCAAGGCAACAACGCCGGCAAGGTGACAAGTGAGCGTCGTGGACGAGTTCCGGCGTGTAAATGCGGTCATATCGGAGTCGAGTATACTTCATGGACATCGGAAAATCCTGGGCGAAAGTTTTATGGGTGTCCTTATTATAAGGTATGGATTTATTCTGGATTTTGTTTCGAGTTTGAGATTTTTCAATGTTTGAATTGGTGAACTTTATACCAGGAGAAAAATGGATGTGGATTTATTGAGTGGGTCGACCCTCCTATTTGTGCTAGATCAAAAATGATTATTCCCGGGCTTTTGAAGAGGATAAATTCACAAGAAAAGAGCTTCCCTGAGGTTGCCGATGTACTACAAGAAGATCAAGTAGGAGCAGTCGAAGAACAATTAAGAGCAATAGAAGCACAATTAGGAGCAATTCAAGAACATTTACTATCAATCGAAGAAAAGAATGAACTGAAACTCCTGAAGCGAATGATTCTGTTGATTTTATTGATTGTGTTTGTGTTGTTGATGAAGTGACTGTGGTAACTTAGCTTGGTTATGCAACTTATCAATGGTAAATCTTTGGTTATGTAACTTATCTTTGAGCAGGTCTTATTTGTAACTTATTTTGGTTATGTAACTTATCTATGAGAAAGTCTTATTTTGTACGTTGAGCAGTTGATGAACAATGTAAATTCTTCCAATGTACTGCTAAAATATGTGACAAAATTGTAACATTCAATATATAGTAAGTTATGTCATATAATATGAGACAAATCATGATAGTGATACATCTGTTTTAAAGTTCCAAAAAATGAGATAAGTAGAATGTCATGTACTTCTAGGTTGCCACAAGTTTTTAGCCTTTTTTACAACATATACATGCTTGATTATAATCAAAGCATTAAACCAAAAAAATTGTTCAAAATAAGGACTTCAGACAGGCTTAATCTAAGTCCTAAAAACAGCATCGACTCGTCTCTGAATAAACCCCGCGGTTGCATGACGTTGGTCTTTGTGTTCTGACTCCTGAACCGCGGACTTCTCTGTTTACATTCAAAATGAGCCATGTCAGTCCTTATCTCAAATATCACAACTACTTTTCAAATTATAAACATACCCTTGTTGGCTGGATTGGTTGTGATCCTCGAGTTGCTTGGGATGGTTAAGAAGCCATAGGTGGCTGGTTGGATTGACTGGATGGTTGGGATGGTTGAGAAGCCATAGGTGGCTGGTTTGATTGACTGGGCGGTTGGGATGGTTGAGAAGCCATAGGTGGCCGGTTGGATTGACTGGGTGGTTGTGACCTTCGTCCTCGACGTGATGGGCGTCCTCGCTGTCCATTTCGATGTCGCTGAATAAACCAAAAATGTCGGATTATAACAAGAGATATAACAAGAAACCTTCAATTACGTTACCTCATTTTCTTTCTGTCTTCTATAACAGGTTTTCACATTGTGTCCCGTTTGACCACATTCAGTTCACTTTGGCTGAACATATTTCCTCGTCATCTTTGTTCCATGCCTAGGGACTAATTCGTCATGTTGAAATCGACGAAGCTTCTTTGGCCTTCCTGGTTTGACTCTGTTTGGAGGCATTGCCAGTGGTGGTTGTCCAGTACGTGGCCACTGCTCTAGAGGGTTGATTGGCTTAATATGATGAACATATGTGCTCTCGTAACAAGGTTTCTTGTACCAATGGGAGACATATGTCAAAGGATCTTCCTGTCGGTGCCAGATGCAACTGATTGCATGCGAACAAGGAATGCCTGCATAGAATTAGAGACAAACTTAATTAACATTGCAAAGAGTAAGACTGTTTACACTGAACATTGCAAAGAGCAGATGAATACCTGACAAATTCCATCTATTGCATGAGCACGACTGTGTAGACAGATTCACGGCGTACATGGTTCCATACATGTTTGAGACTTGGTAATCAGAATCACCAGCCCAATATGGAATATTCTCAGATGATAGAATTTTGTTTGCTTCGAGGATCTTGAAAATTCTAGGTCCAAGCTCACCATGCCACTTCTCAACGGCTGTTCTCTGTTTGGAGAACCTTTGCAGTAGGTACATCCGAATGCGCTCCAACAGTGACAATATTGGTTTTTGCCTTGCCATAAGCATGACCCTAGTTCCGTTGAAACTTTCACATAGGTTATTCAACACTATTTCACAATTAGGAGCTGACCTGAAATTGCATCTTGCCCAGTATTGAGGACCCTTTTCGATTAGCCAATCGTACGCGTCTTGATCTTCAACTTTGATTAGTTCCATCTCTGCCTCAAACCGAGCCTGAGAATAAGCCATTGCCGCGGCCATCATTTTCGCTTTCAAAAATGCTTCCTTATGAACCTGGTCAATTAAATCCAAATCATTCAAGTCAGTAAAGTGCCAAATTAAGTACATGAGAACAGAATATAATGATAATAAATGTCATTTACTTGACCTTTGTAAAATTGCCTTGGAGATGGCGTGCACAGTGCCTGTGTTCACCTTGCACTGAGCCCTCGCCCCACAAATCATTCAACGCCTCTTGAAGGCCTTTCTGTTTATCAGAAATGAATGTCCAATGGTGGCCGTTGTTGAGACTCAAATCGTCCCTGAGTAGGTCAAAAAACCAAGTCCAAGAGGACTTGCATTCAGCTTCCACAACAGCATACGCGATAGGAAACATCGAGTTGTTGGCATCGATTCCTATCGCTGACAGTAACTGACCGTTATGTTGGCCTTTGATATGGCATCCGTCGACACCAATCAAAGGGCGGCATTGTTTAAATCCAAGTTTACATGCTTCAAAACATATATAAATCCGTTGAAACACAGCCTTTCCTTCGCTGTCGAGTTCGGATTCAATCTTCACAGTTGACCCTGGGTTTGACCGCTTGATTTCAGCGGCGTAGCTCCATAATGCAGCGTACTGCTCATTATATGACCCTTCAATAGCCTTCGTTGCATGCCTTTTTGCCCTATATGCCTTCATCACGTTACACTTAAGGATATGGTCCTTCTGGACACGGTTCATGAACTCTGGTGCGGACCACGACTCGTTAGTTTTGAAGCTCTGCATATACTCTTTCGCGAGCCAACTAGCTGTAGCAAATCTGTTAACGTTCACTCTAGGACATGTATGCTTTGGTTCATACGTCTTGATAAGGAATGCACCACCTGTTCCCAGACTTGATGCATAACACACCCATTTGCAATGTGAGTTCTTACACGCTGCCCTAACCCTTTGGGCCTCGTTTTTCTTGAAATAGACGTCTTTGCCCTCTTTGATAGCTTGTTGCCTGATTGCCTGCTTGAAGACATGAGAACTATGAAATGACATTCCCAGTTTTAGTATCACGTGACGCATATCAATTTCTTCTCTGAACTCCTGAAATCGTGGCAGCTTCTTCTTGATGTGTACCTTCTGCTTGCCCTTCACACCATCACGAACCTCTTCTGCCTGGTTGTTAATAAAGAATGCCATTTGTTAATATTTTGAATACCAACTATGAGAAAATTGCAATAATATTTTGAATTCTAATATTTTATCACGAACCTCTTCTGCCGGGTTGTCTTCTGAGTCCGATCCATTGCCTCCAATGTCAGCGTCTATGTTGTAGTCGCTATCATCTTCAGAATCATCAATTAGAACGCCCTTCCCTTTCTTAACTACGCCTGCTAGGCCCAAGTCAACAGCTGCCCCATCCACTTCAATTTCTTCGTCACTCAACTCGAAACCAAACTCATCCATGTCATTTTGTGCTTCCTCATCAACTTCTTCACGGTCTTCCTCCTCAATGTCACCCTGTGCGTCGCTATCACTGGCCACGAGATCAGATAAATGGTCATTAATGACTGGTTCAGGACCCGGGTCCTCATGCTCTTCTTGCTCAGCCACAACGTCGTCATGGTGGTCTTCGTCGTCCTCACCAACGCTGTTTTGTATAAGTAGTGATGCAACTGGATGATTACAATAAATATTGACCTCCCAGCTTGTCTTCAGATTTTCAGCTACACGTTCCAGCAACTGACCGTCCAACTCAATCCAAATCACCTTACCTTCAGGCGCGTCCATGTAGTAATCACAACCAGTTGAGTAACCAAGTTCCTTTGTCATCATATTATTCAACACTTGAATAGACATTCTGTCTATATCTACAAACATAAACTGACTGACAGTGCCGCCTTCGTATTTGTCCAAACCATATCCACAGTCAAACCTCACCGCACCTCCATGGTAGACATTGATAGAAAACTTGTTTAGAAGTTCCTCTGAAACAAAAACATGGCAACAAAAGCTTTCATTTAAGACCTTTCATGTACAAAGTAAACTAATAAATACCCATTTAAAACATGACACCCATTACATAAATACCCTCAAAACCCCACACCCACCCTTACCTGTACCAAACTCTACCGACAAAACCGGGACCACAACAAACACAAAAAGACCGGAAACAAAAAAAATCAAACAAAAATGAAGCCACAACACTAGTGGTCCCATTACCCTCACTACCCATCTGCAAAAACATATCCCACTCGCGATTTATCCCCTTCGATAACAACAAAACAATAAAGAACAAATAAAACCATAAGCTTACCATAAGCCCCTTCTTGAATCGGGGTTCGAGATTTATCCCACTCGCGTTTCTCCCTCGAAGTGGCTTGCTTCGCCGGCGGTGTCGTACGTCCTTTCTTCGCCGGCGATGTCATACTTCCTTTCTTCGCCGGGGATTTCATACGTCCTTTCTTCACCGTCGATGTCGTACTTCCTTTCTTCGCCGGCGATTTACCTTTCCTCCGGCCCATAGTCCGTCGTTTCTTCGGCGATTTGCACTGTGAATTTTTTGGGGTTTTTGCGATTTTTGATTTCTGATTTTTCCCTCTTTGTTTATCGAATCAGTTTTTACATTTAATTTAATTTTTTTGAATTTCAAAAATACAATATTAAACGAAAGAATTACTGAAATTAGCGAGATTACATAATTACCCTCCTTGTATCGCAGGCGTGACTTGTACGTGACACGTATCCGGCAATTTGGACAGAAAAATTAACAGAAGTACCAAATATGAAAATTGTCTGGTCATAATGAGCCAAGACTGCATAATTTTTTCATCAGGGACCTAAGTGTTAAAGAGGTCAAAGACGAGGGACAAAAAATGTCATTAATTCCTATTTTAATTAATCTCCTTACCCCCTAGTTTATTTTTCAGAATTTTCCCAACTAGTTTCCTTTCCTCACACATGGAGGGTACTTCCGTAATTACAGCTCTTAAATCTCAACGAGTCTCTCTTTAATTTTACTCTCCTCACCTCACTGGTCGTCCCTTCTTTGTAAAGAGAAGACTCTCTCAATCGCAATTCGCAACTCGTAATTTTCCGACAAAATCGCTTCTCGTACGATCTCCCTCTTCTGGATCTGAACCCTAGGTGTTCCAGATCGTAGATTCACAGTGCATTATATTGTACGTAAAATGTGTATCCGCGTAATCTGAAGTTTGTGATTTGTTTTCTTGCAGAAATGGCTGCCAGAAGTCTAGGAGGATTTCTGGTTCTGTTTTTGGCGTTGACGATCTGCGAATCGGCTTCCGTGTTTCAGCCGATCACAGAAGCTCATCGATCCGCCGCTTTGGAGCTTTTCAAGCCCGCTCATGGATCCTTTGGAAGGTCAATTAGAACCCTAATCTTCACTGATAGATTGAAAAAATTATGTAATATAGTCGGTTCAATGCAGTCGATTTAAGATACTTTCGTTTCGGTCAAGTTACTGTGATTGCTTGCAAGTTTTTGTACACTTCTAGTTTTGACTTATGCTCATGATTGAGTTGCTCGAAACCTTTCACACATTTTTTTTATATGTTGTATTGTGTACATCCTGCGAAAAGTTTGATTCTTTACAGTTTGATCGTTGAGAAGACTAACTAATACTGGTTTGAACTCTTATCAGTTTAGAAGAGGCATTTGAGGCCCTAAGATCCTTTGAGATTCTCGGAACTGATAAGAAGCCTGATATTAGCAGCGCTACTTGTAATTCTGTTCTTGAAACTCTTGCATCCTCAACGTCGTTGCCAAAGGATTTGTTCCATGCCTTAAAGGTTAACGGCATATTGAAATGCAAAGTAAAGGAGGAAGTTTTCGAGGTATTGTTAAGCCTGTTATAGTGATATGTTTTTTGAAGCTTCAAATTCATTGCCGATTGAGTGTGAAAGCCAACTTTCATTTCCTTGTAGGTCATAACATTTTGGGTGATAACCCTGTACACTTTACTATTCCGCTTGGATGTTACTAATGTTTATTTCATTATGCAGGGTATTATTCCAAGACTTGAAGGTATAATTAGCAGTGCAAGCTCTTTGCTTGACTTTTACTACTCAATTGGAAGTCTGGAACTCGTTAAGGTAGGTTTTAAATGATTGATCTTGCCCTAGACTTTGCAGTTCATGTTTGATTATTCTATGTACAGTTGACAGCTATCATTTTCTTAACCATGTGTTGGTAAAATGAAATTTAACATGTGCTTATACCGTTGTATTTTGCGTAGATGTTAGAATTATTATTATTATTATTATTTTTTTTTTTTTTCTGTAAATGTGTCGTGATGTATAAACACTTAAGTGAGAAACATCACATTCTTCTTATTCTTCTCTCTACTTTTTTTATTTGCTGTAAACAGTATGCTTTCCCTTCATGATACAGGGTCAAAGTTCAAAAGCTGATGTAGTTCTAACCGACGCTAATGGAATCTTCCGTTCAGTAAAGGTTAGTTTCTAAGCACTGATTAGTGATCTAGATTCGGGAATTGGTTGAGTCTCGTTACTGGCTTGGCACATGTCAGAGAAGGCTTTTTAACCAGGCCTGGTATTCATCTGCAAGGTTAAGAGACATTTTGTAGCTGAGCTGATCCTTCGGTGTTTTACATATTTTCTCACCTAAATTTCTACGTTATTGGTCGTGTGATATCACAGGCCCTGAGTCAGAGCGATGGAAGGTGGCGCTACAGTTCAAGTAACCCTGAATCCAGCACCTATGCTGCAGGTGAAGACTTCTCAGGAATTATTTTTACTATCTTTCAGTAAAAGTCCCGGTGTTTCTTTTAATCTTTTTTCTTACTATATTTTGCCGCTAAGAAATAATTCGATTAGTTCAAAATAAAGTGGAGAAATAGTATTTCCTACACTATTGTATGACTGGTGGTAATGCCAGAAGGACAATTCTGATATTTTTTTTAAGCTGCAACACATCTCACACAGACAAGTTGCACTATAGATATCTGGTTTTGGATAATTGGGTTGGTGATATAACTATTTATTTATAATGCTGCAGGATTAGCACTTAAAACACTTGCCAGTGTGGTCTCGTTGGCATCTTCTGAAATCGACCAATCGATGGTAATAAAGCCCTTCTTATTTCTTTTAGTTATTTATAAAAAAGAAATGTTTAGATTTGTACAAACAAACAGCTTGACTACTGTCATACTTGTAGGTACATAGTTAGATCCCTGGAAATATCACAAACGTATACTATTTGTTTTAGCATTAGTCTTTATGAATTGTATTATTATATTCCAGAAACCAAGAATTTCTTCTTTCTGGATTATTTTCTGCCACATTCACTTTCAGGCATTTATGTTTTAGGTTTATATAGTCATATAACCTTTGTGAGAATATTCCATGTTGTCTGATAAAAGAACTACTCTTAGTGGCGTATGGTACTTCTGTTTTTGTGACTTCCAGTTTGTTCTTGTGGTAAAGCTAATGATTTATGGTACATGACAGATTGGTACATTGAAGAATGACATAATGAAGCTTTTTGACAGCATTGAGAAATATGGTACATGCATCTCTCTCTCTCTCTCTCTCTCTATATATATATATATATATATAAAATATATTATATATATATATATATATATGCGTGTGTGTGTGTGTCTTCATGTGTGTGTACGCATACGTATATATTCATCACAAGACACAAGGTTCTAGCATAAGACTGGGTGTACATGATGGAGAATTTGTACGGGTTAGGTATGAACTTGCATGTTGTAAAATGTCTTTTAGAATTGTGTACATTTTCCAAGCGATGTTACGTTCTCCACGTGACCACGGTTTCTCGTTCTTCTTCCAACCAATTTATAATTTCAGCACTTTTAACTTTTACGCTATGATGTCAATCGTAAACTTGGCTGGCACTTTTTCCATCTAATGTAGATGATGGTGCCTTTTATTTCGATGAAAAAGTCGTCGACACACACGAACACCGTGGGCCTCTTTCGACAACCTCTTCGGTTGTTCAAGGTCTCACAGCCTTTGCAGAGGCAACTTCTGGAAATATTAAGGTAACTAGATAAGAGTCAAAAACACTGGAAGTTATTGATAGAAAAAGGCTCCATGGCTGATTTTCTTAGCACTTAAAAAGGTTTTAACACTTGTGCTTATTTTACAGGTCTCAGGGGAGAAGTTACTTGGTTTGGCTAAGTTCTTTCTTGGCATTGGGATTCCTGGTGATGCAAAGGATTTCTTTAACCAAATAGAGGCGTTAGCTTGTCTTGAAAATAATAGGTAAGTTTCGTGAAAGGCTGTAAATTACTCAATCATTATTGATTGAGAAATTTTAAAGTATAGATTACTTTAAGATTAAGCTCCGAGACATAAAATGTACTAGCCCATGTACTTGTTAAATTTATTCTTAATCATTAAGCTGATTTCATGTATGGTGCAGGGTTTCTGTCCCCCTGATTTTATCGCTTCCAGCTACTGTACTTTCCGTTTCTAAGAAGGACCAGCTCAAGGTGTTTCCACACTTAACATCTTTGCAATCAAGCGTTTGACCATTCAGTATCTCACGACACTTTGCATAATCATTTTTGTTTGATCTGTGAAAAATATGAGGTCAACAAATTTGTATACGCCACTCTAGTTCTGGTGTTAAGCTACAAAGCTTGCCTGTTCTAAACATCTAAATGAAATAGAAAATGCTTTCCTGTCTCCAAAATAATTCCCAGATTTAAGAACTCTAATTGTATTTTGGTGTTATTCAAGAAAATGTGTTTGAGATTTAACTCATTTATCTTCTACTATGAATATTTGATAAGGTTCTAAATTTCTAACTGCATGTGCTTAATTCACTTATCTGTTCTACTTCATATCAGCTGTAATTGTCCGAATTTATATGCTAATCCTGTTGTGCACTGGTCTGCATTTTAAAAATCATCAGGGTGGCACCTTTGATATTTGTTTCCCACAGATAATGTAGTTTTGTGTAAGATGAGACATTTCTGCGTTAGCTTTCTTAGGGCTTATTTCTCATTCTTCACTCCTGATGTTTAAGTTTATTATCTATGTTCAGGTAAAAGTAAATACAGTTCTTGGTTCACATGCACCTCCGCTGACAGTGAAGCTGGTTCAAGCTTCCAGCTCTGGCTCAAAAGAAAGTTCGATAATTGAGAGTCAGGTTGGCTTTAATACTACTTTCCTTCGTCTCATTGTCATCCTATTAATTAGATATTTACTTCATTAATCCTTTTGCTACATTTTGATAATATGATCTTGCACCAAATAAAATTTCCATTAATGTGACACAGGAACTCAAGTTCGACTCCGACAGTTCGTCACACACTTTGGATTTGCCAAACACCATTGACGTTGGGAGATATGTGTTTGTTTTTGAGGTATATCTGTAGGTCTTTTATTTATAGGAGTGGGAGACATTAAATGCTTGCCTTCATCTTGTTTTGCGTTTGTTGCTCTTGCTCATATAATCCAACTTCTTGTTTAGGTGGTTCTTCATGACTTGGAGCACAAGAAAGTGTATGCAACTGGGCGTCAGACTCGAGTATCAGTATTTGTCACAGGAATTATCGGTGTTGCCAACTCAGAAATCTCAGTACTTGATAGTGACCTTGGCAGTGTGGAATTCCAGAACAAGTGAGCATTCTTGTCCCCTATTTGTTTCTCTTTTAGCTAGTATGTTTTTATTTGTATTTTTATTTTATTTTAAATTTTTATCATGATACAACAATTACGTAAGCCCTCTGACTTCTATTCTGCTTTAAATGATGTGGCCATTGACCACCAGGCTAGATTTAGCTGGAGAAGGTGTCGTCTCCTTGTCAGCAAACCACCTTCAAAAGTTGCGACTGTCCTTTCAACTAACTTCTCCTCATGGGAATGCTTTTAAGCCTCATCAGGTTGGTATCCCTATCTGTCTGTTCATGAATTTACCATTTTCCCCTCATAGTGACTACAAACTGTTTCGGCTGCAGGCGTTTCTCAAGTTGACACATGAAAGCAATGTGGAGCATATATTTGTGGTTGGAAACTCCGGCAAGAAGTTTGAGATTCTTCTGGTTAAGTTTCTTGGATCTAAGGCCATCTTTTCCTCTACCAGTTATTTGAAAACAAACGACTGTGTGCCACACAACGCTCTACAGGGTTTTGAGATTTATGCGACTGTAATAATTGGAAAAAAAATTGATATGACATCAGGGACTCTCTTAGGTCTTTATTATTGCTTTGAACTCGAACGACCAACATGAATTAAGGGACATAGTGGACACCTGGAAAAAAAATTAACTGAAGTCATCCCAATCTTTAAAACGTCCTCTGGTGTTACCCTTCTAGCGCTAAGCCTGGTTTAGTGACTGATGGATATTATTCGTTGTTCTCTTAGAGAAAGTATCCTTGTGGAAGCTAATCAAGTAGGAATTGTATTTATTTAGTTTATTTTTTTGTCTTGCAGGATTTTCTTAGGTTGGTTGAGAAGTTCTACTATCTATCTGGCAGCTACGACATCGAGCTGACTGTTGGTGATGCTGTAATGGTAAGTATCGGATAGCTGAAGATATCCAAACCATGTTTTTGGTTTTTAACAATTGAAAGAAATTTGTCTCTCTTTCAGGAGAACTCTTTCTTTAAGGCTATTGGCAAGATCGATTTGGATCTGCCCGAAGCCCCTGAAAAGGCCCCTCGCCCCCCAGTGCGGCCCACTGATCTTTACTCACGATTCGGACCCAAAGCTGAGATTAGCCATATATTCAGGGTTCCAGAAAAGCGACCACAAAAGGAGCTCTCTCTTGTTTTCTTGGGTCTTACGTTCATTCCACTGCTCGTATTTTTTATTGGGGTAGGTCTCATACTCTCCCATGTGCCTCTTGAAACTCTTTGGTCTTGCCCTAATATATGTTTGCTCAAAGTCGGTTTAGTTGTTAAGTGAATTTGACATCGTACGCCTACTCGAAACTTTTTTTTTTTTTTTTTTGTAAAGCATGTTCATAAAATATTGATTTCAGAAGAATTAGCTTTTGCCTCTTTGCATCTGGACCTGAAATTTTTCATGTGATGAACCCTTGCCTTTCCGGTTTGTTGTTATCATTTTAAGTTACAAAGGTTTAGTTAAATGATCAACTTGCACATTGTTTCTATATTATTTTTTTTGGCTAACCGCTACTGTCGTATTTCAGTTTTCTTATTTATGACTTGGTCTGATGGTCTTTAAATGAATTAGTTAAAAGTGAGTGTAATACCATTGTTCTTTATGGCTTTTCTTCTAGATATGCTTTCTCTCCCTTCTAAATATACAATTTTCTGCTCTGGCTTTATGTTTTGGTCACTGTCTATTATTAGTTATTTTGGCTACCCTTAATATTAACTTTCTTTGCTCACGCTCTGTGCTTTATTTCCCCAAGTCCCTCTCTTTTGCCCTGATGTAGTTAATTTATTTTTTCGTGGCAGCTGTTACGTCTGGGGGTAAATTTCAAGAACTTCCCATCTTCAGCCGTACCATCCATATTCGCTATCCTCTTCCATCTTGGCATAGGAGCAGTTCTCGTACTGTACGCGCTCTTCTGGTTGAAGGTAAAGCTTATAGTCCCACTATCTATTGCTTGTTTCAGGACTGGAACTTTAATAATACTTTACCTTTTTAGAATCAGTATAAAAGATCTCATCTTTACTAGTCTAGTCACCCTTGCTTGACATTGTTAAACGAGATCAACAGCCTAACCCTTTTTTTCCCCCTTAACCGTCACAGTTTGACCTGTTTACGACGCTCAAAGTGCTCGGCTTCTTGGCAACATTCTTGCTTTTTGTGGGACACAGAATTCTTGCCCACCTGGCCTCCACGTCAAACAAGTTGAAATCTGCTTGAGAAAGTCAACTAGTCATAGCTTCTAGAGTAAGAGCGGGGTGTTAGTTATCACAAATTTTGTAGCACTGTTTGCGTATAATTATTATAATCTGGTATGAATGTTGTAACACAATATAGCAACAGCAAGCTGTTTTCACTGCCTTGGATTTTTGCACACCTTTGGTTGAGCAATTAGAGGAGAGGTCAACTTTATAAGGAGAAAATATCTTCACTCTCATATGTCAGATAGTTTTATTTCTTCACTCACTATATGCGCGTGGATTCGGACAAGCACGTAGTTCTGACTTCTGAGGCATAAATGTGACCGTTTACTGCAGGAACTCTGATTCCTTGTTTAATCCAAGCACAAAAGGCAAAACTTTTAATTTGGCTGTGTTTAGAATCTAGAAAATGCCGAGGGGGTTAGAAATGAAGTTCAAAATTAATTGTTCAGATTTAAGATGTGATTAACCAACAATTAAAAAGTCCGGCAATATAAGCTTTAAACCGGATTAAAATTAATCAAACGGTCAATTTAACTGTTTATGTTAAACTCATGGTTAACCGTGTAAATGTAAATAAAATACAAATAATCAGCAAATTAGTCATATTTACACATTTAGATTGCTATTTGGCCAACTTTTGGATAACCATTTGATAAACAGCCAATCTTTATTACGGTTACAACTATTTACAATTGATTACACAAAAATTGATTATTTAACAAATATTTACTAAAAGTTAACTAAATAGCAAACATATAAATATGATTATATATATACTAGACCCTCCATCTAGTATACTTCTTTTTCAAATATATGATTATATAAAGTTTGTTTCTTCTATAAGATTACCAAGCTTATCAACGATATGACTAAATATCTAGTCATTTTCTTTTAGGTTCAGTTTTAAGTTGCGATCCCTCAACGATGACATGTTGAAAAGCTTGGGGGACAAGAAACAAAAGCATAGTGAGTGAAAGTGCGATCCCTCAATTTTCTGAGCACATCTAAATAAGAGTGAGTGAGACTGTCCTAAATGGATATCTTGATGAGAGTCTGCCTATCGAATAATATGCAATCCGATTAGATCAAAAGCAGGCACTCAAACCCAATAGCATATAAAAAAGTTTGGCTCCATTAACAATATTTTTGTCTTAATTTGAAAGTTGATCTTTGCTTTAGCAACGAGAGAAAATCACGAATAAAATTCAAACCTCTATAATCAAAATAAAAGATTTCGTACATATTTTGGACATCAAAGTGAAAAAAATAGTAAGGGAAAACAAACCATTACAATAAATAAATTACCCTTCAAAATTTTTAAAATCGTGTTAACACAACCGTATACATAATCAACAACAGAACAAAAAATTAAATAAAAAAAAACTTATTTCTTAAAACAGAGCTATCATCCCAGCCATGTATGAAGGAATATTTCGTACACTTACAAAACAATAGTAATCATATTGAGTAACGTAATTCCGTTTACTCAAATGAATATGAATACCGCTATTAAAAATAGTGATAAAAACCCAAAAATCAAAGTCCCAAATGCTACATCACTAAAGACAACAACCGAGATGACGTGATAAGAAAAGAAAAAGTGGGTGAAGAAAAACCCGACTATTCAGTCTCCCTCACGCTCTCGCTCGTGCGCCACATCTTCTTTTGGATGACGAGAACCGTGTTGTCCTCGCTATGCTCTGACTCTTTAGCCGTGCCCACTATTTCCCAATGCAGTGATTTTAAGTAGCTCTTCACATAGTCCACAATCCTCTGCTTGTCGCAAACGATGATGAAGCCCTTTGGCCGGAGTATCCGGTCAATCTCGATCAGAAGATCCACTGCACTGCAGCTCTTGCTTTCGATGTCCGAGAAAATATCGCCCGCATGGACTAGATCGTATGTTCTAGGGTACGTTGAGAAGGCTTCACACCTGCCCAAAAAAAAAAAAATTTAATGAAAACATGGACTTTCTTAAATACCCAAAAGTAGTGCATCGACTGCTTGACAAATACCAGTTGTGTACAGCACCGATGAGGCCTCTGTCGTATATGACTTTGAGCGTGTTAGGTGCATCATCGGACACTGTGTTCATAACCCACACATCTTCGTTTTTCAAAGCGGCTGCGAATGAGCCAATGTTGGCCTTCATGTCCATCACATTCCTGATTGTGTTGGACTCAATTTTCGGTTTCAAAAGGCTCCAGTATTTTTCGACTCTTTGCTGCCACGCCTCCTGAACCGCGATATTTTTTTTTTGTCATGATCTTGTTGGGTTTCTACTTGCAGACTTTACTTGAAATGATATGCACAGATGGAATATGAAGTTTGAATTAATTACCGTGTCCTTATTGAAGTAATCATTGGAGTAGCCAAAGTCAGCTAGACGGGGCGGTGGAGTGGTAAGGCGAGCCGGCCAAGGAGCCAAACCACTTCCTTTTGCTTTGTGGTTTTCTGAAGAATTCAAACAACCAAGTGATCAAATTCTTTAAAAATCTCGATGCTACTCAAATAATGATTATGCAAGCCTAAATTTAGATGAATGGGGTATAGTTATGTAAACTTCCTGTCAAAATCATTGGTTACAGAACCATGTTACTGATACAGCCCCGGAGACTTAAGAAGCGCAAATGGAAAATTTATTGATAAACCCAGTTCATTATTCGAGGTGAACCAATTTCTCACAATTATACTACTCTACCATTTTGGAAAGTAAAATAAAAAAATTGACAAACTTCTCCTAACCTCTTATTTGTTAATGGAATCAAACAAGTAAATTACTATAGAAATATGTTGGATTAATATTCCAGTTCTCAATGTCTAATTCCCATACGTGGTATATCTTTAATTAACCGTGATTAATTAAGAAGAAAACACTGCATTCGGATTCATAAAAACGTGTCAATTTTTTTTTACAATGATCCCCAAATGAACTTAAATCAAGTTAGCCCATTACCATTCAACCTTTCGGGTCTCTAGCAGTTACCTCATCTAAGGGCGACAACTCTAATCTATGTTGCAAGATACGTAATTAAGTAGTATAGATCCCCATTATTTTATCCATAAAATCATACCACTACAATAAATTAATATAACACTTACGCTCAGAGTACGGCGTGATACAAGCCTCCATATTCACGCCCGCGACAGCATCCGGATCGCTGCTTGATTTGCACATTGGAGGCAGCGTCCCGTGATCTCTTGCGTTGTAACAATCATTGGTCAATGGCTTTTCCCAAATTACAGTTTGGTTCTTCTTGGAAGCTATTTTCCAGCACATGCGCTCCACAAGGGTACTCATCTCTTTCCATATTCTGAGATCCTCTTCGTCCTGAGCATAGGCTTCCGGGGACGAGTAGGCAAAATAACCTCCCGGCCTCAGAACCCTGTCTAGCTCGAGAAGAAGGATTCCGTCCCTCTGAAGCCAATCGATTCTGCAACGAGAACAATGAGCAAGCTCGAAGGATCTGCTCGGATACGGGAGTCTCTTCGTCCCCAGAACGCCGAGATAAGCTGGGATTCCTCTCTCCAAGGCAAACTGGATCTGGTTCTGGTGAACGTCGTTCGGTGCCAAAGACATTGTAATGATATCGGAAGAGAGAAGGTACGCGCCGAAGCTAGCTACTCCGCAACCAACATCAAGGACTGTTCGGATTTTGCCACCGTTGTTTAAATTGTCTTTTGGAAATTCAAGCATCTGCCAGAGTAAAGCGAGCAGATCATTAATAATAAAAAAATAAAAAAGGTGCAAATAGGATGCGAATCGTTCAATCTTTTCTTTTCCAATTTACTTACGTTAGCCATGGACGCAATGTATTTGGCAGCTCCGTAATGGAAGTGAGTTCCTCCTCCCGGGAAATTAATCCTTTCGCCTTTGACAACCATCCAGTTCTGGTCAGACTTCTCAGTGGCGAGGTGGGTATGTGGGATATTTGCTTTCCATACCTCATCTCTGCTTTTCGGCCACTTGATGGGAATCTGTTTCCGTAAAAGATCAGGATTAAAAAACATCACATTAGTACATTTCAGTAAACAATCAAAGCTCGTTCACTCTCATCAGCCATAAATCACCTTATATCCGTGCGGAGGAGGGATTAAGCAATTGAATCGCCTTTCAGGAAGCGGGCAATGTCTCTCATAATGCTCCATCAACGAAAGATCAAGCTTCATCCTCATTTGGTAAATAAGATTTCTGTCCAGACAAGGAATCAGCTCCGAGTGCCGATCATCGCACACCTTCGACACAGAAACAGAAAGATTAGTTAAAACCGGAAAGCAAAATCAAACAAGCCTACGAAAAACTAAATAAAAAAAACCCCGATCGTTAACTCACCGGAAAGCTCTTCGGTATAAAACCAATATTTCCATCCTCACCGAGCATCGATGGAAGCTCCTCGGCAACAGCATCATCATCGGAACCCAAATAAGAACTGAACTTTTTCAGCGATTTATTTCCGTACTCCAACGCGGACGAGCCGCTTTTTCGAGAAACTACATATGCGACGCAACAAATCCCCACCAAAACTAATATCAAAGTAACCAAGCGTCTATTTTGACCCCCTTCAGCTCTCCCCCTCGACATTTTTAGTATCTAAACTAGTCCGACTATAACATCAAGAGCCAAAGAGAATATATCAAAAGCTCAAAAACAGATCTAGCTTGAGAGACACACAATGAAATAGTTGTCGAAATATCTCCGGTCAGATGAGCTAATCCGGTTCCAACTAATCAAAGATTAGTTTCCAGTTCTTCTTTGCAAACAAAGTCACACTGCAATAATTCGGACTAAGATTTAGTACACTGAAATTCGTTCCACTAACCAAAAGCAGTATATATTAGACGCAAGCAACTTCATTTATATATGCCAAATCAGATAATGAGAAAATGGCATTCTTATCTCAACATAGTCTAATCAAACCTCTTACTGATAGGTGTTAGATATAAAAAACAACTAACGCTAAAGAACCAGAAGCTTATAAATGGAATCAAGATTCAGATCCAAACCAGTTTACTGAAAGCTGACGTTGTTGTGATTCTTGTGACGGAGATAAGGATTTAAAGGGTAGATAGGGAAACCGAAAAGTAAAATGAAATATGAATAAAAGAAAAAAGAAAAAAAGCAAAGCGAAAACGCGCAAAGAAAGAATGCACCGACAAATTGCCAGCTACGAGTGTGTCGCCATCGCAGAGTGGAACTGAGAGACACTGATTTATTATGACCTTTAAATTTTAATAATAATTAAAAAAAACAATAAATGAAAGAACGCGTCGGCAAAAACGGAAGATCTTCGTACTCAAATGTGAAACTGAACGATTTTTCCATGTTGATGTGAGTGCAAATCCCAGGGTTTTAACGAAAACTGTGTCCAATTACAGCGGCAAAAATGTACGAAATTTGGCGTAATATAAGTCGAATTTTCAAAGTTGGGGATAACAATTAAGTGGATCTGAAATCGAAAACATGCGTACCTTATATATAGTTATTGAGAAGGCAGAGAGCTGTGAATACGAGTATATATATATATATATATATATATATATACTAGATAGTAACACGTGCTACGCACGTGGTTAATAAGGATTTACTTAAAAAAATATAATTTAAAATTAATCAAAGTTACTTAATTAACGAATTTTAAATACTTAGTCTCATATTCATAAATAAATAAATAAAGTAAATGTTTCTCATAATTTTTCAATAAACATACACAATCACAAAATACTATAATAAAATATAGATGAAAAAAAGTAAATAGCATAGAAAATACATGATGTCCTTTAAATAAAATAAAAAAATAGTTTAATCAAAGCCTAAGTTTTTTGTTAGAGGTGGATGTTGCAGATGAGTGATCATCATCTTTGTTTTCCAATTCTTGGTCGATAAAATTAAGTTCAGTGAGCTTGTAAACTTGACTAACGGTGAAATCGTGTTGCATTCCTATTGAATTTAGAATTTTCGTGTCTTGAATATGGAATGCTTTTGTGATAGCTTCTTTGGCCTAGAATAGTGGCCTTTCAAAGAAGATTTTTTGTGAACTCTAATGTTGCAAATGTGAATAACGATTAATTTTGTAAATTATTACAAAATTTTTAGATAAGCAAAACATTTTTTTATATATTGTTTTACTTGCTCCGAAATGTTGGATATTTGTGAAGTCTTACATGAAAACATTTTTGCAACAGTGTAATCAAAGCACGCAGCTTCGAACTTCTTTGAACCATCCGTCAAAATGAACTGAATGCATAACCTATAAAGTATTTTGTCACATGAGAAAAATATTGTCATGTGAAAAAATATTTTGTCACGCGGATTTTTTTTTTTTTTTTAAAGAAGCAAATATTGGCAAGACTAATCTTTGATTGGATAATCCTCAGTTGGATTTTCCTCTAATTCTTAATTAGCAAATGGTTACGCACGTGATAAATTTAGGTAATAATTGGCAACGATATTAATTAGATATTTCAATGTAATTATCTAATTTTAAGTAATTCAACTCCGCCGAGACCCTGAATACAATCTCACCCTTTTATGTGTGCAGAACCCAAAACACTGAAAGAAAAAAAAATATCAGCAATATACATTTTTTTATAAATTATGAAAAATATTTAATAGCATCCGAGAGCTTTGATTCAGCATCCAAGCTTGAATCATCGCGGTGTTTTGCTAATGGGATTAATAAATATCGTCATTTTAATTTGTTCTATCAAGGTCCACCGAGGCAATTAAATCACTGAATTACAACACGAAAAAATAAAAGGAATTAAGAAATGAAGAGAAAACGTTAGCTAATTTCTTCAATAAACTTGGAGAAGATTAAAACATGTACCAATAAAAAAGTTATACAGATCGTTATTAACAACAACTTCATTTCGAAGAATTATGGTAGTCAATAATAGAGAGCAACTACAAATATAAATAAAATTTCCGAAAATATTCCTCAACTCAAAACGCAAAATCTAGCTTCACCAACTCAAGCTGCATATTAGCAAAGTAAAAGTAAGAACCTGAATTTAAAAATTATTTTCGTGTTCCCAGTTTAGTCTAGGATATCACCGGAGAAGATGACCTAGACACGGAAAAACTGAAACAAACCCAAATTCAAGAACAAAACATGAACTGATCCATTCGAAATTGACATCCAAAACCTAAATAATCTAGAATCAACAATAATGTTTGTCCATATATCTGCCACCTGCAAATAGATCAGCCTGAATAGCTTAGTTCTTGCATTATGAGAATCACTTTTTCTTGAACTCTCTGGAGATTCGTATGATATCTTTTCTTTTGAGAAATTTTATAAAAAAATATGACTCATAACTCACAAGTCATGATATTGCGTTTTTACTCGCCAAATATTTGAAACATATGAATATTTGGACCGAAATCCTCAATGACTGAGAAAATACAGCATATAGCCACGTATGGCCGCAGCCGGAAGCAAAAAGATAAAATACCATTGCAAGCAGCCATATGTGGCAAAACATAGCCTTTTTAATAATCGATTAGGGTATTTTGGTCAAACATGCCATATTTTTTCCAATTTTTACAGGTTTGGATGGCGATCCATTTCTTCATAAGCAGTTGCTCTGCGTTGTATTCTGCTCAGCGTTTTGTTGATATCGAGACACCTTTCTAGTGTGAACGTGGGACATTTCATTGCACTCAGAGTTTTACCTGCCTGCAAATACTCAAACCATCTACAAGCATTTACTCTGGATCGAAAAGCGGATATAAAAGTATAAAGCTTTGAGCTTAAAGAGGGCTTAAAAAGAGAAGATTCATTCATAGTTTCAATTGAATTTGCTGAAAAGCGAACATGATTGCATTCTCATCGGTTATCTTCGTACTCTTAGTTACCTTCTACGATCATAATTGGCTCTTCCCAATGGGCTTACGATTTGATTTCACTAAAAGGGAATTTATTTGTGATTACTAAGCGTGGATCCGGGAGCCATGGCATCGAAGATCCGAAGAAACTCTAAACTCAAGAAAATCGGAATAAAACGTCTCATTATGGCGTTTGTACATATTGGAATAAATATAAAAGAAGGCTGACCGGCAACAAGTTAAGCGAAGCGTAGTCGGTGGAGTCCCGGGTTAGCTTCGGACGGTGGTGCTCGCCAATGATACTCGAGCTAAAGAAATTTCAAATTTAGAAAAAGAATTGAACAGGCTAAGAGCGACCGCCAAATGCAAAAATGGTAAGTTAAAGCTTAGTTGATGCATTTTATCGAACACATAGCGGACCAAGGGATTGTTATGATAACAGAGAAACGCCATTGCGGCTCTTCTTACAAGATGTACACACCATATTCATCGCATGTGCATTTTAGTTCATCATCATGGAAACAGTGTTTAAAAAGACGGTTTGTAGGCGCGCCTACTCTAAGGCTTACGCCAGGGAGTCTTTCTGGCGTTATGCGCCTCAGTCGAATAAGGCGAGCGCCTTAGGCGGTAGAATCGCCCTTTACCGCCTTTGAAATGAGAGGTTTTTTTAAAAAAAATCTGGGCCAAAATAATCAGTCGGGCTTGTAATTCGGGCATTTTTAGGTTTTTTTAATGACAATTAACTATAAGTAATTAAACCACACCACTCGGTATGTGAACCGTCTCTCACGCAACCCTCTATGTCCCTCACGTTGATATCATGGAAGATGATGACGATGTTGTTTGATCACCTAGATGATGACGAGGACATGGAAGATGATGACGATTTTTCAGAAAACGAAGAGCTAGAAGACTGGATCGGTTCGGTTCGGTTTTTGACATTTTTAGTATCCGAATCCAAATTTTCGGTTTTTTAAAACTCGGTCCAGTATCCGGTCCAATTTAGTCTAAAACCGAAATTCGGTTATCCGAATATTCGGTTATCCGGTTTCTTAAATCCAGTATCCAGTCCAGTATCCAGTTTTTAAAATTCGGTTATCCAGTTTGTAAAATTTCAGATCCAGTTTAATATCCAATTTTATAAAATGGATATTCATTTTCTAAAATCCAAATCCGGTTTGTAAAAATTCAAAAAACGAGTACAAACCACTCTTATAAAGCTCCAAAATGACAATACATAATCTAAAACTGAGTAAAAAAAATAAAATTCAAAAAGATACTCGTCTCCAACTACATGAACATGTAAATATCATAATATAAAATTAAAATTACAACCCTAATGATCATAACAAACCATACAACGATTGAATTTGTGTGTTACTTTTATAGATCACATAATCAAGTTGTAGTAGCAGTATGAGTTGATATATGAGAAGTTTGTTCTTCTAATGTTGATCATCATCTGTTAATAATAATGACATAAATTTAAAATAAATTTGTTTTAATAAACAAACAACAAATGAATATGTCAAATAACTTATCAAATAATTATCTAACCCAAAACAACTTGCTTAGAATCATTTAGTGCTTCCACTTCAGTAAAATCTGATTTGGGAAAAAAATAAAAACGCTAGGTCTCTCTCAAAATTAGGTCAAGTATTTTTTTTTTAATATATATTTATTTTTAATTAAAAAAAAATCGGTTAAATAACCGATATCCAGATTTTTCCAAAATCAAATCCGATATCCGGTCCAGTTTTGTAAACCGGATCGGTTATCCGAATCCGAATTTCGGTTAGCTGACGTGGCTCCGAATTTCGGTTTCGGTTCGGTTTGGATATCGGTTTTATCCGATTTTCGGTTCGGTTTTGTACAGCCCTACTAGATGATGACGAGGACATGGAAGATGATGACGATTTTTCAGAAAACGAAGAGCTAGAAGACTATGATTTGTTTGATTAGTGTCGTCGAGTTTAATTTATATTTGAGTCTAAAACTCATTTTTTTTTTAGTTTTTGTTTTAATACTTATGAAAACTTGAAAATTACTATGAATTTTATATATATTATATATTTTCTATATTATTTTTTAGGCTTACACCTCGTACCGCCTAAAGGCTTACCGCCTCCGCCTAGAAATGGATTTTGCCTCAATTCCCGCCTCCGCCTATTTAAAGAAATCTGAAAACTTAACGACACCATGAATCATAAAAGGAAACTGTTTCGGGTTTTAGTACAAGATATTCTTCTCAAAGATTACACTTTTATCATACATTCAATGCAATGTAGTTATACAAAAGAAATTGGGTGAATTCGAAATGCATCATCACCAACATTGTTTACTATTTCAATAAGAGTGCAATACATCACCAATGGTGATGCATTACCACGTGAAATAAAACTGACACCTGGGCTGCACTAAGTCTTGAAATTTTGAGAAATGATGTGGTGTTGCAACACCCTAAGATGATATGTGTCGATAAATGTTTTTTTTAAGCGCTACCCAGAAAAAAAATGTAAAATGATACTCACCTTGACAACTGAAGCAAAGTTATCATCTAAGATAATAATATCTGAACTTTCTTTTGCAACTTCAGTTCCTTGAATCCCCATAGAAGACCAATATCTGCCTAAAATAGAAATTGTCGTAAATGCATTAAACTACTACCAATAATTATTATAATAATAAATAAAGAAAACAAAACATAAAAAGAAAAATAGATCAATTAACACTGACAATATCTTATCTTCGCAGTGTAGAGTAGAGGAAAACATTATTATGCAGAAATGAAACACAATGCGGATATATTTATCCATTAAGATATTTATAACTATTCAAATTTGAATTTGCTTTTCATATCCTGTTGTAAAATTGATTGGCATTTCAAGATTGACGACGGTATCATGGCCCTTTTATGTTGACACCCCTACGAAATCCCAAAAACTCACCAGCCCCACAAGGACAATATTGGACCACAAGAAATATCCTTCTCAAGTTGGAAAAGTGCAATGATTTTTTTTTTTTTTAAAGAAACAACAGCCATGAACAATGAAATTATGAAATGCACAATGATGACAGACCTCGTGAAGTGCAGGTGCGTCATTGGTGCCATCTCCAGTTACAGCGACGACTTCTCCGGACTTGCGTAATGCTTGGACAAGCAATAGTTTGTCATTCGGTGAAGATCTTCCCATTACCTGTATGATTGCTTCAACTTTAGTACATTACTACTGCAAGACTGGGTTGTCCAGTGGACGGATACTATATTTAATAGCTTAACATTCTCTTTAGTGGGTACCGTTATCTTCTTGGCAACTTGTTCCCTTTCCTTCTCCGAGAGCGCGGAAATCTTTTCCTTCAATGATGTTAGGATGAGTAGCGTCTTCTAGAGAACGGAGTATTCCACACTCCAATGCGATCGCTTTGGCTGTTTGTAGATTGTCACCAGTAATCATGCGTACCTAGAGTGCAAAGCAAGGATCATGTCGCATCATTGATATAAGAAGAGACAAAAAGGTTCTAAAAGACCATTTTGCAATTACATACACATAGCATAGCAGTCTAGAGGAAATTGGAGTACCTTAACACCAGCAGCTGTGCATATTCTCACAGCATCTTGAACTCCAGGACGAAAAGGATCCTACAGACAAGGCATGGTGTCAGATCATTATGTAACGAAATATATCACAGGAACGGACCTTAGTTTGCTACAAGCCATAAAGCTTGTAGAGTCGCCATTGTTTGATGAGCCAATGACAATACATCATTTGATACTAAAATGGAAATAGGGGTAAAATATCCTTTGTTTCCTTAAGGTTGTACACTTGAAATCAAGATCAATACACTCGAACTGAGAAAACTCTGCCTCACAAGTGGGGGAAAAGAAGAGGTTCACACCTCGGTAATTTTGAAGCTTACTTAAATTTCACATAATATGACCTGAACATAGCTGCTGCGTAGATTTTTTTTTTTTTTTTAAAGCTCTTGTTCATATCCAAGTAAAAAGGAAGGATAACAGATGGATGATACAGTAAAACAACGATAATAAACCGGAATAAGGGCATCGTTTTCACTTTAGCAGTGTAAAAGAGAATGCACATATAAACGTGGGAGTGAGCTTATTTATTTATGGAAATATATATTTACATTAAATTACTTGAAGAGTTTCTCAGTTCCATCATGCACAATAATGTCTCTATCTAATAAAAAAAATAGCAAGTTAAAGCTTAGTTTCCATTTAAAATATGAGCTTCCTCTTTTTGGTGGCCGAATCAATTACACAGAGAAGAAGAAGAAAAAGGGAAGGGAAAACAAAAAAGACAACACAAAACCCTAGTATTTAATTATAGAGCGATGAAGATCATCAATTCAATTTCAGTTTTCGATTTTCATTCGGACCTCATTTTGTTGAGCTGGTTCAGCGCTGGCTGAAGAATGTTGTACAGAACCCAGCCGATCGCCGGCGCGATCACCCAGTAAAAAAAATAACAATCTCATAATACAAAAGCAGTAAAACAGATGTTTTTTTTTTTAAAAAAAGGGGCTAATACGATTCATGATGAAAACAAATAAAAGAATAAAATTAATTCAGGAAGAGAAATTAGACCTCAAGCAACGGAAGACCACTGATGAAGAGAAGCAACAGAGTGAGGAAGATCGGGATCTCAAAAGAAAAACTCAACCTCAGAGAAAAACTGTACACATAAAGTAGAGTTTTTTGTTTATAACTAACCTCCATCGGCGAAGAGGAGCTGCAGAACTTCGCCACCAACATTAGTCTGCTCATCATATTAAGAGCAAGTCAGCATGATATAGAACTGAGGTCTAGAAATTTCTAACACTACAGACACCATTGAGGCACTGAAGGTAGAAATCATACCTTCACTGGAAGTTCACTGCCAAATCAATCCACATATACAATTACTTGTCCCTCTCTGATGAGATCTCTCTGAAAATCCATAACTAAAATAAATAAATATAAAACCAATTCAGAATCGCAAGTTAACTCGATCAAATTTACGTAAAAAATATGAACAACGATTACAGAGTGAGTACGAATATGAGACGAAGAGCGATCCAAGCAAACCTTTACCTGTTTAGGTTTCGGCCAATTAACCTAGAGAATTCGAACCATCTGCTTCCCTAAATGTTCAGGGAAAAACTAAAATTAACGAAACAGCTCAGCCAAACAAACGAACCAAAAAAAAAAAAAAAAAAAAAAACAAAGAGTAAAATCCTAAGGACAATGATATTAATTTTGTTTCACCTGAGTCTAACAAGACATTCCAAGAGAAGATAACAATCTCGAAGAACAAGAAACCTGAATAACAACCGGTGCCAATATAGCATAGAGAATTGACATCATCATGACACAACATAAACATCGAACCCTACATCAGATTCACGAAAGAAGAATATGGTTTACACAAGAGGCAGCCATCTAGAAATTCAAAGCAAACCAAATACAAAAATAGATATTGGCAATAACAGAAAGGTTCCAAAGGAAACAATAGATCTATAGCCTTTCCGATCATTCCAGGTTCATAGATAACCCTAAGAAGACGCAGATGAACCTTCAGAGACGAGTAAGACAAGGGCCAAGGAACCACAATTCATGTAAAACCGTCCTAATTGTTATATGACAGGTAAGTAACGAAAAATCAAAAGTAACTTCAGGAGAAAAAATCGAGAGATCGACAAACAGAAGAGGTCAATTAAACGAAATATCCATATATCAGGTGATGGAATACCAGAGACCTTGTGATGCGATACGAGCCTCTTGAAAAAAATCCTAACACAACTTGAAAAACGCAAAACCGAAATAATTCTAATGCGCTAAAAAACAATTACCTTGTTAAAGAATTCTTAAATCTTAATTGTTTGATAATTCAAAAGAGATTACAGATCCTATAGCGATGAAGTCGAGAAAAGAAACATGCCGAAACCATAGAAACCCGCGGAAGATAAAACTGAATTGGGCTGAGATCTATCGAGATTTACTCTCCTGTCTATTCTTTTTTATTTTTTATTTTTTTATTTTACAAGGAAAGAATTTACGAGCGGTGGTCTGAAACACGACAAAGAAGAAAGAGCACTGTCTCTTTTTTTCTAATTTACTCACAAAAAAAAAAAGAGAAAAAAAAAGATTCACATCACACTAATGCTGGATGGATCTGTACGCACTGTTGTAACACATAACGAGTATCTATTTAATTTTCTTCTCTTTTATTTTTCCCTATAAAATTTATTTCATCTTACTTGATTTGGGTCGCATTAAATCAATGTTACCTCCCTTAATTAGGTTTTTTTTTTAGGAATTAATTAGGGATTTTTTTTCTTCGCTTATTTCATTAGGGATAGATATGATAATACAAAATCTCTAATGCAGATTTTGAACTTATTAAGAAATCATACACGTTCAGATCAGATTTGGTATTTAAGTAAAAATAAAAGAAAATAAGGGCGTTTATATAGGTGTGTATGCTTTATCCAAATTACAATTACATCGAGCTCGATAATTGCTCTTTGAAACTTCCCTATATGATTATGATTAGCGATTTTCTAGAGAAAATTCTTGAGAATCATAAATATGGATAATCGAGATCAATAGTTTAGTAAAATATAATTAATTACATATGTATACTTTGGTTTTATCTCAATAGCGTAAAATTTTAAGAAATATAAGTTGTTTGACAAAAATATCTCTTAAGATCAACGCAAAAATTATGATTCTATGGATCGTCGCTGCATAGGGCTACAATCAAACACATTTTTATACATTAAGAGATATTTTGGTCACATAAGTTTTTTTTTTTTTTTGAACACTTTTCGCCATGTAAACAAAATTTTATGTGCCAGTGGACATATTTTACCAAATTTCTTATAAAAGCGTAATTTTTAATGCCACGTTCAGTGGCGGATCCACGTTGTAGCCTCAAGAGGCCCCCTCTCCCCCCCCCCCAAAAAAAAAATTCAGGCTTAATTTTTTTTTTTTTTTTCCAGCCAAAATTCAGTTTTGGCCCCCCACCCCCTTCCGAGTCTGGATCCGCCACTGGCCACGTTGGAAAAAGTAGCTCGTTAGTAGCTGAAAGGGGGTTTAAGTTAGTTCTTAGGATTTTGTTGCTATAGATATTGTATGGAGTATAAAGTGTACTTTTTCGGTGACACGACACTTGTCTATCTCGTCATTTCATCTCAACTCATTCAATTCTGAATATGACGCGACATTCTTAGCAATTTGCAGTTAAGAATTCGCAATCGTTACTTCAATTATCAATACTCTCG
Organism: Urtica dioica subsp. dioica; assembly: GCF_054948205.1. Classification (NCBI taxonomy): domain Eukaryota; kingdom Viridiplantae; phylum Streptophyta; class Magnoliopsida; order Rosales; family Urticaceae; genus Urtica; species Urtica dioica. The sequence continues at coordinate 13,163,375 of NC_142763.1, forward strand.
ATACAGTACTTGAAGTAGTTTTAAACTCAGCAATGATCTCTTAATCCGATGAAAAGTTCATATAAAAAAAACACACTTATGTATTTCCCACTATTGCTGGGGAAGTTCGACGTTGGGTGTGTGCAGTGACGGATTTACAAAGGGCTCAGGGGGTCACGTGACCCCCCTGATTTTTTTATTTATTTTTTATTTTTTTTTATTTTTTACATTTTTTGCTCATTTTTTTTAAATTATCTTAAAAATTTACAAATTAGTTCAACTTGAGATTTATTTTTTCAAATTAGCTCCCCTAATCTTGTTTTTAAAATTTATCCCCTGAAAAGCTTTTCTAGATCCGTCTAAGATGCGTGGCTAAGAATCGCAGAGACGAGCTAGTGAAGCCCCTTTTGCATACAAACATGGAGATTGATCCGATAGCTTGATACGAAGATGTGTTCAAATTTAGGCAATTCGATTAAGGATTGTAAAAACCTCCTCGGAGCTACGGATGAACTTTACGGACGTTAGTATATAATTTTCTTTTCCCTTTTCAAATCTAAAAAAAATCTTCCACAAAAAATTCACAATAATCCCCCCGACCCACCCTCCTAGTCTAACCGAGGCGCGAAAACCTCAAGGTGGTACTGCATATCGAGCCTCTCGACGGTGGAGCGACTCATGACCCGCAAGCGGTGCAGCTCCGCCAGCAGCGCGGCGGCGATCTCGGTGTCGCCGTCGCGAGCGATCCCCTCGACGACGATCGTGTAGGTCCCCTCCCTGGGCACGAACCCCGCCCCGACCATGGCCGCCTCCAGCACGGCCAGCGCCCCTCCCGCCCTCCCGGACTTGCACAAACCCAACACCAGCGCGTTCAAGTACCCCCCGATGTCCCCCGCCCCCGCCAGCTCAGCGTAAACCTCCGCGGCCGCCCACACCATCCCTTCCCCGCACAGGCCCTGAATGAGGGACGAGTACGTCCCCGTGTCGGGGCTGAACCCGAACCGCGCCATCTCCGCCATCAGCTGCAGCGCCGCGAGCGCGTTCCCTCGCTTGCAGAGGCTCACGACCACGCTCTTCTCGTGGTCGTGCCCGCGGCCGAGCGTCTGGACCATCGAGTAGGCTTCGTGGACCATACCGGCGCGGCACAGCCCCGCGGCCACGGCGTTGTAGGTCCCGTCGTTGGGCTCGCACCGCCGCCGGGCCATCAGGGACAGGCACTCCGCCGCGGGCCCCACGCGCCCTTCCAGGCAGAGCCGCGCCACGATCGGGTTGAAGCTCGCCGCCGTCGGCCGGAGCCCCGCCCGGGACATCTCCTCCGCTGCCGCCAGCGCTTGCGCCGTCATCCCCTGCGACGCCAGAGAGTCGATGATGATGTTGTACGTCACCGCCGACGGCGATTTCTGCACGCCTAGAGTTTGCCAAAACGGTTGATTAAGCCCGTTAGAACCGTGCGAAACGGTTAACGTGTTTTTTTGGGCAAAAACCCTTGAACTTTTAAAAATTAAATTTTTATCCTTAAATTTTATAAAAATTAATTTTTTACCCTAATATTTTTATATTTTTAACTCATAATCCTATATTTTTTTTCATATTTTCCCATCTGGATATTTTGTTTTTCGTACACGCCTCTTATAAATTTACAGCTTTTAATCCGTAATTTTACATTTTTAGCTTAAAAGTATATAATTTTTTCATATTTACCCCTTTCGAATATTATTTTTCTTACACGTCCCTTAAAAAATTTAGAAATTTTTTTTTTTCAAATTTGCCCTCTTAACTACACTAGCTCCAGCCACTATTAAGATTAACATCTATTAATTTTTCTAAAATGTTGGCTAACCGCGATTAACTATAAAGTTACTTAAACCGGACAAAACGCGTACCCACCTCTATCCACGGCGGCGGAGGACGAGGACGTGGTCATCATCATCTCGGAGAGGATATCCGCGGCCTCGGCCCACCTGGCGTCGTTGCAGAGGCAGCGGAGGAGGATGTTGTGGCTGACGGTGTTGGGTCTGAAGCCGAGGGCGGGAAGGCGGCGGAAGAGGAGGAGGGCCTCGTCGGTGCGGCTCTCCCTGCAGAGGGCGGTCAAGAGGACGTTGTAGCTGACGAGGTTGGGGGCGCCGCCGCCGGAGACGATGCGGTCGAGGAGCTTGATGGCCTCGTTGGCTCCTTTCTCCTTGTAAGTCGCCTGGAGGAGGAACGAGTAGGTGAACTCGTCGGGGACGAGGCCTTTGGCCACGAGCCGCTCCAGGAGGTGGAGGCTGCGGCTGAGGCGGCCGCGCGCGCAGAGGCCGCGGACCAGGGAGTTGTGGGCGGGGCCGGAGGCGGGGAGCCCGCGCTCCGCCATGCGCTCCACGAGCTGCATCGCGTGGCCGACGCCGCCGCGGCGGCACAGCCTGTCGACGAGGAAGGAGTACGCGGCGGCGTCGGGGGCCACGCCGGAGTCCACCATGAGCTCCATCACCTGGACGGCTTTGCGGACCCGGTTCGCCTTGCAGAGGTCGTACAGGAGCTGCGTCGACCGGGCCGGGTCGGGCCTCTGCGCCGACCGGAGGTGAACGAACGCGTCGTTCAGCTTCACCTCCTTCGCTCGGTGCTCTTGCTTCCACTTCTCTTTCGATGCCGTGAAGGAGCTTAGTCTCACTACACTGCCCATTTCGGATCGGAATCAGAATCGGAATCGGAATCGAATCGCTTTCTTTTTCTCTTTAGCGTGGTTCGGTTTCGATTCCGCGTCCCTGGTTCGGTGATGAACCTGCTCTTGCTCTCGCTTCTCTTTCGAGTCTGCGAAGGAGTTCAGTTTCAGACTGCTATTAGGGATTGAAATCGGATCACCTTATCTTCTCTCTGCTATTTTATACTCTGTACTTATCTGTTTTTTTTTTTTTTTTTTTTTTAAATTATTTATATTTTGACCTCGAACTTTTACTAGTATTTCGGTTTGAGCCCCACAAAAGATGGAAGTTAAAGGATACGAAACACGGTTTGTTCTCTGCTGTTGGTTTTTTCTTTCTTCTTCTTCTTCTTCGGACTTGACTTTCTGAACCGGACTTGATTGTTAATGGACGATAATGACTTGGAAGCTTCGAAAGGCAAGAAACGCCAGCGAGAGGAAGATGATTCGGCTGAAATTAGCGATATCGATCAAATTCTATCCCTAGGTTAGTGTCTGCTTTTTGATTAATTTATTTGTCTTAAATGTCTAAATAAATTTTGTTCTTGTTGTTTTTATGTAATTATGTAAATGCAGAGAAAAGTCTTACGTTCAGTGATACAATGGTGGGGCTTCGGATAATGCGGGCTCAATTCCCGGACACTGACAAGGTTAGGACGATCAAAATTTCTGCACCAATTCTGTGCGTTTAGTGCGATTTCGTTTTGTGTTAATGACTTAATGTTAGTTAGTTATCTGGGCATTAGGTTCCGGTTCCATTCGTTTTGCGGTCACAACTGTATAGCAGCATCGACGACCGAACAGAAGTTGATAGGGATTTAGAGGTGTGTTCCTTTTTTTTTTTTTGGTGCATCACACACAATCAGAGTTTGAGACAACTTAATTTCTTGTGCAGTCTTTGAAAAGGGAAAAAATGATACGGATTTTCAAGTTGAATACCGGACAAGATGATCACGCGATAATGTTTTTGGATGACTATCTAAACCAGGTTTCTCTATTTGCATTCATTTTCTTTGGTTGAGTTGCAATTATGGGTGGTTTTGACAATGTTGGCTCTTTCATGGGAATTACACCTTGAAGAACTAAATGTGCATCTTCATATGCAGTTAGATCGTACCGTGAAAAGATATGAAGAGAAGAACCTTGAAAGCCGCAAAGTCTTCGAATGGTTTAAAAAGCATGTTCTTGATTTCAAGTTGGAACCCAGCATTGATCATCATGAACTTGTGAGCTTCTTTGAATTCCTACTGATTGTCTGTTTATGGAAATACACGTTTCTGTTTTACGAAGAAAGCCTTTCTACGCCTCTGGTTAATATAACATAATCTGCTATAAGAGTTCAAAGATAGGAAGAAGATTTATACCTTTATTGCATGCAAACAGGGCTCTAACTGGAAAGTTGGCTGAATTGTAATGTTAAAGCATAGTAGCACATCCCGCTAGTTCTTGGGCCTATTTGTCGAATTTTGGTATCTTGGCTAATTTGCACAGAAATCTTTTGCATTATTAAAAAAAATAAGAAGTTGGACTTTATACTAATATACTGCAAATTTCTTGTTCTAAAACTATGGCTTGTAAACACGAAATGCTATGCACGTTTTTTTTTTTTTTTTTTTTTTTTTTTTTTTTTAATTTCTTTTTGGAATATATATATAATTTTTTTTTTTTCGAAATGTTGGCAGTTTTACCCCCTTTAGACAATCCCTTCTGCTTGTTGCTGTGTGTTCTGTGGGGAATTTGGCCTTTGCATAAGAGAGCGTTCATTATTCGTTCCTAGAGATTTTGAATCAGAAAATGCTTAGGAGGCAAAAATGCTTGCAAGTCAACCATAATGCTGTATTAAAACAGCATTACGAGTTCAGAATTTCCGCTACGGCTGTCATGAAGTGAACTTTTCTCAGGAAATGGGCTTAAATCGTGCTACTGCTCTTAATAAAATGTTATACCTAACATAAGATTTCGATAGACCCTTAAATTTTTAACAAATCTGGATCAAATGTTAGTTTAGTTCTCTGATGCTTGAAGCCTTTTTGGTTATTGGTGACCAGTGCAACAACCTAATAAATATCTGTAATGGTGTAGTGTACACTGTTATCACTTGGAGGAAATGTGAAGGAAGCCCATATCACGCTGCTTATTAACGCTGGTCTTCTTGTAAGTGAGCTTCTGTTAGCAGACTAAAAAAAAAAAATATTATCCTTGCACCGTAATGATCATATTGTGAGATATGATAAGCCAATATTCTAGTTATATTATTTCCCGACTCATGAGCCAGTTGTGTGTTTAATGGTTACCCCAAATCTCATCATAAATATTTTATCATTGTTGTATGTGCAAATATTTGATTGTATATAGCTTCTAGTTCTAACATTCACTTTACTTTCAGACTCGACAGCTTATTGATCCAAACATGTATTGGTTTACAATCCCAAATATCGGTTCAACACTCAAGGGGCTCTCGCAGGTATCTAATTGATTTATTTCTTCTTTGGACCAATATAAGCTAGTGCGAAAAAAATTCTATTGAATTTGAAATGTAGATCCTTAGGCTCTTTAGTTTCTTTCTTTTCTCCTTGATATATATATATATATATATATATATAAATGAAGAAAGCTCGCAAATACCAAGATTTAAAATAGTCACAAAAATGGCAAAGACTACAGAGAGCAAGGGCAATCCCTAATCAAAACTGACGAAAAAAAATCGTTAAAAACATGAACTAGATGTTGAGAGCCAGAGGGCCATGCTGTAGGTTTTTTTTTCCTTTCCCAAAAGCTCCCCTATATAAGGCTCCTTTACAGACCAGTCCCTATATTAGTTTCTCTATGAAGTTTATAATGTTCTCGTGAACTGGGAAGAGTAAGAATTACAACTGTATATTGAGAAAAGAATAAGCTGTCATTTAAGAATGTTTAATAATGTCGTTGAAACTCATTGTTTAGGGAAGAAAGGAAGTCCTTTCGCTGTTAAATCGGAGGAAATTCAAAGAAATGATGCTAGCTCCTTTAGAAAAGAAGCGCCTTCGATACTCTCCACTTGACATCAGGTTTCATCTTCGTGACCTCATCGGCACAGGCCACCTCAAGATGGTCCAGACCCCAACTGGCATGGTTGTTCGAGTCTCAAAAGATTGAAAAGCCAGGAGGCACTTTTTCAAGTTTGGTTCATATGATTGCAAATGTAGTCATTCTTTTCTAGCTTGGTATATTCATAAATGCTTCATTAAGTTGACTGATATATTTTACACATTCGCTAAAACTTATCCAAAAGTTTCAGGGTCTCATATTCTGCTGGCTGGCCTAAGGAGCTGAGGGAGGAACAACCGATATATTTACCGACCCGAGACCACCCCTTTCAAGCAGTTTCACAAATCTGGGAAAAGGAAGAAAAAAAATATTCGCCGCAGACCATGCAAAATGCAAGATATCATGAGTGTCGCTTGACTTGATATTTCTGATCTCATTTGTGTGTAAATTTTATCTCAGTTGTAGAGTAGATAGAGATGATTGTTTCTCCTTTGAAAAAAATAAAAATAAAATTAAAAACAGAATGAATGAATTCAGATTGAGCCAAAGCTCGTTTACTTCAAATTTTTAACTGACTCTTTAGCTTATAGTACATTTTTCATGTGGACTTTGATTGCTACGTTAGTCCTTACTTTTGACTTCTCCATGTGGAAGAGGATAAATTTCAGCATCACAGATAAAGCCAGTAGACAAGTCTGTGCTAGGAAATGCTTCTGATGGAGACACTTAGTACAGTCACGAGCTTTCAAACAGGTGGCCGAAATCTGCTATGCAACTCGAAATTCAACTCTGAGGTAAAATCCTACTACCCTATTTCTTATCAATACGCATAGTTCATATCGGCATCAATGCCGCTTTGACATTAGCTGAGAATTAGTCATTACTTTGATCTTTTTCTAACTATAATTAGAGCTCGCGTCTTTCCGGTTTATCAATGTTAATACTATAAAGAGATCAGAGTCAAAATCGTGTCAAGTGATGACTGGACAATCGGGTTCAGTCCCGTGTTGTCACTCATCAATGTCTTTGAATCTTCTCACAGTTTGGCCTCGTCTGATTGCACATGCGAAACATACAAACTGAACATGAACTGTCTGTCTCTCATGGCTTTTTTGTTTGTTTGTTATTTTGAGTGGACGTAGCTCGTTTTCAAATGATTTGTGTGGCTGCTGATAAATTGGCTGTTCTCTTTCGTACTTGCTATATTAATTAATGATTTAGTTACTGTTAGGAATATTAAATGCTCTTTATATCAAATAAATACACTCAGTGTACATGACCAATATACATCTAAATGGTTATAGTGGCTGAACTTGGCCCAACCCCTTTACTGTTTGCCTAAGCCCCAAGTGAATATCTTAATTCTCTACACTGATGGTGACATAGCAAGAGTATGGTATGATTAGTATATCCATTAGTATATCCACTTCTGTGAAATGTTTATTTTGTTATTAATATTATTATTATTATTATTAATTTTGGGTTTCTGTACTGGCTGGACCACAGGCATTTTAGGGTTATCTGTGGAGGACCCGGTTGGCTTTAAGGTGCCAAATACATCAGAGAATAGCTTATCATGGCTGATATAGTCGGAGTTTAATAATTTAAAGCTGTGCCGCCATATTAAAACGGTTACATATTTAGTACAAAATAAGTTCAGAATTGAAGATAAGTGATAAATGAGCAGCGAACATGACAGACTTTTCCATGCAAATTTATTTGACTGCAACTATTGCATGTCGTCATCATAATTAAGCCTTTTTTTTCCCCCACTTTTTAAAATTTTTTTACCTTAAACATTTTCAATTTACATTCACTCTTTTGTTCTTTGGGACCTCCATTTTTTTTCATCCCGTATGGACGAAATTTCGAAACTTGAAAGAGGATTAGTTTGTAGTTATGAGACAACATTAGCTAAAAGTTAGGTATGTTAAACTAAACTCTTTATTCTTGCTTATTCAGCACAAGGTGGGCCGATTAAATTACTAAAATACAATTTATAGCGTCTTATTATTCTCTTTTAAGTATATTTATGACTTGCCAAATTCCGTTTTCGTGTACCCGAATGGTTAGGGACCATAGTCGCTTCTTGACCCCATGTGTGTGTGTATATAAATGTGTATATATAATTATATATACAGACAAAAAGGCTGGTGATGGCCAAGAGAGGCTATATCTCCCCTCAATTTTTTTTTTTGTACTTTTTACTAGTTTTTTTTAAACAAAATTTTTACCCTAAAAATTTATAAATCACCCCCTCTGAACTTTTTTTTTGCATATTAGCCCCCTAGTTTAGATTCCTAGCTTCGTCCCTATATATAATATAATATAATTAAAAGGCTCACAGCTTAATATATCTATGGTAACTTTACCAGATTAATACAATCCAGAATAAAAATAAAATTTACACAAGTTAGTTCACTGTAATATAGAAAAACATTTTAATGGTACTAATACTTCTGTAAAAATTAAAGTCGTGAATGTTATATTTCTGAACTAGACTTGGGATTAAACATAATATTTTCTGAACTGTTTGCATTACCATAATTAATAGAATAAAATTGGAGCTAAAACTAGATGGTGTTATGCAGGCGCAAAGCCAACTATTGTTCAGGAAGTGCGCCCCTCAATTTTTTTTTTTGCACTTTTTACCCAGTTTTATATTTTTCTTTAAAAAATTTACCCTAAATATTTACAAATTAGCCCCTTGACTTTTTTCTGCATAGTCCCCTAATCTAGAATCCTGACTTGTCCATGGTGTTATGCTAACAGAATATTTAGCTTGGGATACTTGAAAGAAATGCTTAAACAGTAGAATTATACTGAAACTTAACATTTGCCATCAAGGTTTTAGAGGTTCGAATTAAACAATTGACGAATTGTTGTCAGTATCAATGATTACTAGTTGAAACTTAAAATAAACTAATATCCACATATGGCCATTATTCTCATATAATTATCCACAAATTGCTCGATATTTTATTTGTAGAGTTATTGGTGATGCAAGAGTGCAAAACTCTCTCTTTTTCTATTTACATTAAAAAACTAAAATAAATTACATAGTTGATCTTATGGAAGATCGTTCAGCATGCTTATTGGTTGATCTATTGGTTTATATCCGTCTGACTTTTTTAGAGTTTACTTTTGTATTAGGCTATTTGCACTCGTCATCTATGAAGTTTGCACATTTTGACATATTAGTCCCTATTTACTTGTTTTAGTATACCACTATATATGAACTTAGAAACTTTAGCCCATGGTTGGCTCTTTTTCCTTTTTTTTTTTTTTTTTTTTTTTTTGTCAATCTTTTGCCGAAAGTCTTAAGTGTGCGACTTCATAAATTGCACACTTTAAGCTATAAAAAATTATGGAAATTTGGAAAAATGGTCGCGACTGTCAAGTTTGAGAGTTTAGAGACTATGGTGCAAAGAAAAAAGACAGGGAGCAAATTTGCTACAACATAACATTTAAGAACCACAAATGTAAATTAGCATTTGTATTTAGAATACCACAAACTATGATTCCATGGAATGATTTTATACATTGGTTATGTTTGGCTCAGCTTATTAAGCTTGATTTTAGCTTTTTCTAAAAGTTAAATCATATTAAAGTGTTTGGTAAAATTGTTTTTTCTAAAAGCTAAAAAGTGTTTTTGAATATTTTAACTAAAAAACTAAAAGCTACAATTTGTAGCTTTTATACGTAGCTTTAGTTTTTGGTTTGTAGTTTCTCTCTCTTGACTTTTATTTTATCTTACACTAACTTTTAATTCTAATTATCTTTATATGCTTTTATCAAATAATTTTTTTGACGTCACCAAAATTTATAATTTATTTTTTACATTCTATAAACACCCACTTTGATATATTTTTTATATACCAAAATATATCTTATTTTTATTATTAATTACATTTTATATAAATAATTATTACAAATAAATATTAATATATATTTTACCAAACACTAAATCAGCTTTTGTTAACAACTACATCTATTTTACAATAGTTTACCAAACACTCATCTGTTTTTTAAAATAACAGTTTTTTCGTACAGCTATTTTAAAATCACTTTTTAAAAAAGCAAAGTTATGCCAAACACAGCCATTATATATTTCCCTTTTCTTGCAAGTTAGAGAATATTCTATATGTTTCTCAGAAATCACTATCCTACAACCATAAACATACATATACATATGGTTGTGCGTATATATACATATGTATATATAGCTCCATGTATAATAATAAAATTTAAAATATTATATGTAAAATTTTTATATGAGAAAACGAGGTCGGAAACAATTTTTGTATGCTAACATTTGACACAAAACACACACTCATAGACAAATCCTGAATTTTATTTAGCCCAAGCTCCAACCTCCAAATTCACATTTTTTGTGCGGATAGGTATTAGGTGCGACATGTCGCACCTAAATGTCGCACATAAGCACATATTAAGTGCGACATGTCGCACCAGATAATCCTCCAAGTGATTAGAAATTTCGCTGATATTTAGTGGTATTCGGTGCGACAACGTCGCACCTTATATAAATATGTCGCACCTGATGGTAATAATCATATATGTATTGCATTCTTAGATCAAATATAAATATGTTGCATAACTGATTACATTCAATATTTAAGCACAAATTACCATAAAATTATTTAAATTTTATTATTGAAGACATTTTCCTACAATGTCGATGACTAAACCCACGTACTCGCAGAAAATGAGACATCATAGATAATCATTCTTGCCTAAATATCTTAATGACAATTAAAACGTAATAAATGGTATGATGTTTGGTTACTATTTTCGATGACATGTAGCCAAACATAATTAGATTATCATTATACTATATCTAAATTTTTATCAATCATCACCATCTTATCCTGTTTGTCATATACTTAATTAAGGTTCCTATGCCATGCATACGAAATATGCATGACATGGTTTAGCAATGAATATGATCTAAGAAAACCAACTTGTTTTATTTTATACCAAATAAATAAGCAGACAGATAAAAGAAAACAACCCATATTACAACGAGATTAGCGTATGTATTTAACATTGATCGGTATTTTTGAAAGCTCATGGTGTTTAGATATCATCACCAAAACTTTTCGTGAAAGCTTTGTCCTTATGAGGTTTATGTAAGGTTAGGCAGCTAGTCCACATATATACGTCAAGTGTAACAAATACTGAAATACTCGGTGTATATATATACACTAGTTTTTATATTAATAATAAGCGAGTGTTCAAAGAGTTGGGGGTTTTGGTTTTTAGGGTTTTGTGATAAACCTAGCCGTAATATTATTTGTGCCTGATTGAAAACTTCCAAGCTGATCTGGTCAAAGTCCTTCTCAGCATGACTATAGCTATAGAGTCTAGATTATTGTATACACCGACAGCATATTGTTAATTTCATGAAAATAACAAAAGGGTATCTATCACAAAACAGATTAGTGCCTAACTAATTATCCTACATATGTAACAATATTTATATGTATTTATTGATCATTTAATCTAACAGTTATTCCAATATTATTGTATATCTCTACTATAGCTAGACAGCAGGGGGACCATAATATACACGTAGCCACTTTACGTGTATGTATATGAGATCAAGTATTTGACCGAACCTTTTGTAAGAGGAAAATTCGTTTTCACAGACCGAAGACTAAAGAAACAAGATGGACTTTCTATAATGGGAAATAACTTGGATAAATAGTTGTTTGGACATGATTAATGAATAGTTTGATAACTATATCACAAGGACCGAGTAAATAAACAGAAAAAAATAAAATAAAGATTACTACAATTAATTATAGAAAACGATTATTAATGTTATAACAGGAAATAATGACAAAATACCTAGTGTTTACCCGAAATACCATTTTTTCGACAATAACACTTAATGTTATGTTATAGTTGTGTCATAAGTACTCCTTCCGCTATGTTAGATGGAAAAACACTTGTCAGTCTCAAATTTAATTAAAAAAAATTTCTTAAAATTAGTTCAATACATTAATTATAAGATTTTTATAATATCATTTTTTTTTTACAAACCTCTCTCCTCATTAATATATAAATATTTTTTTTCAAACCAATTAATCATTAATTATATTATTTTATAATAATAAAAAGGGGGTAATATAGCGGTGGAAGGAAAATGTGATGTTACAATTTTTTAGTGGGTAATGGCAAAAGGGAAATGTAGCTGCTGAGGATAGTTTTTGTTTTTTTTCCCTTCCTTTTGTTGAGGATAGATTTCTGTGTGGCCGGTAATTGTAACTTGAGAGAGAGAGAGAGAGAGAGAGAGAGAGAGAGAGAGAGAGAGAGAGAGAGAGAGAGAGAGAGAGAGAGAGAGAGAGAGAGAGAGAGAGAGAGAGATTTTGCAAAATAAAAAGATTTGTCACTATATATCTATAAAATTTGACAAATATTAATTGTGTAATTTTGCAAAATTGTAGCTATTTCACAAGGCAAAATCTTATAACAATAAATCTTGACTCTTCTATAAATTTGTTAGTTTTATTTGACTATCTAGCTATAAGATGCTTTTTTTAACGAATAAATCATATTCATTTTTCAATGTGATCCTTAAAAATAAGGCATACAAATGGTATTTTAGCAAATAAGTGATCAACTAAGTTCGCAAATCGCTTAACAAAATTTGAAGAAACATAGCTTGAATTGGCTAATAACATTTGACAATTAAACACAATCTGCGGGTCTTTTTCCAACCCATGAAATAAGTATAATTGTTCGTATGGTGGGATCTTAAACCCTATTTTTTTTTTACATTAGATAATCATTATATATATTTACTCGCTGATTATTTTAATTTTAGAAATTAACTCAATAGTGTGGATATTCAACTTGGAAGCATACTAGAGTAGTTTGTGAGTGTTAAATTTAGTCCTCGTAAGTTTGACATTTGTTCTTGCGAAACTAATTATTACTTGAAAATTTAATTATTACTTGAAAGATACGCAACATCACAAAATGCAAAACCACCACCTCATGATGCAGACTGTGGAAGCCTTAGTATACCATGACGTACCCAAATGTGTCCCACACTAGCTAACTTAAGTGAACGCACCCACCAAATCTACACAATCATTTTCAACTTGGCCTTCAAAGAACTTTAGAAAACAAATATATGGAAAGCATGCAAGGAGTACTACGCATAGGGGCATCCAAAACATGCAACCCCGTCAACATTCCGGCACTACATAAGCACCTCAAGAATCTTCGAAATCGAACACCCAAAACGGGAGTCCAAAATCTATGCGCAAAGCATGCAACCCCATCAACATTCCGGCCAGGGCCGGCCCGAACTCATCCGAGGTCCTAGGCGAATAAATATTTTGGCCCTTTTTTATAACAATAAAAAATTAAATATAAAGTACAATTAGTGAAAATTAAATACATAAATTTTTTTTATAACAATAACATTAAATACAGAAATTTTTTTGAGGCCCATCCAAATATGGGGCCCTAAGCCTGGGCCTAGCCCGCCTTAGCCCAAGGCCGGCCCTGATTCCGGCACTACATAAGCGCCTCAAGAATCTTCGAAACCAAACACACAAAACAGTTCCTATTCCGGGATCCAAAAAAGAAGACGTCAAGGTCATGGCTCGCATAGGGCAATCCAAGGGGAGGGCTTTTTTGGAGCAAAAAATATCATTGATGTTATATGTTTGAACACGAGGGTAGATTAGATTTATTTAAAGATAACTGATTGCAAAATGTAATGTGCATTAATTAGGATCTTGCACAAGAGTGGACCATTGTCCACGTATGCAATACATAATTCAATATCTTTTTGTCTCAACTCTGATGTGGATTAAAAAAAAAAAAGTCCATTAAAAAAATAGTCAATTTAACGTTTGATATTGCTAAATAGTCAATGTTTGATAAATTTTAGGTAAATAGTCTCTTTCAAACGTAAATTTTAAATAAATAGCTATTTTTATATAACAATTCAACAATGTCAGTTTAAATTAATTATTTTCTAATTTTCGGTTAAAAAAAGATAAAAACTATCCTCAATTCTACCATATAATATCATGCTATGCGGCTGTATGTGTCTAGTTTCGCCATGATTTTCATTTGTTTGAATGTGTGTATGTGTTGTAGGGTCTTTTCTCAATTGTCTATGTTCGTTTTGTGGCTTAAATTAATTTATATTAGTACGTAAGTAATTGTAGCCATAAACCAAAACCATTGCTTGATACGTTTTGTCCCTACAATCGTAACGCACTAATAGCATGCATGCGTAGGAATTCATTAATATATATAAATAGATATATGTACTTAACACCTTTTGGAAACTAGCATAAATACCCAAATTATCGTGTCCCTACACTTCTCACAATTCCTTAAAACAAAGTTTTGATAGTCGTTGTAATCATATATCTTATTGACCATTTCATTCATATACGACTACTAAGTAGAAATAATATAAGAAATTTCTGTTAATCATCAGCTAGCTCATTATTGTCATTCTGAATGGAAGCTACATTTATTGTCAATCAATAATAAAAAAAAAAGATGGTCACTAACAAATAACAAAGCTGAACCTTTACGATATTAGATATGAAAAAACCTTAAAATTTAGACCAATATTAATTGTATTTTCAATTTGAAAGCTTATGTTTACTGTATTATTGATATATGCATATAGCATTATAGTGTATGATATTTGTGTATATCATACACCAAGTTACGTGAAGACCAAGTTACGCAATCGTATTGGAGATCAGTTGTTGAACGACAGTTTAATTATTTATGTTGAGAAAGAAATTTTTGATTGTATTGATAATGAAGTCATTATAGATCGTTTTGATAAATTAAAAACCCGTTGTGGAAATATGTAATAATTTTATCGAATTGGATATTTTTATTATATATTATATATCTTTAATTTTGTTTAATTTTTTTTGGTCCCCCTGAATTCAATTCCTAGCTCCGCCAATGTATATATATGTGTGTGTGTGAAAAACATTACACGGACTAACTAATGTAAAACGTTCGAATTATAAAGTAGTCAACATGATAATTAGACCAAATACTTTATTCTGATCTATCCTTTAGTTTTTTAATCAGTTATTTAAACAGTCATTGATATGTATTTACGTTTGAATTAATTGAATATTGTTTAATATTTTTAGCAACACTCGCACCTCTCTCCCATCACACGTGTTTCTTTTAGTCTCCCAATAATAATAAGAATTTTATCAACAAATTTAGGTACTTTATTTTGTAGACTAATTTTGTCATATAATTTAATTTATGAGAAGAATTATAATCATCGTCATCATTATAATTATTAATTATTAAGTTATTAAGCTTAGTATTAATATAATATAAGTTAACCTAAAAAAATTATCAAGATAATGGTTTAAAATATTATTAACAATATTAACAAGCTGCTAAATAGTCTTCTAAAAGAACTTGAAATTATATTTTAACTAACATTTAGTTAATATTTAATTGACCAAAAGAGACAAAAATGTGTGATACATAGCATAATCTAGTTGGTAAATCCACATTACCTTCAAAATTGATGTTGTGGGTTCAATCCCAGTGGCATCCTTAAAAAAAATGAAAAAAAAATGTCTTTA